>NC_090655.1:214419613-214719613 GCF_040937935.1 Hyperolius riggenbachi | reverse complement strand
TATTCGAGGTCGAATACCGAGCTCGAATAGCTGCAGCTATTCGAATGGGCTATTCGAGTGAACTGGAATAGCCCACTCACTATTCGCGCTATTCGAGCAAACAGCGCTATTCGAGCTCGAATACCGAGCTCGAATAGCGTCATAGCCCAGATTGATGTCCTTAGAGCCAATCAGAGGGCTCCCAGGCCCTCTGAGGGCAGCCAATCACAGAGGGGGACCCTGGCCAGCCCCTACCCTATAAATAGCGGCCGCCATGTTCGGTTTTTCCGTCCTTGCCTGACTTGTACAGAGAGAGATCTGCTCCTTTGTGCTTTGGCTTAGCAAGTGCTCTATTGTGGTCAATCACCTAGCGTTTTTGCTCACATACACCTGCTATATACACCTATATTGTTGTTAGCTAGATAGAGATTGTATTTTAGTTAGTAGCTTGTGTGTTACATAGAGACAGGCAGCTGCTGCAGGCAAGCTGTGTGGGCAGCTGTCCTCCTGTCCTCTGTTAGTTTATTTCTCATCTATACCAGTGTTTCTGCTGTGTATTCTACCCTGTCTTGTCCTTTACTTACTGAGTGATTATTGTATTTTGTAGTTATACTACTGTACTAGGGACACTCACTGTTACTGTTCATAGCTCCTGCGTGTGTGTGCGTGCACTGTCTGTAGTGTACACAGTACACAGTATTCCCTTCTACTGAATCATCTGATTAGTTACTACTGAATCTGATTATTGTATTTTCTAGTTGTACTTACTGTACTAGGGACACTCAGTCACTGTTCATAGGCTAGCTCCTGCGTGTGTGTGTGTGTGTGTGTGTGTGTGTGTGTGTGTGTGTGTGTGTGTGTGTGTGTGTGTGTGTGTGTGTGTGCTGTCTGTAGTGTACACACACTCTATTTCCTTCTACTGAATCTGATTACTACTGATTATTGTATTTTCTAGTTAGTGTACTAGGGGACACACTCACTGTTCACTGTTCACACTTACTGATTACTGATTATTGTATTTTGTATTTGTACTGTACTAGTAATCACTTAGCGATCTAATCACTTAGTGATTAGTGTCACCTCACCCACCAACCCACTCCATTAAAGTTCCCCACTTTTTCACCCGCCCTTTTAAAAAACTTTTTTGTTTACGCCCAAAACATCTAAGATGTCTGGAAGTGGCAGCCAGCGCGGTTTGGGCAAGGGGAAGGGCAGCAAGGGAATCAGGAGGAGAGGGAGCAGCATTGTGGCAAGCCGCGCCACCATGCACAGTTCCGCAGCAGCAGCAGCTGCGTCAGTGGCTAACATTCCGCCTATAGCCACTGGCCGTGGATGCCTTGGGCGCCCAGCAGGAGCATCAGCAACTCACGCTGCAGAGACACAGCCGCAGCAGCGTGTAGTACCTGCTCCTATTTTCCTCCAGCCGGGTCGGAAACGTCCCATTGAGGAAAAGGATGCAGCCACTGTGGTGCAACTGATGACGGAGGATGAGCAGCCCGCCATCAGCTCTGCATCCGAGGCCTCCACCCTCACCACCACCACCACCCCTGTTCGCAGCAGCCGCCCAGCAGGGCCGGGGGAGGAGGCCAGTTCACCGTCAGTTGACGATCTGTCATTCAGCAGTCTTTTGACCCCAGGCATCATGAGTCAATTGTCTGCTGTTGTTGGCGATTTTGAGGAGGAGATGCTGATGGGCACTTTGGGGGAGGAGGGATTGGACAGCAAGACTGTGGCGACAGTCAAGCAGCCCATCCATGCATCAGGAGAGGAGTTTGGGGGGTCATCATCCCAGCAGGACATGTTTCAGGAGGGGATGATGATGATGATGATGATGACAGGGTGACAGACAAAGACTGGGTGCCACCACCAGCACCTGGGGATGTCATCATCAGCAGCTCTGAGGAGGAGGAGGAGGATGCACTTGTGGGCCTTGCAAGGAGGCGCATCATTGCAAGCATTGGCAGCAGTAGGCAGGTCCCACAGCCTGCTGGTGTCTCAGGCTCAGCAGCAGCAGCTGCATCTGCCAGTACCACCACCAGCCGCACCCAAGCCGCCGCCCCCCCCCCCCCCCCAACCACCACAAGGAGACAGGCAGCAACGGCTCCAGGCCGTAGGGGGGTTTTCTTGTCACCAATCTGGCAATTTTTCTCCATGCCCACAGTTTACAGCAAGTACGCCACTTGCAACCACTGTCAGCGGAAGTTGAGCAGAGGTTCAGACCCCTTAAAGTTCAGCACCAGCTCTCTCATCAACCATCTTGCTGCTAAACATTACCACCAGCATGAGGAGTTCCAGAGGCTTAAGGCATCTGGTGCTGGCAGTGGCACCACACCCATCACTGCACAGCCTTCAGCAGCAGCAGCAGCAACAGCAGCCACCTGCCCTCCTGCTCCTCCAGCACCACCAGCAGGAGTGCGGAAACGCACTGCTCCTCCCCCCTCTGCAACTCCTGCCGCCGACACTGAGGCCTGTTCTGGCAGCCAGTCCTCAGTGGCCTTCTCTGCTGTCTCCGCTGATTCCCGTGCTAGCAAAAGGCGACGCCAGAGCCTTTTGAGCGAGTCCTTCCAGGGGGTGGTTAGGGCTCTGCCTCCCAGCAGCCGTTGCGTGTGGCAGCTGAACGGCTTGCTGGCACGGGCCATGTGCTCCCAACTCCTGCCGTACACGCTCGGGCAGGAGGGGAGCGACATGTGTGCGCTGCTTGCTTGTGCAGCCCCAGACTAGCAGCTCCCCAGCAGACACTTCTTTGCCCGCCAGGTCATGCCTGCACTGCACCGCTTTGTCATGGCCAATGTGGAGCGAGGGCTGGAGCACGCGGTTGGTGAAAGGGTCCACGTCACCATCAGGCATGGTCGGAAGAGCCAATTTCCGATTCCGCGGTAATTCCGCATACCGCCACTACCGAAATTCCGCTTCCGCTACATTCCGGTGGAATTCCGGGGAATTCCGCGGAATTCCGCGGTATTCCGCCACGTGCACTTTCCGTATTTTTAAACGGACTTCCGTAAATTTAGGAGGAAACACTCAATCGCTCATTTGAAATATCTATTGTTAATAAAGTTGATTTGTATTTTGTAAATTTGGATAAAAAAAATGTTGAAACCGTTATTTTAGCGCAGTAACTCTCCGCTGATTATGATTGGTCAACTCATTCCGCATCTCCTGATTGGTCAATTCATTCCGATTCCGATTTTGCCGGAATTCCGAATTCCGGATTGCAAATTCCGAATTCCGGATTGCAAATTCCGAATTCCGCGGAACCATGCGGAAACCCCAATTCCGGCGGAATTTCGGAATTTTAGCTTCCGCGGAATTCGGAAGCCCATGCCTGGTCACCATGGACTCCTGGAGCAGCCGCTTCGGGACAGGCCGCTACCTGTCCTTCACTGTTCACTGGGACAGCTTGGTGGAAGGGGGTGAGGATGGGAGAGCAGCAGCGGGCACAGCAGCAGCAGCAACACAGTGGGTGGTGCCACCCCGCAGGGTCAGGGGAACTGCAGCAGGTTCCTCCGATCCTCTGCCATCCTCCGGCACACCTGGCCAAACCCCCCGCCTCAGCAGCAGCGTGAAGCCACGCCACTGCCAAGCGCTGCTGCAGTTGGTCAGCCTTGGGAAGACCAAACTGACGGCAACCCATGTGTTGGCCAAACTCCAGGAGCAGGAGAGGATTTGGCTGACCCCCAGAGTCAGAGAGGTGGTGGTCGACAATGGGGCCAATCTGGTTGCCGCAATCGACAGGGGAAACCTGACCCACATCCCCTGTCTTGCCCACGTGCTGAACCTGGTGGTGCAGAAGTTCTTGCGCACCTACCAGGGGATGGGTGAACTGCTGGAAACGGCAAGGAATGTTGTGCGTCACTTCCGGTGCTCGCCTGCAGCCTCTGCGAGTGCGAGCCTGGAAGACGTGCAAAAGGAGCTGGAGCTGCCATGCCATCGGCTGATCCTTGAGGTTCCAACTCGCTGGAACTCCACCCTGGCGATGTTGGAGCGTCTGGTTGAACAGAAGCACGCTGTCAACTAGTACCTTGCCCTGGCCACTGTGTCCGCCGCTCAGAAAAGGGACAAGACCAGCAACATCCCGTCCATCGTCCCCGATGACGACTGGGGGCACATGCAGCAGGTGTGCTTAGTGCTGGCTCCCTTTCTGCAGGCCACCAACATGGTGAGCAGGGACCATGCTATGGTGTGCGAGTGGGTGCCCCTGGTTTGTCTGCTGAACAGGGCCCTCGATGCTTTGCTGGAACAGGGAGCGGCAGCCTTGGCCCAGCAGGAGCGGCATGCAGCTGCACAGTCCACCTCTGAGGGGGAGGAGGAGGAGGAGGACTTGGTGGAGGTCCCTGACCTTGCTGCTGATGAGGGGGATCAGCACAGTGCAGCTGAGTTAGTGAGGGGGTGGAGAGAGGATGAGGCGGCAGAGGAGGAGGATGAGGACAGCACTGCCGACGATGTGCCAGCACACGTGGCCCACCTCTTCCCAATGGCAGCGCACATGCTGACGTGCCTGCGCAGGGACCCCAGGGTGATCCAGATGAAGCAGAGGGAGGACATCTGGATCAGCATGATGTTGGACCCGCGCCTCAAGGGGAAGTTGAGCCAGTTCCTGCCTCCTACAGGAGGAGACCCAGCGCAACAAATAAGGAGCTTGCAGCAGGCCCTTGTTGAGCGCTTGGAGGAAGCCTTCCCCCAGCCTTCCACCCCCACTGTCCAGCCAGCACAGAGGCAGCAGCAGGTGCCTGCATCCAGCAGCTAGCGCCCCACAGACCTGCTGTCTCTCAGCAACGAGCTCTACAGGACTGTAGAGGCTCCAGCAGTGACTAGAGAGGAGGTGCATGCAGCAGCATCCTCCTCCGGTCACAGCCAGCGCCTGACCCGCATGGTGGCTGACTACATGGGGTCCTACAGCGGGCTTGACAGTGATGCCCCTGTTGATCCCATGGAGTATTGGGTCAAGCGCCTGGAGATCTGGAGCGAGCTGGCGCAGTATGCCCTGGAAGTGCTGTCCTGTCCCCCTTCCAGCGTGCTGTCCGAGCGCTGCTTCAGTGCAGCTGGTGGCGTGGTCACCGAGAAACGCTCACGTCTGTCTCACAAGTCTGTGGACAGACTGACGTTTCTCAAGATGAACCAGGCGTGGGTGGAAGGCGAGTTCCTGGACCCTGTTGTCGGCGAGAGGGGGACATGAACTGGCTGCCGGAACCATCGTTAATATGCCTTACCACCCTTTACCACCTCCTGGTTCCTGCTCACTACTAAGCCAGCCTGGTTCAGTTTGACTATTACGTCGCCTGTAGCCACACATTTTACACCTACAGTGGGCTGCTGTGTACTGCCCTTCTGCTGTCTATCTGTGTTTCCCACTGCCAGGGTACACAGATTTACCTTCTGCTGCCACTCTGCCACCAGCTACTACATCCAACAATAGCTATATGTGTAATTTGCTGTAAAAAAAAAAAAAAAAAAAAAAAAGGTTTAATTTTTCAGAGGTGCCCGGGTTGAAATCTGTGTTGTCCCAGTTGTGTATTGGACACGATGTGGGCTGCACGACCGCTGTCTGGGACCTCCTGTTGTGTTTATTTACAGCCCTGGTATCACCGCTAGGTACCAGGGCTATTATGTCACGCTGCCTACCTGCTGCCACACTCACACTACTCCTCCATTCCTCCTGCTGCTGCTGCTGTCTGTCTGTGTTCCCCACTGCCAGGGTACACAGATTTACCTTCTGCTGCCACTCTGCCAAGATATAGAAGAAGAAGAAGAAAAAGAAGAAGAAGAAGAAGAAGAAGAAGATATAGAGGAAGAAGAAGATATAGAAGAAGAAGAAGAAGAAGTATACAGTACTGAACAGAATTTTGGACACAACTTCTCTTTCCACTTTTTTTTTTTTAAAGGAACATCCCCACATAATCACTTGCTGTTGTTACTTGGAAAAAAAGATGTTTCTTGCATCATTCACCCCCAAAACAAGTGTTGGAAGCTATTTAAGGCCAATTTGAATAGTCAGCTTGAATAATGAGCTCAAATACCGACTCGAATAGTGAGCTCGAATTTCGAGGTCGAATCGAATAGTAAAAAATATTCGACTCGAATATTCGACCGAACTCGAATAATTTACTATTCGAATTCGACCTAACTCGAATAATAAAAAGGGGTATCCGAGCATCACTGATTGCCAGCTGCTGCCCAGAGGAGCCAGGCTACCGGATACGTACCATCCCTCTTCCCTGTCAGGCCACCACTGCTACTGCATGCCAGCAAGGACATTGCAGCCCTCCCTACATGGACCCACTGCTCTGCAACAAATTGGATGTTAAAGGGAAACAGGCCTCCCCCTCGCATCCAGTGACGGCAGGTTCACCATTGCCAGCCACCTCGGATCACCATCCAGGCCAGTCAGCCAACTGGACATCAGGACCTAGGCCTTTCCTTGTGTAATGTACAGTACTCTCTCTTCTCCAAGGACAGACCACGGGATCCAATTCAAGTATCACTGCAAAATGTTTGAGTGCCACAGATGGCAGCGGATTACCAGCCTTGTCCTTCTCCTTGTTGGTACATCTCTCTGTATCTCTTCATCCATGCTTAACCTGTAAATGTACTGTATTCACTGGATGCATAAGAACTGGCTTACTGTACCACTGTATGTTTACTGCACCATCACCGACTCTGTAGTGCCAAAACTAGGGATGGGACGAATCCACAATTTCTTCAAATCCAAATCCGGATCCGAATTTCAAAAGGTTCTCGAATATCTCGAACCTTTCGATTCTCGAAGCTAACAAATTCTGCACATAAGAATTGTGCGATCCGTGGTATAGTTGCCCAGTATCCGCTCTGGATAATGAGTTGATGCTAATTATGCGGGCGGGGGGGGGGGGGGAGGAGGCGCGGGGGGGTCGGAGGAGGACGAGAGAGAGCGGGGGGAGCCGTGGATGTGCGGCGATGCAGCGTCGGGATTCGGCGGTTTCGGAAAATGAAAAATGGCATCGGGATTCGAATTCATGAATCTCGAATATTCCCCAATATTTGAGGGATTTGTGGATTCGCCGGATTCGTCGTCCCATCCCTAGCAAAAACCAACAACCCCAATTTTCTTCACTGTGTTAGGCTTGTGATGCAAGGCAGGAGGACCTGATGATGAAGCACTAGCAATTAGCGTGGACTCTTCCAAGACATGGGGCTTGAGTCACTAAGACAAATAAACAAACACAGAACATTCATATCGCGCTTTTCTCCTGGCGGACTCAAAGCGCCAGAGCTGCAGCCACTAGGACGCGCTCTATAGGCAGTAGCAGTGTTAGGGAGACTTGCCCAAGGTCTCCTACTGAATAGGTGCTGGCTTACTGAACAGACAGAGCCGAGATTCAAACTCTGGTCTCCTGTTTCAAAGGCAGAGCCCTTCGCCTTATTAAAGTTACCACGCCTTATCAAAGTAGCATTGCAAACTTATGCCTGCTAATTGGCAATGACGAGAGCTCCACTTGTCCTGCCCTGAGCCCCTGGGGGTTTGTAGCGCTCGCTATGCTACTCTGATAAGGCGTGAAAACTTTGATAAGGCGTGCTATTTGTCTTAGTGAATCAAGCCCATGGGGTCTAAAAATGGTTATGTGTCTTCACTAGAGCACTCCACAAGGCATGATGGGCTGCTACCCCTACGGGATGACAGACTACTTTGCTGCCTGGTGTCTACCAGGTAATGACCGCCGGGACTACCCCAACGTTGACCAGGGAGAACAGAAGAAGCTGCAATGCAGTCAATCAATAAAGTGATACCAGGCCAAAGGTCATGGCAGGCCAGGCACCGATCAGAACATAATTGAGATCATAAGCAAAGGTCAAGGCAGGTGTAACGCATAACGCCATAAGTTATTATGCTCCTTGAAAAACCGATGAAGTTGTGGTTAGCCTTGCACGCACGTGTATATGCATGTGCATGAGAAGAAGCGCGAGCATGAGAAGAAGGATGTTGCAAAGGAGAGCCTGGCACAATGAATTTGCCTGGGATTGTGTGAAAAGACAGAAGAAGCCAGGACAGTCTATATCCATAGAAGTGTTCTAAAATTCATTCTACTCTGGAAATGTATCTCACAAAGCTATTATTGGGGTTTTAGAATAAAGTTTTCCTTTGACTGTTTACTTACCTATAGTTAAATATCTTTCACACTTGCCACTTTTAAACTAATGTCAAATAAAGCTCCCTAAAACATATCCTGCTTTGTGGTTTGTCCTATGGGGTATATGGAAGCACCAGATGTACCTCTTTCACAGGTGCACACTGCACATGAGCTGTCTGTCTGTGATTTGAGTTCTAATCTCTTCTTGCCTAGATCATTTTGAATTGTGAACACTAGAGATGTCCCGAATTGTTCACCGGCAGACAGTATTATGCCAACTTCCACTGTTCACTAGAGATGGCCCGAACGGTTCGCTGGCGAATGGTTCCCGGCGTACTTCCGGGGTTCACGATTGCGGAGAACCGCAAACTTTTCCGGAAGTTCGGTTCGCCCCCATAGTTAATCATGAGGGTCAACTTTGACCCTCTACATCACAGTCAGCAGCAGGCACATTGTAGCCAATTAGGCTACACTCCCAATTGGAGCCACTCCCCCCCCCCCCCTTATAAAAGGCAGGCAGCGTCAGGCTTTGGACTCACTCGTGTGCCTGCATTAATTAGAGAAGGCAAAGCTGATGCAGACTCTCATAGGGAATCATATGGCTATATATGATAAATGGGGATCATGTGTTTACCTATCCTAACTGGGGGTCATCTAGCTACCTATACTTTAAATGGGGGGCCTCCTCTGGCTACCTGTGCAATAAATGGGGGGTTACTTTACCTGTAGTAAAGGGCAATTTCTCAAATTACAATTGTGATTATTCACAGATGAGGGGGAATTAGACAGGCTAAATTAAATACATACAGGGTGCATTTATATGTTTTCATTCTGTCCTGCGCAAGAGTTGAGGTCCCACTTTAAGGCTGCTTACACACAGGGACGTTACACGCGCGCGCTAGTGCGCCTGTAACGCTCCCCCAACGCACAGCAATGTAACACAAGTGGGCTGTTCACACAGCCCACGTTGCGTTACATGTAACGCTGCACGTTCTCCTGAAAGTGCAGCATGCTACGGCGTTAGAGCGGCTTAAGCCACGTTAGACTGTCTGCACATGCGCAGTCATGTTGGGGAGGAGCGGAGAGCGGCCAGGCACATGGCTAATTAATATTCACTGCACGTTGTGACGTGCAGTGTTTACTTCCTGAAGCTGACGCTCTGTGCGGTGATTGGCTGGCGGGACCGCACAAGAGTACGCATCAAGGCATCACGGACGCCAGAGTGAGCTGCACAACGCGGCTCACTCTGACGTCCACATAGAAGAGCACCAGGCGTCGCGTTAGGTGCACGTTATGCGACCTTAACGTGGCACCTAACGCAACGTCTTAGTGTGCAAGTAGCCTAAATGTGACAGGCTTTCCTGGGTCGTCTCTGTGTAATGGGTGACAAGCATATGGGCTGCCCTACAGTGGTCAAAAAAACCTTTATTTCCGTACATATTACTGACTGTTTTACTGCACTTTTATCAAACATTTATCACACTTGGTACATTTTTAGTGAATACTCACTATTTTCACTATTTTTAGTGAATTATCACTGGAGGTAATTTTTCACCCAAAAAAGTTACCGCACATGGTTTTGTGAAAAGAGCCCAATGTATCAAATCTCAGCTACTGCTACAGTGTACAGAAACTGCTCAATACTTCCTCCTTCCCTATGTATAATAATGTATCAAATCTCACCTACTGCTACATTATTATACATAGGGAAGGAGGGAGTATTGAGCAGTTTCTATACACTGTATCAAATCTCACCTACTGCTACAGTGTACAGAAACTGCTCAATACTCCCTCCTTCCCTATGTATAATAATGTATCAAATCTCACCTACTGCTACAGTGTACAGAAACTGCTCAATACTCGCTCCTTCCCTATGTATAATAATGTATCAAATCTCAGCTACTGCTACAGTGTACAGAAACTACTCAATATACTCCCTCCTTCCCGATGTATAATGTATTAAATCTCAGTTCCTGCTACAGTGTATATGAACTTCTCAACGGTGGCAGCACTTTATTGTACAAGGAGAAGGATCCTTGTACAATAAAGTGCTGCCACCGTGTGGTGAACATTAAACCTGTGGTCTGAAAAACGACTGTAGTCCCCGATACTATAACGGAAATCAATGTAACAAACAATATAACATGGATGCACAAAGTACTACCATAGCGCTTTCTATAGAGGCAGTGGGTGGTCCTGAGAATGTGGGTGAAACTTTGTTTCCTCAGATGGATACATACTAAGCTCACATCTTAAGCTGGCCACTAACGGTCCAATTTCTAACGAAAAATCGTTCGAGCGATCAGAAATTCTGCTCGGATTGGTTGTAAATAACCTCCGTTGATGGACACAATCGATTATGAACGAGTGAAAAAAAATGTCGCCCGAATGAATTTTCGTGGAACCAAAATTTGGATTTTCTTGTTGGTTGTGATAGATAGGAAGTAAAGATTGGTTCGTTGATGGTGTAGTGAACGATTCATTACAATATTTCACTTCCGATCAAAATTTCTGATCGGTCGAACGATTTTTCACTAGAAATTGGACCGTTAGTGGCTACCTTAACAGCTGCACGATTTACATTTACGTGTTTGTATCTGCTCTGCGCCAAGCACAAGCTGCCAAAGCGTTCAGGCAACTGGGAGTACCGGGGCCATACGGTTACAATGGGCTCTATTCTCAAAACTTCAAATAAAATGACTTCTAACCCGATTTTTTTTTTTTTTTTTTTTTTTAGTAACAACCTTTCAGTATATTTACAAGCAAGATAATCACTTATAGGAAGTGGTTCCTAGTTACCTTCAATGTTACTTTTCTTACTTTAATTACATTTTAGATTGCTCTTTGGAAGCTTTCAAATGTAACCTAGATAAAGTGAAAACCAAGACGATCACAACGCTTTGTGAACCATACCTATTGTATCCCCAGATGTGTCATACTGACCTCACATACAGAATCAGAATCATTTATTTCGCAAAGTACAATGGGGGTTGTACCCGGAATTGTTTTTGGCTCATACAGGGTCGGAGATGGTACAAACACATACATGCAATCCTTAAAACAGGGGTCTCAAACACAATTTACCTGGGGGCCGCAGGAGGCAAAGTCAGGATGAGGCTGGGCCGCATAAGGGATTTCACAATCGCAGTGCATCACCGCCTCTGCCTGCCCCTCTCACTCTTCCTTCAACAGAGAGAGGCGGGGAGAAGCAGCGATGCGCGGCGATTGACGTCAGGAGGGGCAGAGCTGAAGTTGAAAGCTCTGCCCCTTCCAGGAAATGCCGGCGGATAAAATATTGTATCGAGGGCCGCAAATGGCCCGTGAGTTTGAGACCCCTGCCTTAAAACATCCAATCAGGTACAGTATGGAACAAAGTAAGCATATACTTATATATACATACAGCACATAATAACTATAGTGAAGGACGCGTGGGGAAGTCTGGAGTGCTGTGTGAGGGGAGCAGCCACATCTACCGGCGGTGCTCGCTCCGCAGCAGTTCCAGATGTCCCGCAATGTGCCCTGGTAAAGAGTGGATAGAGAAAGAGAGAAGGGATAGCTAAAAAAGAAAGAATAAGGAAGAAAGAGAGAGATAACCCCAGGTAAAGGACTAGGGGGGTAATCCGCTGCCGTCCATGGCACTCAAAATGCTTTGCAGCGATACTTTGAATCAGATGCCCCCCAGTCTAACCCTAGGAGAGAGACAGAGAGGAGAGAGGAAAGTGGAAAGGACAGTGATAGAGTCCCCTTAGGATTGCGGCACAACCTGGTCGGTTAGTGTCCATTTGTGTCTCACTGGCTGGCTTTGTCCACTGCAGAGATTGGTACCCAAAGTTAGGAATAGTGCTAGGTGTCGAAGTGGCTGAAGTCGGTGCGTGGTCGGTAAAGCCATTTCTCCAATGCAGCTTACACAACTTCCCTGCAGGGCTAGGGCCGCGTCAGACCCACGGCTAGGGCTAGTAGTGTTGTCCGGGTTATGAACGATTCGGATCTTAGATCCGAATCATCAAAATGAGTGATTCGGATTGCAAATGGGGCGGGGCCAGGAGCAACACGCCCCCCTCTCAGCGGGGTCCTGGAAGCAGAGCAGAGATGGATCGCTCTGTTGAAGGGGAGGCAGCCTTGCACAGCCACAGGTAGATGAGAGAGAGGAGACATCGGTGCCACTGCCAGATATGTGTAGAGCACACATACTGGCTGAAATGTGCTGCTCATTATAGGCTGTCTTGTTCCGTAGTTGAGCACAGTGAACACATTGGAAACTTTTGGCACAGCTCAGTAACGTTACAGGCAGCAGGCTGGGCTAGGAAAAGGCAGGCACTGTAATTGCTGAGCAATATGATCCTCCTGCACTGCTCTATACAGCTGCACTTCACTTCTGGAAATGCTTTGGGGAATGGGAGTTGGGAGTATACAGATGAACATATAGGTGACATACATAAAGCATGATTGCAGCAAGTGGGTATTACGTGCAAACAAACATTTCTGCTCGTCCCTCCTCCCTTCTCTGTCCACTCCCTGCCCATCTTCTCCCCTTCTCTGTGTGTCCACCCCCCTCCCCTTCTCCTGTCCTGTTA
Source organism: Hyperolius riggenbachi (assembly GCF_040937935.1). Lineage (NCBI taxonomy): Eukaryota > Metazoa > Chordata > Amphibia > Anura > Hyperoliidae > Hyperolius > Hyperolius riggenbachi. The sequence goes on along the minus strand of NC_090655.1, from coordinate 214,706,955 downwards.
GTCATCTCACCCCTTCCCTTCCCTTGTAAAATGATCCCAGATTCGGATCAAAGATCAAGATCTTTTCAATGATCCGATTCGAATCATCCAGATCATTGAAAAGATCCGAACATCACATCTCTTAGGGGTAGTCCCATGCTGGATCTGTAGCTTGGAGGGCTGCTTGATGGAGTGCAAGTGGCCTAGCCCCGGGGAAGATATAAGTTACAGGCAGAAGACTCCAGGATGGTTAACTGGGGGAGTATGGAGGCAGCAGCAGCATCTGATGGCCTCGAGGTGTGGTGTGCAGGCAGCTATAGTAGCATCGGACCTACTATGGCGGTGAAGCTGTGCCTTTAAATGCGGCGTCCTCCGGTTCCCCTGGCAGCGGCGTGCCTCGGCTGTTAGGTAATACGTCAATACTTCTAGCGGTAGTACTGCAGAGCGCTTCTATAGAGGTGGTGGGTGGCCCTGAGAAGGGCCGTTTGTTTTTGTGTAGTCGGGATGGAGTCAGGGTAGTTTAGCCGCCGAAGCCGTAGAGGGTGCGCCCCTGGCGTTTCAGGGCGTACACCACATCCATGGCGGTGACGGTCTTCCTCTTGGCGTGCTCGGTGTAGGTGACGGCATCGCGGATGACATTCTCCAGGAAAACCTTCAGCACTCCGCGAGTCTCCTCATAGATGAGGCCGGAGATACGCTTGACACCCCCTCTGCGGGCCAGGCGGCGGATGGCGGGCTTAGTGATGCCCTGGATGTTGTCCCGGAGCACCTTCCTGTGCCGCTTGGCGCCTCCTTTCCCGAGACCTTTGCCGCCCTTTCCTCTGCCAGACATGATGCTTCTTCTCTGCTGGAGATACACAATACTGTGCGCTGCCGCCTCCCCTCCTCTTATCCAGGCTGAGCGGACCTGACAGGAGACTGCGCAGAGGGGGAGGAGCCAAGGGCGGGTTAGTCATTATACGTCTACTTTGTAGTTGTTCTGCTTCCTCTACTTTTAATATTACATACAATGTTACATTTCTGACATTTAGCAGCAGCGCTCCCTACAGGTCAGGGCTTATATTGGCAGTAATGTGCTCTGTCAGCTCACAAAGCATCACAAGTAACACTTCTGCATAGGCTCTCCGGCATGTTTCCCCTCACACTGGGCATAATGTAACAGCTGTGCTGCTAAATGACGATCTATTTGTCCCTCCAGGAATAGAATATCATAATGTTGCTGTTATCCTTTTAATTTCTTACGGGGTCTGGTCGCTCTACTTTTACTATATCTTGACGTTTGGCAGCGCTGCGTACAGAGAGACCAGTGATTATATTCGGTAATTGGTTTTCTCTCCTCAGAAGCCAACATAAATATCACTCCTAATGGATTCCTGTCCTGTTTATCTCACACTGGACATGTTATGACAGCTGTACTAAATGATCTCTTTGTCTCCTCCAGAGGATCTATTTGTTCCCTTGTAGTAAATGACATTGTTACGACATAAACTCAATCCTGCATATCTCTTATGGCTGAACTCTGAGCTGGCATTGCAGGGAGCAGCACAGCCGGGGAAATGCTGAATATTATGGGGCAGCTGCCGGTGCAGCATCACATAATAGCCGCAACAGAGAGCGGCACATCCATCCCGCCTGTTCCACGGAAATTCGGCGGCAAATTTGAAAATCGCAACTGCTCTGCCTTAGCCAATCACAGCTACACAAACGTCTCCGCTCAGCCAATAGCTTTGCCAGAGTATTACTGCCTCTACATTGTGAATCAGACATTGGCCGTGCAGATACATATGCCTTTGTTGGCGCTACTGGGTGTTTCTAATGAATACCCCAAATGATGAAATACATTAATTGTAAAAGATTATAATGTGATGACTATTTTAATTAAAACAAGCCTGTTACGATCCATCCTGAATAGGAACGATCCCTCCACCACCACCACACGTGATGCTCTCTATTGCTGTGCTAATAGCGCTAATGCTTCCGTATAGGAGTGCTGCCTGCAGGCTGATCTGCTTATGGGATTGTGGATCAGGATTACTGTACAGCCGTATAACATTGCATCTGATTCAGAGCCAGGAACACGTGTGGCTGCCAAACAGGAGGATCCATCTGATTCTTTTACATGGTATTTGGCAATATGGAGCTTGGCTTTAGTCTATGAAATATTGTTTGTAACGTTAACCTATCATCTCCGTTAATATGGTGTGGACTTTGTAAGCACACCATCGTGTGACACGTCTCTGCATGCAGCAGAGGAAACAATATAATGCGCATCAGGCTCTGTATAGACCGTGTGCGTGGCTCTGAGAAGAATATGTAACCATATTGCTCTCCTACACGCACGTGTCTCAGCCATTTAGCAGTTTGGGTTGAGCACAAAAGAGATGCAGAAGTGTAAGCTATTCGTGGAGAATGTATTTCATGCAGAAAGGTAAATGTACAGTATATTTAATCGCTGAACAAGCTGCCAGGAACCCTCTGTTGCCAGCTTTACCTGTTCCTCGAATTATGTTCAGTTTGACCTAAAGGCTCATTGTCCGACCGCTCTGCCCATGACCGATAGAGGAGCGATCTATTGGCTGTTGCGCAAATATCTGGGGAAATACTTCAATGAGATTAAATATATATTTGGGGAAAGTATAGCCTTGGCAAAGGAAATACCGGCAGAGCGATAGGTAAAATGGAGGCGGAATGCATTGCCGATACTCGCAGGGAATTTATATTTTAGAATGAGCAAATCGAGATATATCGGTCACGGGTTAGTTTGTGCAGATCTATAGTGGCGGGAAAAACCGTTACCATTTCAAATTGATAATTAAACTATCAACTGATTTGACCCAACCAATCACCGTGTACAATTTCTCTCCCTTCATCCATAAACGCGCAAAACCTAAATGGATTGGATGTCTGACACCTGCTCCGCTGCACTGTCACACAAGCAGCTATATTGCTGCCGAATTGAACATTTTACTGTATTTAACTATTTTTACTGCGGAACAATGACTTGACAAAATCCGTCCCGCAGATTGCCAGCAATTAGTGCCTAATATATACCCGCAAATAAGATTATTCAATTATGATAGTTTTTGAGAAAACCATCCATCGATCTTTACTTCATACCGATACATCAGTGTGCGCGCTAAAAATATTGTATACCCGACCTACATGTGACAATATGATAAGTATGTTCTGTACTCGGCTCTGTATAGACCGTGTGGGTGGCTCTGAGAAGAGCCTTTGTGGTTCTGTACTGTGTGTGTCCGGCTGCTGCTGCAGGGAATTACTTGCTCTTGGCCGCCTTGTGGCTCTCGGTCTTCTTGGGCAGCAGCACGGCCTGGATGTTGGGCAGGACTCCCCCCTGGGCGATGGTCACCCCACCCAGCAGCTTGTTGAGCTCCTCGTCGTTGCGGACAGCCAGCTGCAGGTGGCGGGGGATGATGCGGGTCTTCTTGTTGTCCCGGGCGGCGTTGCCAGCCAGCTCCAGGATCTCAGCGGTCAGGTACTCCAGCACTGCGGCCAGATAGACCGGAGCTCCGGCCCCCACCCGCTCCGCATAGTTGCCCTTCCTCAGCAGACGGTGAACACGGCCGACTGGGAACTGCAGGCCGGCCCGGGAGGAGCGAGTCTTGGCCTTAGCACGGGCCTTGCCGCCTTGTTTGCCGCGTCCAGACATGATGATGGCAGCTAATCAGGATGTGTCTCTCCAACGCAAGTATCCTAATCCAGCCCTCCTCCTTCTATATATACTCTGCAGGCTGTGTCCCGCGCTGTCACCTGATTGGCTGCTATTCAGTACTGCCAATGGCGGCTCGGTCTAGCAATCCGCCAATCAGCGACTGGGGCGGTGCTCTGCATGTTATACCTGAATAGCCGGTGTGTAGTTGTGCTAAACCAATGAGGGAGAAGGGGCGGTGATCGGGCGGTGCCAGTGACGCTGCCAATCAGCACAGCAGCTCCTCAGTAGCTGCGTTTGCATAGGCCGCCCATATAAGGAGGGGAGGCGGCGCTGTGGCCTCTCTGTATATCTCCGCACTCCGCAGTGACTGAGAAGCAGCATCTTCCAGCCATGCCTGAGCCAGCCAAGTCCGCTCCTGCCCCCAAGAAGGGCTCCAAGAAAGCTGTGAGCAAGAACCAGAAGAAGGACGGCAAGAAGCGTAGGAAGAGCAGGAAGGAGAGTTACGCCATCTACGTGTACAAGGTGCTGAAGCAGGTACATCCCGACACCGGCATCTCCTCCAAGGCCATGAGCATCATGAACTCCTTCGTCAATGACATCTTCGAGCGCATCGCTGGGGAAGCTTCCCGTCTGGCTCATTACAACAAGCGCCACACTATCACCTCCCGGGAGATCCAGACCGCCGTCCGCCTGCTGCTGCCGGGAGAGCTGGCCAAGCACGCCGTGTCCGAGGGCACCAAGGCCGTCACCAAGTACACCAGCGCCAAGTAACAGCGCTGCCCGGATACTAAGCACACCCCAAAGGCTCTTCTAAGAGCCACCCACCAAATCACTACAGAGCTGTCCTATGCAATTTTAACACACATGAAGTTAAATGTTTTGCCTGATGTATCTTTATAATTTGCTCTATAACGTAACTTATCAGCTCTCTTCAAATTGCTAAAGTCCTTCAACTTATTGTTGCCTTTCTATGGGGTTTTAGGTGTAAGTAAGGACACTAGAATTACGGAGAGAACACGTGGCGGGCCCATATCGGCTATGATATCCTGACTATACATTACGGCTATTCCTATCGCAGTCAGAGCAATGGAATCCCCGTCTGGCTGCTTAGTTGGTCACAAGTTGGTAGTTAATTAATAGGGGAAATATATGTACTCACACCTATTGTTTAGGACGCTGCAAATTCTTTAGGCTCTCATATGCCGCAAAGTATTTTCCCAGAATACAGTGATATATATCTATGTACATTTAAGAATTGCGAGGTGCCGAAACCTTGCAGTATCTTTTTAAATTTTCGTTTGTCCGCTATCCTAAGCGTCCAATCACGTTTCCTCGATACATACTGGGATGTGTGTAATAATATCTATGAATGAAGATCTGCAGTGAGCGTTGCTGTGATCCATGTGTATTCTTTCCAGTGATCCTCGCCGCACATAACAGCACAGCGGCCTGTAACTGGTGGCTGATGAATGGTGCCAGGGAGGGACAGGGATCCTCCGTCCCGCCAATCTGTAGTCACAAGTGATGTGTAGCTTCCCAGCCGGCTGCAGCTGCCTAGATAGATACAATATTTGGGCTGTTCATGTATCTATTTCTCTCATCTGTTACAATGTTTCCTCTCTGGCTCCGGTCTCCTCTCCTCCTCTGATCTGAGCCGATACATAACAGCTTGTGCTGTGTGAGCTGCAGAGAAACAAGTACTTTATTTTATGTTCCTAATCCTTCCACTATTTCCCGCGGCTTTATAATTACCTAGTATAGTTTTTTTTATTTTTAGTTTAATTAATAGGCAAGAATGACCTCTTAGGGGAAATTGGCGGGCTGCTGCTGGAACAATAGCCTGGCGGTACATTTGAACAATAACGGATGCCCTCCAATAGCCAATCAGGGAGAGACAAGACACGCCCCGACCAATCAGAGGGCAGAGCTCAGTATAAATAGGAGTAGCGGCGGCTGTGTCTCCCCATATTCGCAGCAGCACATTAGTGACGCTGATTAGCAGGCATGGCCAGAACCAAGCAGACAGCCCGCAAGTCCACCGGCGGGAAGGCTCCCCGCAAGCAGCTGGCTACTAAAGCCGCCCGTAAGAGCGCTCCAGCCACCGGCGGAGTGAAGAAGCCCCACCGCTACCGGCCCGGCACTGTGGCTCTCCGCGAGATCCGCCGCTACCAGAAATCCACCGAGCTGCTAATCCGCAAGCTGCCCTTCCAGCGCCTGGTGCGGGAGATCGCTCAGGACTTCAAGACCGACCTGCGCTTCCAGAGCTCGGCCGTCATGGCTCTGCAGGAGGCCAGCGAGGCTTATCTGGTGGGGCTCTTCGAGGACACCAACCTGTGCGCCATCCACGCCAAGAGGGTCACCATCATGCCCAAAGACATCCAGCTGGCCCGCAGGATCCGCGGCGAGAGGGCCTAATCACGTCACGCAGCCATCCTATTACGTCGCACAAAGGCTCTTTTCAGAGCCACCCCACATTCTCCTTGCAGAGCAGTTTTACAAAGTGTATTATCACTAAACTCTTCCAATGTGCCAGTCTGATCCAAGGGGAAGGTGGGTGGCCGAGAGATTTGGAAATGCAAGGACACTACCGGCTCTCTACACGAGGAAACACTCTGAAGTATAACATTGTTCTAATTTCTAACAAGTATATATTACAGTAGCGGATTCTACATAGTACACAGCGGGTCAGATCAGCATTCAGCAACGCTGATCCCTCTGTAGGGACCGATCCTTCCGCCTTAATCACTAAACAAATGTATAGTAAGCCATTGCATTTGTCTCAGCCATTCACTTCGACATCGCCGACGGGTACTTGACTTGCAGACATTTGAGCAAAGCTACAAGCCACTGTAGTGCATATATATTACACATTGGATTTTTAAGAGGAAAGTGGCCTTAGCCGACATACGTTGAGCTGCGGTGAGTGAAGCAGCATGTTATATAACAGCCATCACAGTAGCCATACATCTAAGCCTTCGGTACAGGGTGTGACTTGGAAGTGCTGGGATGCCGGTAGAGGAGTAACACCATTTAAACGTACTGCTGCCGGCAGTTTTAGCAATGAACAGACTAGGATATATGGGGGTAACGGATCGCTTGAAAATTGCTGGACTCAATGACATGTCTAAGTTTGCAATGCACTCCGTTACATGTACTACCTACACGCCGACAAACAGAAAACATCACAGCCCTTTGGGGGAGAGATTGGGTGGCTCTGAAAAGAGCCTTTGGGTTTATGAGAGACAATCTTAGACTTATTTCTTCTTAGGAGCGGCCTTTTTAGGTTTGGCTGCCTTCTTTGCCGGGCTCTTAGCGGCTTTAGGCTTGGCTGCCTTCTTTGCCGGGCTCTTAGCGGCTTTAGGCTTGGCTGCCTTCTTTGCCGGGCTCTTAGCGGCTTTAGGCTTGGCTGCCTTCTTTGCCGGGCTCTTAGCGGCTGCAGGTTTCTTGGCCGCTTTCTTCGGACTCTTCTTGGCAGCACTGGGGACTTTCTTAGCTTTCTTTGGAGACTTGGCCGCAGCAGCCGGCTTCTTGGACTTAGCCGCAGCGGACGGCTTTTTCTTGGCGGCCGCCTTGTCTTTGCTGCCCTCCTTCTTGCTGATCTTGAAGGAGCCGGAGGCGCCGGTACCTTTGACATGGACAAGGGTGCCCTTTGTCAGCAAGCTCCTGACGGCCAGCTTGAGGCGGCTGTTATTCTTCTCTACATCGTATCCTCCGGCAGCCAGAGCCTTCTTCAGGGCGGCCAGGGAGACCCCGCTGCGCTCCTTAGAGGCGGACACGGCTCTGACGATCAGATCGGACACGCTGGGACCGGAAGGCTTGTTGCTGGCTTTCTTGGCTCCTCCGGTTGCCGCCTTCTTGCTCTGCTTCTTCTTGGCGGCGGGCTCCGCTGCGGGAGGGGCGGCTGCTGGTGCGGTCTCTGCCATCTTCCTGCACAACACAGTGTAACATTGCAGGGAGAGCGCCAATCGGCGCATATATAGCCTCTCCGGCCGCGCTGCCATTGGCTGCTGATAGGAGCGCGCCTCGTCTTCCTATTGGAGGGATCCGGACTCTCTGCCGCCCCTCCTCTCCACACAGCTGTCACTGCTCGGCTCTCTGCTTGTGTTTCCTGCCGGGAGAAACGTGGGTTTATTCCCTCCGGTATATAGCAGTGTGCCCCCTGTGTGTGGCCGCCCGGCTGGCGGGGGTCTCCCCTCCCCCATTAAAGCTCCGGGGGACTTCTGAGCGGAGGCTGCGGCCGGGAAATCCCGCTCTTATGTGACCAGCTCTGCTTACTGCTCCCCCGATCTCTTCTGTCTCCATCATTATCAGGGGAATACAACGTCTAATATACAATGTTTTCTGTCACTCCCCCCTCAATATGAAGAAAAGTATCTCCGCCATGCATCATATGGGGCTGGGGGGCTACTGACCCCTGGAGGGGAATATCAGGCTGAGAAATGTGCAGGATACTAGCACATAGGATGGGCCTACATCACACATGAGATGTCTAGAGTGTTTGTATTTCCCAACTAGAATCTTAGACTTGCATTATAGATACTAGTAAACAAGTGTATGCTGACTGCTGGTCAGGCCGAGGCAGACACTGGGGACTGGGGGAGACTATGGGCAATGGTTACAGAGGGGATGAAAAGGAGGCACTTAATGGTTAATAGAATAGATGCAAAGTAGTGATGGGCGAACATCCAGATGTTCGGGTTCGGCCGAACATGCCCCCGATATTCGGCATGTTCGGGCCGAACCCAACCCGAACATGTCCCTTTGGGGCCCCTATAGGGTCTCTGCATAAAGGGAAAGCATGCCCCCGAGCGCGGGGGGGGGGGGGGGGGGTCGGAAATGCCCCCCACCCCTCCCCGCTAAGCTCTCCCTTCTGCTGGACCCTATAAAATTAAATCTAAGTCCCCCGAAGGTACCTTGCAGGCTGGCAGGAGGAGGGCAGGAAGCGGGCAGCCGGAGAGCATAGGCGCTAGTACCATCTGATACTTCCGCCCGCTCTCTGACGCACTTCCTGTTTACATTTGTAAGTCACGTCAAGAGAGAGCAGAACATGATGACACGTACCCTCGTACGCGTCATCGCGGTACTCCTGCTGTCTCTTGACGCGACTTACAAAAGTAAACAGGAAGTGCATCAGAGAGAGGGTGGAAGTACCAGATGGTACTAGCTCCTATGCTCTCCGGCTGCCTGCTTCCTGCCCTCCTCCTGCCAGCCTGCAAGGTACCTTCGGGGGACTTAGATTTAATTTTATAGGGTCCAGCAGAAGGGAGAGCTTAGCGGGGAGGGGTGGGGGGCATTTCCGACCCCCCGGGCTCGGGGCATGCTCTCCCTTTATGCTGGGACCCTATAGGGGGCTATGTTCGGCCGGACACGGCTGTGTTCGGCCGAAAAAAGAAGGCCTGTTCGGGTTCGGGCAGCGTGCCCGAGCACCCTCCCGAACACCATGAGGTGTTCGGGGGGTGCCGAACCGAACCCGAACAGGCCAAAATCCGGGCGCACCCGAACAGTGGCGAACACTGTTCGCCCATCACTAATGCAGAGTGAGTAGATCACAAAATGTGCAGATTCGGTGCAGAATTAGAGTAAATGAGAGGAGGGTAGATAGGATCCCAACCTGAACAGAGAACACTAAGGGCCCTTTTCCAAGGGCTGCAAAACTGCACATTCAGTGAGCACAGCAGTTAGCAGCGGGCACGGGCAGTTAGCAGGCAGCGGATAACAGTTATGAGTTGTGTGTCAGTCTTTCCACTGCCTATCAACTGCTCGTGGAAAAGGGTCTTATGATCTTTAGACAGTTAACATCGGCATCAAAATGTGAACCAGGTAACTTTCAGCAGCTGCAAGACATTGGGGAAGGTTTGTGGTCTGAGTATAGCCTAACCAGGGGAGAGAGGCAACAGGGAAGGGAGGTAGACTGCCAAGAGAACAAATGAAAAGAAATGAAATAAACAATTAAACAGTGTATGCTGAATACACCTTCAAGGGTGATACCAGGCCATGGTCGTTGGTCGGGGGCCAGATTATGAAACCATAGCCTGAGTACAATGACAAGCACCAGGCATGTGACAAACACTGCAAACCAATGTGGCAGAATTGTTCTTTTTATATCTGACCTTATTTTCCATCAGACTGTTCCTACAGGTGAGCATCCTCCTAATTCATGTTCAGAGTGTGGGAAATGTTAAAATAATAAAGGGTATTTATTTAACCGCCAAAGAAAATGAACAGGTGATCACGTGTATCCCTGTTCAGAGTGTGAGGAATAGTTAATTGATAAACATAAGCTTTGTAGACAGCAGAGAAGTCTCACGGGGAAGTGCCCTTTTTGTGCAGAGTGTGGGAAATGTTTCTGTGATAAACAATATCTTCTTTTACACCAGAGAAGTCACACAGTTGAACGGCCTTTTCCTGTTCAGATTGCGGGGAATGATCCATTTTGATAGGAAACCTTCTTAGACACCAGAGAAGTCCCACTGGTTAGTGTCTTAGTGCAGATTGTGGGAAATGCTTTATGCATAAGGCAACATTTGTTGCACACCAGATGCACCACAGCCTCTCTGAAGCTCATGACAGGCGTGTTGTAGTTTTAGGAGTGTTTTGTTACTGCAGCAACATGTTTGTATTTAGCACAAGTACATCACACCCCTGAGAGGATGCTAAAGGGTCATTCATGGGAAAGTGATATTGGTTTCTTAGCTGAAGTCTGAGGGAGAGAGCTAACCGACCAGGACAATGTCACACTTGGCCCTTGCCAGCTGGCAAGGTCACCTGCTATCGATGTTGCCTCCATGGAAGTTGGAGCCTCCTCACTCTACACAGGGATGCTCAGCAGAGCTCGAATATTCGAGTAGCTCGAATATTCGAGCTCTTTTTCAGCTATTCGAGGTCGAATACCGAGCTCGAATAGCTGCAGCTATTCGAATGGGCTATTCGAGTGAACTGGAATAGCCCACTCACTATTCGCGCTATTCGAGCAAACAGCGCTATTCGAGCTCGAATACCGAGCTCGAATAGCGTCATAGCCCAGATTGATGTCCTTAGAGCCAATCAGAGGGCTCCCAGGCCCTCTGACGGCAGCCAATCACAGAGGGGGACCCTGGCCAGCCCCTACCCTATAAATAGCGGCCGCCATGTTCGGTTTTTCCGTCCTTGCCTGACTTGTACAGAGAGAGATCTGCTCCTTTGTGCTTTGGCTTAGCAAGTGCTCTATTGTGGTCAATCACCTAGCGTTTTTGCTCACATACACCTGCTATATACACCTATATTGTTGTTAGCTAGATAGAGATTGTATTTTAGTTAGTAGCTTGTGTGTTACATAGAGACAGGCAGCTGCTGCAGGCAAGCTGTGTGGGCAGCTGTCCTCCTGTCCTCTGTTAGTTTATTTCTCATCTATACCAGTGTTTCTGCTGTGTATTCTACCCTGTCTTGTCCTTTACTTACTGAGTGATTATTGTATTTTGTAGTCATACTACTGTACTAGGGACACTCACTGTTACTGTTCATAGCTCCTGCGTGTGTGTGCGTGCACCGTCTGTAGTGTACACAGTACACAGTATTCCCTTCTACTGAATCATCTGATTAGTTACTACTGAATCTGATTATTGTATTTTCTAGTTGTACTTACTGTACTAGGGACACTCAGTCACTGTTCATAGGCTAGCTCGTGTGTGTGTGTGTGTGTGTGTGTGTGTGTGTGTGTGTGTGTGTGTGTGTGTGTGTGTGTGTGTGTGTGTGTGTGTGTGTGTGTGTGTGTGTGTGTGTGTGTGTGTGTGTGTGTGTGTGTGTGTGTGTGTGTGTGTGTGTGTGTGCGCGCGCGTGCACTGTCTGTAGTGTACACACACTCTATTTCCTTCTACTGAATCTGATTACTACTGATTATTGTATTTTCTAGTTAGTGTACTAGGGGACACACTCACTGTTCACTGTTCACACTTACTGATTACTGATTATTGTATTTTGTATTTGTACTGTACTAGTAATCACTTAGCGATCTAATCACTTAGTGATTAGTGTCACCTCACCCACCAACCCACTCCATTAAAGACGGAGTGGGTTGGTGGGTGAGGTGACACTAATCACTAAGTGATTAGATCGCTAAGTGATTACTAGTACAGTACAAATACAAAATACAATAATCAGTAATCAGTAAGTGTGAACAGTGAACAGTGAGTGTGTCCCCTAGTACACTAACTAGAAAATACAATAATCAGTAGTAATCAGATTCAGTAGAAGGAAATAGAGTGTGTGTACACTACAGACAGTGCACGCACGCACGCACGCACGCACGCACGCACGCACGCACGCACGCACGCACGCACGCACGTACGCACGCACGCACGCACGCACGCACGCACGCACGCACGCACGCACGCACGCACGCACACACACACACACACACACACACACACACACACACACACACACACACACACACGAGCTAGCCTATGAACAGTGACTGAGTGTCCCTAGTACAGTAAGTACAACTAGAAAATACAATAATCAGATTCAGTAGTAACTAATCAGATGATTCAGTAGAAGGGAATACTGTGTACTGTGTACACTACAGACGGTGCACGCACACACACGCAGGAGCTATGAACAGTAACAGTGAGTGTCCCTAGTACAGTAGTATAACTACAAAATACAATAATCACTCAGTAAGTAAAGGACAAGACAGGGTAGAATACACAGCAGAAACACTGGTATAGATGAGAAATAAACTAACAGAGGACAGGAGGACAGCTGCCCACACAGCTTGCCTGCAGCAGCTGCCTGTCTCTATGTAACACACAAGCTACTAACTAAAATACAATCTCTATCTAGCTAACAACAATATAGGTGTATATAGCAGGTGTATGTGAGCAAAAACGCTAGGTGATTGACCACAATAGAGCACTTGCTAAGCCAAAGCACAAAGGAGCAGATCTCTCTCTGTACAAGTCAGGCAAGGACGGAAAAACCGAACATGGCGGCCGCTATTTATAGGGTAGGGGCTGGCCAGGGTCCCCCTCTGTGATTGGCTGCCGTCAGAGGGCCTGGGAGCCCTCTGATTGGCTCTAAGGACATCAATCTGGGCTATGACGCTATTCGAGCTCGGTATTCGAGCTCGAATAGCGCTGTTTGCTCGAATAGCGCGAATAGTGAGTGGGCTATTCCAGTTCACTCGAATAGCCCATTCGAATAGCTGCAGCTATTCGAGCTCGGTATTCGACCTCGAATAGCTGAAAAAGAGCTCGAATATTCGAGCTACTCGAATATTCGAGCTCTGCTGAGCATCCCTGTGTAGAGTGAGGAGGCTCCAACTTCCATGGAGGCAACATCGATAGCAGGTGACCTTGCCAGCTGGCAAGGGCCAAGTGTGACATTGTCCTGGTCGGTTAGCTCTCTCCCTCAGACTTCAGCTAAGAAACCAATATCACTTTCCCATGAATGACCCTTTAGCATCCTCTCAGGGGTGTGATGTACTTGTGCTAAATACAAACATGTTGCTGCAGTAACAAAACACTCCTAAAACTACAACACGCCTGTCATGAGCTTCAGAGAGGCTGTGGTGCATCTGGTGTGCAACAAATGTTGCCTTATGCATAAAGCATTTCCCACAATCTGCACTAAGACACTAACCAGTGGGACTTCTCTGGTGTCTAAGAAGGTTTCCTATCAAAATGGATCATTCCCCGCAATCTGAACAGGAAAAGGCCGTTCAACTGTGTGACTTCTCTGGTGTAAAAGAAGATATTGTTTATCACAGAAACATTTCCCACACTCTGCACAAAAAGGGCACTTCCCCGTGAGACTTCTCTGCTGTCTACAAAGCTTATGTTTATCAATTAACTATTCCTCACACTCTGAACAGGGATACACGTGATCACCTGTTCATTTTCTTTGGCGGTTAAATAAATACCCTTTATTATTTTAACATTTCCCACACTCTGAACATGAATTAGGAGGATGCTCACCTGTAGGAACAGTCTGATGGAAAATAAGGTCAGATATAAAAAGAACAATTCTGCCACATTGGTTTGCAGTGTTTGTCACATGCCTGGTGCTTGTCATTGTACTCAGGCTATGGTTTCATAATCTGGCCCCCGACCAACGACCATGGCCTGGTATCACCCTTGAAGGTGTATTCAGCATACACTGTTTAATTGTTTATTTCATTTCTTTTCATTTGTTCTCTTGGCAGTCTACCTCCCTTCCCTGTTGCCTCTCTCCCCTGGTTAGGCTATACTCAGACCACAAACCTTCCCCAATGTCTTGCAGCTGCTGAAAGTTACCTGGTTCACATTTTGATGCCGATGTTAACTGTCTAAAGATCATAAGACCCTTTTCCACGAGCAGTTGATAGGCAGTGGAAAGACTGACACACAACTCATAACTGTTATCCGCTGCCTGCTAACTGCCCGTGCCCGCTGCTAACTGCTGTGCTCACTGAATGTGCAGTTTTGCAGCCCTTGGAAAAGGGCCCTTAGTGTTCTCTGTTCAGGTTGGGATCCTATCTACCCTCCTCTCATTTACTCTAATTCTGCACCGAATCTGCACATTTTGTGATCTACTCACTCTGCATTAGTGATGGGCGAACAGTGTTCGCCACTGTTCGGGTGCGCCCGGATTTTGGCCTGTTCGGGTTCGGTTCGGCACCCCCCGAACACCTCATGGTGTTCGGGAGGGTGCTCGGGCACGCTGCCCGAACCCGAACAGGCCTTCTTTTTTCGGCCGAACACAGCCGTGTCCGGCCGAACATAGCCCCCTATAGGGTCCCAGCATAAAGGGAGAGCATGCCCCGAGCCCGGGGGGTCGGAAATGCCCCCCACCCCTCCCCGCTAAGCTCTCCCTTCTGCTGGACCCTATAAAATTAAATCTAAGTCCCCCGAAGGTACCTTGCAGGCTGGCAGGAGGAGGGCAGGAAGCAGGCAGCCGGAGAGCATAGGAGCTAGTACCATCTGGTACTTCCACCCTCTCTCTGATGCACTTCCTGTTTACTTTTGTAAGTCGCGTCAAGAGACAGCAGGAGTACAGCGATGACGCGTACGAGGGTACGTGTCATCATGTTCTGCTCTCTCTTGACGTGACTTACAAATGTAAACAGGAAGTGCGTCAGAGAGCGGGCGGAAGTATCAGATGGTACTAGCGCCTATGCTCTCCGGCTGCCCGCTTCCTGCCCTCCTCCTGCCAGCCTGCAAGGTACCTTCGGGGGACTTAGATTTAATTTTATAGGGTCCAGCAGAAGGGAGAGCTTAGCGGGGAGGGGTGGGGGGCATTTCCGACCCCCCCCCCCCCCCCCCCGCGCTCGGGGGCATACTTTCCCTTTATGCAGAGACCCTATAGGGGCCCCAAAGGGACATGTTCGGGTTGGGTTCGGCCCGAACATGCCGAATATCGGGGGCATGTTCGGCCGAACCCGAACATCTGGATGTTCGCCCATCACTACTCTGCATCTATTCTATTAACCATTAAGTGCCTCCTTTTCATCCCCTCTGTAACCATTGCCCATAGTCTCCCCCAGTCCCCAGTGTCTGCCTCGGCCTGACCAGCAGTCAGCATACACTTGTTTACTAGTATCTATAATGCAAGTCTAAGATTCTAGTTGGGAAATACAAACACTCTAGACATCTCATGTGTGATGTAGGCCCATCCTATGTGCTAGTATCCTGCACATTTCTCAGCCTGATATTCCCCTCCAGGGGTCAGTAGCCCCCCAGCCCCATATGATGCATGGCGGAGATACCTTTCTTCATATTGAGGGGGGAGTGACAGAAAACATTGTATATTAGACGTTGTATTCCCCCTGATAATGATGGAGACAGAAGAGATCGGGGGAGCAGTAAGCAGAGCTGGTCACATAAGAGCGGGATTTCCCGGCCGCAGCCTCCGCTCAGAAGTCCCCCGGAGCTGTAATGGGGGAGGGGAGACCCCTGCCAGCCGGGCGGCCACACACAGGGGGCACACTGCTATATACCGGAGGGAATAAACCCACGTTTCTCCCGGCAGGAAACACAAGCAGAGAGCCGAGCAGTGACAGCTGTGTGGAGAGGAGGGGCGGCAGAGAGTCCGGATCCCTCCAATAGGAAGACGAGGCGCGCTCCTATCAGCAGCCAATGGCAGCGCGGCCGGAGAGGCTATATATGCGCTGATTGGCGCTCTCCCTGCAATGTTACACTGTGTTGTGCAGGAAGATGGCAGAGACCGCACCAGCAGCCGCCCCTCCCGCAGCGGAGCCCGCCGCCAAGAAGAAGCAGAGCAAGAAGGCGGCAACCGGAGGAGCCAAGAAAGCCAGCAACAAGCCTTCCGGTCCCAGCGTGTCCGATCTGATCGTCAGAGCCGTGTCCGCCTCTAAGGAGCGCAGCGGGGTCTCCCTGGCCGCCCTGAAGAAGGCTCTGGCTGCCGGAGGATACGATGTAGAGAAGAATAACAGCCGCCTCAAGCTGGGCGTCAGGAGCTTGCTGACAAAGGGCACCCTTGTCCATGTCAAAGGTACCGGCGCCTCCGGCTCCTTCAAGATCAGCAAGAAGGAGGGCAGCAAAGACAAGGCGGCCGCCAAGAAAAAGCCGTCCGCTGCGGCTAAGTCCAAGAAGCCGGCTGCTGCGGCCAAGTCTCCAAAGAAAGCTAAGAAAGCCCCCAGTGCTGCCAAGAAGAGTCCGAAGAAAGCGGCCAAGAAACCTGCAGCCGCTAAGAGCCCGGCTAAGAAGGCAGCCAAGCCTAAAGCCGCTAAGAGCCCGGCAAAGAAGGCAGCCAAGCCTAAAGCCGCTAAGAGCCCGGCAAAGAAGGCAGCCAAGCCTAAAGCCGCTAAGAGCCCGGCAAAGAAGGCAGCCAAACCTAAAAAGGCCGCTCCTAAGAAGAAATAAGTCTAAGATTGTCTCTCATAAACCCAAAGGCTCTTTTCAGAGCCACCCAATCTCTCTCCCAAAGGGCTGTGATGTTTTCTGTTTGTCGGCGTGTAGGTAGTACATGTAACGGAGTGCATTGCAAACTTAGACATGTCATTGAGTCCAGCAATTTTCAAGCGATCCGTTACCCCCATATATCCTAGTCTGTTCATTGCTAAAACTGCCGGCAGCAGTACGTTTAAATGGTGTTACTCCTCTACCGGAATCCCAGCACTTCCAAGTCACACCCTGTACCGAAGGCTTAGATGTATGGCTACTGTGATGGCTGTTATATAACATGCTGCTTCACTCACCGCAGCTCAACGTATGTCGGCTAAGGCCACTTTCCTCTTAAAAATCCAATGTGTAATATATATGCACTACAGTGGCTTGTAGCTTTGCTCAAATGTCTGCAAGTCAAGTACCCGTCGGCGATGTCGAAGTGAATGGCTGAGACAAATGCAATGGCTTACTATACATTTGTTTAGTGATTAAGGCGGAAGGATCGGTCCCTACAGAGGGATCAGCGTTGCTGAATGCTGATCTGACCCGCTGTGTACTATGTAGAATCCGCTACTGTAATATATACTTGTTAGAAATTAGAACAATGTTATACTTCAGAGTGTTTCCTCGTGTAGAGAGCCGGTAGTGTCCTTGCATTTCCAAATCTCTCGGCCACCCACCTTCCCCTTGGATCAGACTGGCACATTGGAAGAGTTTAGTGATAATACACTTTGTAAAACTGCTCTGCAAGGAGAATGTGGGGTGGCTCTGAAAAGAGCCTTTGTGCGACGTAATAGGATGGCTGCGTGACGTGATTAGGCCCTCTCGCCGCGGATCCTGCGGGCCAGCTGGATGTCTTTGGGCATGATGGTGACCCTCTTGGCGTGGATGGCGCACAGGTTGGTGTCCTCGAAGAGCCCCACCAGATAAGCCTCGCTGGCCTCCTGCAGAGCCATGACGGCCGAGCTCTGGAAGCGCAGGTCGGTCTTGAAGTCCTGAGCGATCTCCCGCACCAGGCGCTGGAAGGGCAGCTTGCGGATTAGCAGCTCGGTGGATTTCTGGTAGCGGCGGATCTCGCGGAGAGCCACAGTGCCGGGCCGGTAGCGGTGGGGCTTCTTCACTCCGCCGGTGGCTGGAGCGCTCTTACGGGCGGCTTTAGTAGCCAGCTGCTTGCGGGGAGCCTTCCCGCCGGTGGACTTGCGGGCTGTCTGCTTGGTTCTGGCCATGCCTGCTAATCAGCGTCACTAATGTGCTGCTGCGAATATGGGGAGACACAGCCGCCGCTACTCCTATTTATACTGAGCTCTGCCCTCTGATTGGTCGGGGCGTGTCTTGTCTCTCCCTGATTGGCTATTGGAGGGCATCCGTTATTGTTCAAATGTACCGCCAGGCTATTGTTCCAGCAGCAGCCCGCCAATTTCCCCTAAGAGGTCATTCTTGCCTATTAATTAAACTAAAAATAAAAAAAACTATACTAGGTAATTATAAAGCCGCGGGAAATAGTGGAAGGATTAGGAACATAAAATAAAGTACTTGTTTCTCTGCAGCTCACACAGCACAAGCTGTTATGTATCGGCTCAGATCAGAGGAGGAGACCGGAGCCAGAGAGGAAACATTGTAACAGATGAGAGAAATAGATACATGAACAGCCCAAATATTGTATCTATCTAGGCAGCTGCAGCCGGCTGGGAAGCTACACATCACTTGTGACTACAGATTGGCGGGACGGAGGATCCCTGTCCCTCCCTGGCACCATTCATCAGCCACCAGTTACAGGCCGCTGTGCTGTTATGTGCGGCGAGGATCACTGGAAAGAATACACATGGATCACAGCAACGCTCACTGCAGATCTTCATTCATAGATATTATTACACACATCCCAGTATGTATCGAGGAAACGTGATTGGACGCTTAGGATAGCGGACAAACGAAAATTTAAAAAGATACTGCAAGGTTTCGGCACCTCGCAATTCTTAAATGTACATAGATATATATCACTGTATTCTGGGAAAATACTTTGCGGCATATGAGAGCCTAAAGAATTTGCAGCGTCCTAAACAATAGGTGTGAATACATATATTTCCCCTATTAATTCACTACCAACTTGTGACCAACTAAGCAGCCAGACGGGGATTCCATTGCTCTGACTGCGATAGGAATAGCCGTAATGTATAGTCAGGATATCATAGCCGATATGGGCCCGCCACGTGTTCTCTCCGTAATTCTAGTGTCCTTACTTACACCTAAAACCCCATAGAAAGGCAACAATAAGTTGAAGGACTTTAGCAATTTGAAGAGAGCTGATAAGTTACGTTATAGAGCAAATTATAAAGATACATCAGGCAAAACATTTAACTTCATGTGTGTTAAAATTGCATAGGACAGCTCTGTAGTGATTTGGTGGGTGGCTCTTAGAAGAGCCTTTGGGGTGTGCTTAGTATCCGGGCAGCGCTGTTACTTGGCGCTGGTGTACTTGGTGACGGCCTTGGTGCCCTCGGACACGGCGTGCTTGGCCAGCTCTCCCGGCAGCAGCAGGCGGACGGCGGTCTGGATCTCCCGGGAGGTGATAGTGTGGCGCTTGTTGTAATGAGCCAGACGGGAAGCTTCCCCAGCGATGCGCTCGAAGATGTCATTGACGAAGGAGTTCATGATGCTCATGGCCTTGGAGGAGATGCCGGTGTCGGGATGTACCTGCTTCAGCACCTTGTACACGTAGATGGCGTAACTCTCCTTCCTGCTCTTCCTACGCTTCTTGCCGTCCTTCTTCTGGTTCTTGCTCACAGCTTTCTTGGAGCCCTTCTTGGGGGCAGGAGCGGACTTGGCTGGCTCAGGCATGGCTGGAAGATGCTGCTTCTCAGTCACTGCGGAGTGCGGAGATATACAGAGAGGCCACAGCGCCGCCTCCCCTCCTTATATGGGCGGCCTATGCAAACGCAGCTACTGAGGAGCTGCTGTGCTGATTGGCAGCGTCACTGGCACCGCCCGATCACCGCCCCTTCTCCCTCATTGGTTTAGCACAACTACACACCGGCTATTCAGGTATAACATGCAGAGCACCGCCCTAGTCGCTGATTGGCGGATTGCTAGACCGAGCCGCCATTGGCAGTACTGAATAGCAGCCAATCAGGTGACAGCGCGGGACACAGCCTGCAGAGTATATATAGAAGGAGGAGGGCTGGATTAGGATACTTGCGTTGGAGAGACACATCCTGATTAGCTGCCATCATCATCATGTCTGGACGCGGCAAACAAGGCGGCAAGGCCCGTGCTAAGGCCAAGACTCGCTCCTCCCGGGCCGGCCTGCAGTTCCCAGTCGGCCGTGTTCACCGTCTGCTGAGGAAGGGCAACTATGCGGAGCGGGTGGGGGCCGGAGCTCCGGTCTATCTGGCCGCAGTGCTGGAGTACCTGACCGCTGAGATCCTGGAGCTGGCTGGCAATGCCGCCCGGGACAACAAGAAGACCCGCATCATCCCCCGCCACCTGCAGCTGGCTGTCCGCAACGACGAGGAGCTCAACAAGCTGCTGGGTGGGGTGACCATCGCCCAGGGGGGAGTCCTGCCCAACATCCAGGCCGTGCTGCTGCCCAAGAAGACCGAGAGCCACAAGGCGGCCAAGAGCAAGTAATTCCCTGCAGCAGCAGCCGGACACACACAGTACAGAACCACAAAGGCTCTTCTCAGAGCCACCCACACGGTCTATACAGAGCCGAGTACAGAACATACTTATCATATTGTCACATGTAGGTCGGGTATACAATATTTTTAGCGCGCACACTGATGTATCGGTATGAAGTAAAGATCGATGGATGGTTTTCTCAAAAACTATCATAATTGAATAATCTTATTTGCGGGTATATATTAGGCACTAATTGCTGGCAATCTGCGGGACGGATTTTGTCAAGTCATTGTTCCGCAGTAAAAATAGTTAAATACAGTAAAATGTTCAATTCGGCAGCAATATAGCTGCTTGTGTGACAGTGCAGCGGAGCAGGTGTCAGACATCCAATCCATTTAGGTTTTGCGCGTTTATGGATGAAGGGAGAGAAATTGTACACGGTGATTGGTTGGGTCAAATCAGTTGATAGTTTAATTATCAATTTGAAATGGTAACGGTTTTTCCCGCCACTATAGATCTGCACAAACTAACCCGTGACCGATATATCTCGATTTGCTCATTCTAAAATATAAATTCCCTGCGAGTATCGGCAATGCATTCCGCCTCCATTTTACCTATCGCTCTGCCGGTATTTCCTTCAGCATTTGCCAAGGCTATACTTTCCCCAAATATATATTTAATCTCATTGAAGTATTTCCCCAGATATTTGCGCAACAGCCAATAGATCGCTCCTCTATCGGTCATGGGCAGAGCGGTCGGACAATGAGCCTTTAGGTCAAACTGAACATAATTCGAGGAACAGGTAAAGCTGGCAACAGAGGGTTCCTGGCAGCTTGTTCAGCGATTAAATATACTGTACATTTACCTTTCTGCATGAAATACATTCTCCACGAATAGCTTACACTTCTGCATCTCTTTTGTGCTCAACCCAAACTGCTAAATGGCTGAGACACGTGCGTGTAGGAGAGCAATATGGTTACATATTCTTCTCAGAGCCACGCACACGGTCTATACAGAGCCTGATGCGCATTATATTGTTTCCTCTGCTGCATGCAGAGACGTGTCACACGATGGTGTGCTTACAAAGTCCACACCATATTAACGGAGATGATAGGTTAACGTTACAAACAATATTTCATAGACTAAAGCCAAGCTCCATATTGCCAAATACCATGTAAAAGAATCAGATGGATCCTCCTGTTTGGCAGCCACACGTGTTCCTGGCTCTGAATCAGATGCAATGTTATACGGCTGTACAGTAATCCTGATCCACAATCCCATAAGCAGATCAGCCTGCAGGCAGCACTCCTATACGGAAGCATTAGCGCTATTAGCACAGCAATAGAGAGCATCACGTGTGGTGGTGGTGGAGGGATCGTTCCTATTCAGGATGGATCGTAACAGGCTTGTTTTAATTAAAATAGTCATCACATTATAATCTTTTACAATTAATGTATTTCATCATTTGGGGTATTCATTAGAAACACCCAGTAGCGCCAACAAAGGCATATGTATCTGCACGGCCAATGTCTGATTCACAATGTAGAGGCAGTAATACTCTGGCAAAGCTATTGGCTGAGCGGAGACGTTTGTGTAGCTGTGATTGGCTAAGGCAGAGCAGTTGCGATTTTCAAATTTGCCGCCGAATTTCCGTGGAACAGGCGGGATGGATGTGCCGCTCTCTGTTGCGGCTATTATGTGATGCTGCACCGGCAGCTGCCCCATAATATTCAGCATTTCCCCGGCTGTGCTGCTCCCTGCAATGCCAGCTCAGAGTTCAGCCATAAGAGATATGCAGGATTGAGTTTATGTCGTAACAATGTCATTTACTACAAGGGAACAAATAGATCCTCTGGAGGAGACAAAGAGATCATTTAGTACAGCTGTCATAACATGTCCAGTGTGAGATAAACAGGACAGGAATCCATTAGGAGTGATATTTATGTTGGCTTCTGAGGAGAGAAAACCAATTACCGAATATAATCACTGGTCTCTCTGTACGCAGCGCTGCCAAACGTCAAGATATAGTAAAAGTAGAGCGACCAGACCCCGTAAGAAATTAAAAGGATAACAGCAACATTATGATATTCTATTCCTGGAGGGACAAATAGATCGTCATTTAGCAGCACAGCTGTTACATTATGCCCAGTGTGAGGGGAAACATGCCGGAGAGCCTATGCAGAAGTGTTACTTGTGATGCTTTGTGAGCTGACAGAGCACATTACTGCCAATATAAGCCCTGACCTGTAGGGAGCGCTGCTGCTAAATGTCAGAAATGTAACATTGTATGTAATATTAAAAGTAGAGGAAGCAGAACAACTACAAAGTAGACGTATAATGACTAACCCGCCCTTGGCTCCTCCCCCTCTGCGCAGTCTCCTGTCAGGTCCGCTCAGCCTGGATAAGAGGAGGGGAGGCGGCAGCGCACAGTATTGTGTATCTCCAGCAGAGAAGAAGCATCATGTCTGGCAGAGGAAAGGGCGGCAAAGGTCTCGGGAAAGGAGGCGCCAAGCGGCACAGGAAGGTGCTCCGGGACAACATCCAGGGCATCACTAAGCCCGCCATCCGCCGCCTGGCCCGCAGAGGGGGTGTCAAGCGTATCTCCGGCCTCATCTATGAGGAGACTCGCGGAGTGCTGAAGGTTTTCCTGGAGAATGTCATCCGCGATGCCGTCACCTACACCGAGCACGCCAAGAGGAAGACCGTCACCGCCATGGATGTGGTGTACGCCCTGAAACGCCAGGGGCGCACCCTCTACGGCTTCGGCGGCTAAACTACCCTGACTCCATCCCGACTACACAAAAACAAACGGCCCTTCTCAGGGCCACCCACCACCTCTATAGAAGCGCTCTGCAGTACTACCGCTAGAAGTATTGACCTATTACCTGACAGCTGAGGCACGCCGCTGCCAGGGGAACCGGAGGACGCCGCATTTAAAGGCACAGCTTCACCGCCATAGTAGGTCCGATGCTACTATAGCTGCCTGCACACCACACCTCGAGGCCATCAGATGCTGCTGCTGCTGCCTCCATACTCCCCCAGTTAACCATCCTGGAGTCTTCTGCCTGTAACTTATATCTTCCCAGGGGCTAGGCCACTTGCACTCCATCAAGCAGCTCTCCAAGCTACAGATCCAGCATGGGACTACCCCTAAGATGTGATGTTCGGATCTTTTCAATGATCTGGATGATTCGAATCGGATCATTGAAAAGATCTTGATCTTTGATCCGAATCTGGGATCATTTTACAAGGGAAGAATTCGGGGGTGAGATGACTAACAGGACAGGAGAAGGGGAGGGGGGTGGACACACAGAGAAGGGGAGAAGATGGGCAAGGAGTGGACAGAGAAGGGAGGAGGGACGAGCAGAAATGTTTGTTTGCACGTAATACCCACTTGCTGCAATCATGCTTTACATGTCACCTATATGTTCATCTGTATACTCCCAACTCCCATTCCCCAAAGCATTCCCAGAAGTGAAGTGCAGCTGTATAGAGCAGTGCAGGAGGATCATATTGCTCAGCAATTACAGTGCCTGCCCTTTTCTAGCCCAGCCTGCTGCCTGTAATGTTACTGAGCTGTGCCAAAAGTTTCCAATGTGTTCACTGTGCTCAACTACGGAACAAGACAGCCTATAATGAGCAGCACATTTCAGCAAGTATGTGTGCTCTACACATATCTGGCAGTGGCACCGATGTCTCCTCTCTCTCATCTACCTGTGGCTGTGCAAGGCTGCCTCCCCTTTAACAGAGCGATCCATCTCTGCTCTGCTTCCAGGACCCCGCTGAGAGGGGGTGTGTTGCTCCTGGCCCCGCCCCATTTGCGATCCGAATCACTCATTTTGATGATTCGGATCTAAGATCCGAATCGTTCATAATCCGGACAACACTACTAGCCCTAGCCGTGGGTCTGACGCGGCCCTAGCCCTGCAGGGAAGTTGTGTAAGCTGCATTGGAGAAATGGCTTTACCGACAACGCACCGACTTCAGCCACTTCGACACCTAGCACTATCCCTAACTTTGGGTACCAATCTCTGCAGTGGACAAAGCCAGCCAGTGAGACACAAATGGACACTAACCGACCAGGTTGTGCCGCAATCCTAAGGGGACTCTATCACTGTCCTTTCCACTTTCCTCTCTCCTCTCTGTCTCTCTCCTAGGGTTAGACTGGGGGGCATCTGATTCAAAGTATCGCTGCAAAGCATTTTGAGTGCCATGGACGGCAGCGGATTACCCCCCTAGTCCTTTACCTGGGGTTATCTCTCTCTTTCTTCCTTATTCTTTCTTTTTTAGCTATCCCTTCTCTCTTTCTCTATCCACTCTTTACCAGGGCACATTGCGGGACATCTGGAACTGCTGCGGAGCGAGCACCGTTTTCACGCGTCCTTCACTATAGTTATTATGTGCTGTATGTATATATAAGTATATGCTTACTTTGTTCCATACTGTACCTGATTGGATGTTTTAAGGCAGGGGTCTCAAACTCACGGGCCATTTGCGGCCCTCGATACAATATTTTATCCGCCGGCATTTCCTGGAAGGGGCAGAGCTTTCAACTTCAGCTCTGCCCCTCCTGACGTCAATCGCCGCGCATCGCTGCTTCTCCCCGCCTCTCTCTGTGAAGGAAGAGTGAGAGGGCCAGAGGGGCAGGCAGAGGCGGTGATGCACTGCGATTGTGAAATCCTTTATGCGGCCCAGCCTCATCCTGACTTTGCCTCCTGCGGCCCCCAGGTAAATTGCGTTTGAGACCCCTGTTTTAAGGATTGCATGTATGTGTTTGTACCATCTCCGACCCTGTATGAGCCAAAAACAATTCCGGGTACAACCCCCATTGTACTTTGCAAAATAAATGATTCTGATTCTGTATGTGAGGTCAGTATGACACATCTGGGGATACAATAGGTATGGTTCACAAAGCGTTGTGATCGTCTTGGTTTTCACTTTATCTAGGTTACATTTGAAAGCTTCCAAAGAGCAATCTAAAATGTAATTAAAGTAAGAAAAGTAACATTGAAGGTAGCTAGGAACCACTTCCTATAAGTGATTATCTTGCTTGTAAATATACTGAAAGGTTGTTACTAAAAAAAAAAAAAAAAAAAAAAAAAAAAAATCGGGTTAGAAGTCATTTTATTTGAAGTTTTGAGAATAGAGCCCATTGTAACCGTATGGCCCCGGTACTCCCACTTGCCTGAACGCTTTGGCAGCTTGTGCTTGGCGCAGAGCAGATACAAACACGTAAATGTAAATCGTGCAGCTGTTAGATGTGAGCTTAGTATGTATCCATCTGAGGAAACAAAGTTTCACCCACATTCTCAGGACCACCCACTGCCTCTATAGAAAGCGCTATGGTAGTACTTTGTGCATCCATGTTATATTGTTTGTTACATTAATTTCCGTTATAGTATCGGGGACTACAGTCGTTTTTCAGACCACAGGTTTAATGTTCACCACACGGTGGCAGCACTTTATTGTACAAGGATCCTTCTCCTTGTACAATAAAGTGCTGCCACCGTTGAGAAGTTCATATACACTGTAGCAGGAACTGAGATTTAATACATTATACATCGGGAAGGAGGGAGTATATTGAGTAGTTTCTGTACACTGTAGCAGTAGCTGAGATTTGATACATTATTATACATAGGGAAGGAGCGAGTATTGAGCAGTTTCTGTACACTGTAGCAGTAGGTGAGATTTGATACATTATTATACATAGGGAAGGAGGGAGTATTGAGCAGTTTCTGTACACTGTAGCAGTAGGTGAGATTTGATACAGTGTATAGAAACTGCTCAATACTCCCTCCTTCCCTATGTATAATAATGTAGCAGTAGGTGAGATTTGATACATTATTATACATAGGGAAGGAGGAAGTATTGAGCAGTTTCTGTACACTGTAGCAGTAGCTGAGATTTGATACATTGGGCTCTTTTCACAAAACCATGTGCGGTAACTTTTTTGGGTGAAAAATTACCTCCAGTGATAATTCACTAAAAATAGTGAAAATAGTGAGTATTCACTAAAAATGTACCAAGTGTGATAAATGTTTGATAAAAGTGCAGTAAAACAGTCAGTAATATGTACGGAAATAAAGGTTTTTTTGACCACTGTAGGGCAGCCCATATGCTTGTCACCCATTACACAGAGACGACCCAGGAAAGCCTGTCACATTTAGGCTACTTGCACACTAAGACGTTGCGTTAGGTGCCACGTTAAGGTCGCATAACGTGCACCTAACGCGACGCCTGGTGCTCTTCTATGTGGACGTCAGAGTGAGCCGCGTTGTGCAGCTCACTCTGGCGTCCGTGATGCCTTGATGCGTACTCTTGTGCGGTCCCGCCAGCCAATCACCGCACAGAGCGTCAGCTTCAGGAAGTAAACACTGCACGTCACAACGTGCAGTGAATATTAATTAGCCATGTGCCTGGCCGCTCTCCGCTCCTCCCCAACATGACTGCGCATGTGCAGACAGTCTAACGTGGCTTAAGCCGCTCTAACGCCGTAGCATGCTGCACTTTCAGGAGAACGTGCAGCGTTACATGTAACGCAACGTGGGCTGTGTGAACAGCCCACTTGTGTTACATTGCTGTGCGTTGGGGGAGCGTTACAGGCGCACTAGCGCGCGCGTGTAACGTCCCTGTGTGTAAGCAGCCTTAAAGTGGGACCTCAACTCTTGCGCAGGACAGAATGAAAACATATAAATGCACCCTGTATGTATTTAATTTAGCCTGTCTAATTCCCCCTCATCTGTGAATAATCACAATTGTAATTTGAGAAATTGCCCTTTACTACAGGTAAAGTAACCCCCCATTTATTGCACAGGTAGCCAGAGGAGGCCCCTCATTTAAAGTATAGGTAGCTAGATGACCCCCAGTTAGGATAGGTAAACACATGATCCCCATTTATCATATATAGCCATATGATTCCCTATGAGAGTCTGCAGCAGCTTTGCCTTCTCTAATTAATGCAGGCACACGAGTGAGTCCAAAGCCTGACGCTGCCTGCCTTTTATAAGGGGGGGGGGGGAGTGGCTCCAATTGGGAGTGTAGCCTAATTGGCTACAATGTGCCTGCTGCTGACTGTGATGTAGAGGGTCAAAGTTGACCCTCATGATTAACTATGGGGGCGAACCGAACTTCCGAAAAAGTTTGCGGTTCTCCGCAATCGTGAACCCCGGAAGTACGCCGGGAACCATTCGCCAGCGAACCGTTCGGGCCATCTCTAGTGAACAGTGGAAGTTGGCATAATACTGTCTGCCGGTGAACAATTCGTGACATCTCTAGTGTTCACAATTCAAAATGATCTAGGCAAGAAGAGATTAGAACTCAAATCACAGACAGACAGCTCATGTGCAGTGTGCACCTGTGAAAGAGGTACATCTGGTGCTTCCATATACCCCATAGGACAAACCACAAAGCAGGATATGTTTTAGGGAGCTTTATTTGACATTAGTTTAAAAGTGACAAGTGTGAAAGATATTTAACTATAGGTAAGTAAACAGTCAAAGGAAAACTTTATTCTAAAACCCCAATAATAGCTTTGTGAGATAAATTTCCAGAGTAGAATGAATTTTAGAACACTTCTATGGATATAGACTGTCTTGGCTTCTTCTGTCTTTTCACACAATCCCAGGCAAATTCATTGTGCCAGGCTCTCCTTTGCAACATCCTTCTTCTCATGCTCGCGCTTCTTCTCATGCACATGCATATACACGTGCGTGCAAGGCTAACCACAACTTCATCGGTTTTTCAAGGAGCATAATAACTTATGGCGTTATGCGTTACACCTGCCTTGACCTTTGCTTATGATCTCAATTATGTTCTGATCGGTGCCTGGCCTGCCCTGACCTTTGGCCTGGTATCACTTTATTGATTGACTGCATTGCAGCTTCTTCTGTTCTCCCTGGTCAACGTTGGGGTAGTCCCGGCGGTCATTACCTGGTAGACACCAGGCAGCAAAGTAGTCTGTCATCCCGTAGGGGTAGCAGCCCATCATGCCTTGTGGAGTGCTCTAGTGAAGACACATAACCATTTTTAGACCCCATGGGCTTGATTCACTAAGACAAATAGCACGCCTTATCAAAGTTTTCACGCCTTATCAGAGTAGCATAGCGAGCGCTACAAACCCCCAGGGGCTCAGGGCAGGACAAGTGGAGCTCTCGTCATTGCCAATTAGCAGGCATAAGTTTGCAATGCTACTTTGATAAGGCGTGGTAACTTTAATAAGGCGAAGGGCTCTGCCTTTGAAACAGGAGACCAGAGTTTGAATCTCGGCTCTGTCTGTTCAGTAAGCCAGCACCTATTCAGTAGGAGACCTTGGGCAAGTCTCCCTAACACTGCTACTGCCTATAGAGCGCGTCCTAGTGGCTGCAGCTCTGGCGCTTTGAGTCCGCCAGGAGAAAAGCGCGATATGAATGTTCTGTGTTTGTTTATTTGTCTTAGTGACTCAAGCCCCATGTCTTGGAAGAGTCCACGCTAATTGCTAGTGCTTCATCATCAGGTCCTCCTGCCTTGCATCACAAGCCTAACACAGTGAAGAAGATTGGGGTTGTTGGTTTTTGCTAGGGATGGGACGACGAATCCGGCGAATCCACAAATCCCTCAAATATTGGGGAATATTCGAGATTCATGAATTCGAATCCCGATGCCATTTTTCATTTTCCGAAACCCGCCGAATCCCGACGCTGCATCGCCGCACATCCACGGCTCCCCCCGCTCTCTCTCGTCCTCCTCCGACCCCCCCGCGCCTCCTCCCCCCCCCCCCCCGCCCGCATAATTAGCATCAACTCATTATCCAGAGCGGATACTGGGCAACTATACCACGGATCGCACAATTCTTATGTGCAGAATTTGTTAGCTTCGAGAATCGAAAGGTTCGAGATATTCGAGAACCTTTTGAAATTCGGATCCGGATTTGGATTTGAAGAAATTGTGGATTCGTCCCATCCCTAGTTTTGGCACTACAGAGTCGGTGATGGTGCAGTAAACATACAGTGGTACAGTAAGCCAGTTCTTATGCATCCAGTGAATACAGTACATTTACAGGTTAAGCATGGATGAAGAGATACAGAGAGATGTACCAACAAGGAGAAGGACAAGGCTGGTAATCCGCTGCCATCTGTGGCACTCAAACATTTTGCAGTGATACTTGAATTGGATCCCGTGGTCTGTCCTTGGAGAAGAGAGAGTACTGTACATTACACAAGGAAAGGCCTAGGTCCTGATGTCCAGTTGGCTGACTGGCCTGGATGGTGATCCGAGGTGGCTGGCAATGGTGAACCTGCCGTCACTGGATGCGAGGGGGAGGCCTGTTTCCCTTTAACATCCAATTTGTTGCAGAGCAGTGGGTCCATGTAGGGAGGGCTGCAATGTCCTTGCTGGCATGCAGTAGCAGTGGTGGCCTGACAGGGAAGAGGGATGGTACGTATCCGGTAGCCTGGCTCCTCTGGGCAGCAGCTGGCAATCAGTGATGCTCGGATACCCCTTTTTATTATTCGAGTTAGGTCGAATTCGAATAGTAAATTATTCGAGTTCGGTCGAATATTCGAGTCGAATATTTTTTACTATTCGATTCGACCTCGAAATTCGAGCTCACTATTCGAGTCGGTATTTGAGCTCATTATTCAAGCTGACTATTCAAATTGGCCTTAAATAGCTTCCAACACTTGTTTTGGGGGTGAATGATGCAAGAAACATCTTTTTTTCCAAGTAACAACAGCAAGTGATTATGTGGGGATGTTCCTTTAAAAAAAAAAAAGTGGAAAGAGAAGTTGTGTCCAAAATTCTGTTCAGTACTGTATACTTCTTCTTCTTCTTCTTCTATATCTTCTTCTTCTTCTTCTATATCTTCTTCTTCTTCTTCTTCTTCTTCTTCTTCTTCTTCTTCTTCTTCTTTTTCTTCTTCTTCTTCTATATCTTGGCAGAGTGGCAGCAGAAGGTAAATCTGTGTACCCTGGCAGTGGGGAACACAGACAGACAGCAGCAGCAGCAGGAGGAATGGAGGAGTAGTGTGAGTGTGGCAGCAGGTAGGCAGCGTGACATAATAGCCCTGGTACCTAGCGGTGATACCAGGGCTGTAAATAAACACAACAGGAGGTCCCAGACAGCGGTCGTGCAGCCCACATCGTGTCCAATACACAACTGGGACAACACAGATTTCAACCCGGGCACCTCTGAAAAATTGAACCTTTTTTTTTTTTTTTTTTTTTTTTACAGCAAATTACACATATAGCTATTGTTGGATGTAATAGCTGGTGACAGAGTGGCAGCAGAAGGTAAATCTGTGTACCCTGGCAGTGGGAAACACAGATAGACAGCAGAAGGGCAGTACACAGCAGCCCACTGTAGGTGTAAAATGTGTGGCTACAGGCGACGTAATAGTCAAACTGAACCAGGCTGGCTTAGTAGTGAGCAGGAGCCAGGAGGTGGTAAAGGGTGGTAAGGCATATTAACGATGGTTCCGGCAGCCAGTTCATGTCCCCCTCTCGCCGACAACAGGGTCCAGGAACTCGCCTTCCACCCACGCCTGGTTCATCTTGAGAAACGTCAGTCTGTCCACAGACTTGTGAGACAGACGTGAGCGTTTCTCGGTGACCACGCCACCAGCTGCACTGAAGCAGCGCTCGGACGGCACGCTGGAAGGGGGACAGGACAGCACTTCCAGGGCATACTGCGCCAGCTCGCTCCAGATCTCCAGGCGCTTGACCCAATACTCCATGGGATCAACAGGGGCATCACTGTCAAGCCCGCTGTAGGACCCCATGTAGTCAGCCACCATGCGGGTCAGGCGCTGGCTGTGACCGGAGGAGGATGCTGCTGCATGCACCTCCTCTCTAGTCACTGCTGGAGCCTCTACAGTCCTGTAGAGCTCGTTGCTGAGAGACAGCAGGTCTGTGGGGCGCTAGCTGCTGGATGCAGGCACCTGCTGCTGCCTCTGTGCTGGCTGGACAGTGGGGGTGGAAGGCTGGGGGAAGGCTTCCTCCAAGCGCTCAACAAGGGCCTGCTGCAAGCTCCTTATTTGTTGCGCTGGGTCTCCTCCTGTAGGAGGCAGGAACTGGCTCAACTTCCCCTTGAGGCGCGGGTCCAACATCATGCTGATCCAGATGTCCTCCCTCTGCTTCATCTGGATCACCCTGGGGTCCCTGCGCAGGCACGTCAGCATGTGCGCTGCCATTGGGAAGAGGTGGGCCACGTGTGCTGGCACATCGACGGCAGTGCTGTCCTCATCCTCCTCCTCTGCCGCCTCATCCTCTCTCCACCCCCTCACTAACTCAGCTGCACTGTGCTGATCCCCCTCATCAGCAGCAAGGTCAGGGACCTCCACCAAGTCCTCCTCCTCCCCCTCAGAGGTGGACTGTGCAGCTGCATGCCGCTCCTGCTGGGCCAAGGCTGCCGCTCCCTGTTCCAGCAAAGCATCGAGGGCCCTGTTCAGCAGACAAACCAGGGGCACCCACTCGCACACCATAGCATGGTCCCTGCTCACCATGTT
The DNA here is from genome assembly GCF_040937935.1 of Hyperolius riggenbachi. Taxonomy (NCBI): domain Eukaryota; kingdom Metazoa; phylum Chordata; class Amphibia; order Anura; family Hyperoliidae; genus Hyperolius; species Hyperolius riggenbachi. Next base: position 214,675,346 of record NC_090655.1, on the reverse strand, counting down.
GGTGGCCTGCAGAAAGGGAGCCAGCACTAAGCACACCTGCTGCATGTGCCCCCAGTCGTCATCGGGGACGATGGACGGGATGTTGCTGGTCTTGTCCCTTTTCTGAGCGGCGGACACAGTGGCCAGGGCAAGGTACTAGTTGACAGCGTGCTTCTGTTCAACCAGACGCTCCAACATCGCCAGGGTGGAGTTCCAGCGAGTTGGAACGTCAAGGATCAGCCGATGGCATGGCAGCTCCAGCTCCTTTTGCACGTCTTCCAGGCTCGCAGAGGCTGCAGGCGAGCACCGGAAGTGACGCACAACATTCCTTGCCGTTTCCAGCAGTTCACCCATCCCCTGGTAGGTGCGCAAGAACTTCTGCACCACCAGGTTCAGCACGTGGGCAAGACAGGGGATGTGGGTCAGGTTTCCCCTGTCGATTGCGGCAACCAGATTGGCCCCATTGTCGACCACCACCTCTCCGACTCTGGGGGTCAGCCAAATCCTCTCCTGCTCCTGGAGTTTGGCCAACACATGGGTTGCCGTCAGTTTGGTCTTCCCAAGGCTGACCAACTGCAGCAGCGCTTGGCAGTGGCGTGGCTTCACGCTGCTGCTGAGGCGGGGGGTTTGGCCAGGTGTGCCGGAGGATGGCAGAGGATCGGAGGAACCTGCTGCAGTTCCCCTGACCCTGCGGGGTGGCACCACCCACTGTGTTGCTGCTGCTGCTGTGCCCGCTGCTGCTCTCCCATCCTCACCCCCTTCCACCAAGCTGTCCCAGTGAACAGTGAAGGACAGGTAGCGGCCTGTCCCGAAGCGGCTGCTCCAGGAGTCCATGGTGACCAGGCATGGGCTTCCGAATTCCGCGGAAGTTAAAATTCCGAAATTCCGCCGGAATTGGGGTTTCCGCATGGTTCCGCGGAATTCGGAATTTGCAATCCGGAATTCGGAATTTGCAATCCGGAATTCGGAATTTGCAATCCGGAATTCGGAATTCCGGCAAAATCGGAATCGGAATGAATTGACCAATCAGGAGATGTGGAATGAGTTGACCAATCATAATCAGCGGAGAGTTACTGCGCTAAAATAACGGTTTCAACATTTTTTTTATCCAAATTTACAAAATACAAATCAACTTTATTAACAATAGATATTTCAAATGAGCGATTGAGTGTTTCCTCCTAAATTTACGGAAGTCCGTTTAAAAATTCGGAAAGTGCACGTGGCGGAATACCGCGGAATTCCGCGGAATGTAGCGGAATTCCACCGGAATGTAGCGGAAGCGGAATTTCGGTAGTGGCGGTATGCGGAATTACCGCGGAATCGGAAATTGGCTCTTCCGACCATGCCTGATGGTGACGTGGACCCTTTCACCAACCGCGTGCTCCAGCCCTCGCTCCACATTGGCCATGACAAAGCGGTGCAGTGCAGGCATGACCTGGCGGGCAAAGAAGTGTCTGCTGGGGAGCTGCTAGTCTGGGGCTGCACAAGCAAGCAGCGCACACATGTCGCTCCCCTCCTGCCCGAGCGTGTACGGCAGGAGTTGGGAGCACATGGCCCGTGCCAGCAAGCCGTTCAGCTGCCACACGCAACGGCTGCTGGGAGGCAGAGCCCTAACCACCCCCTGGAAGGACTCGCTCAAAAGTCTCTGGCGTCGCCTTTTGCTAGCACGGGAATCAGCGGAGACAGCAGAGAAGGCCACTGAGGACTGGCTGCCAGAACAGGCCTCAGTGTCGGCGGCAGGAGTTGCAGAGGGGGGAGGAGCAGTGCGTTTCCGCACTCCTGCTGGTGGTGCTGGAGGAGCAGGAGGGCAGGTGGCTGCTGTTGCTGCTGCTGCTGCTGAAGGCTGTGCAGTGATGGGTGTGGTGCCACTGCCAGCACCAGATGCCTTAAGCCTCTGGAACTCCTCATGCTGGTGGTAATGTTTAGCAGCAAGATGGTTGATGAGAGAGCTGGTGCTGAACTTTAAGGGGTCTGAACCTCTGCTCAACTTCCGCTGACAGTGGTTGCAAGTGGCGTACTTGCTGTAAACTGTGGGCATGGAGAAAAATTGCCAGATTGGTGACAAGAAAACCCCCCCTACGGCCTGGAGCCGTTGCTGCCTGTCTCCCTGTGGTGGTTGGGGGGGGGGGGGGGGGGGACGGCGGCTTGGGTGCGGCTGGTGGTGGTACTGGCAGATGCAGCTGCTGCTGCTGAGCCTGAGACACCAGCAGGCTGTGGGACCTGCCTACTGCTGCCAATGCTTGCAATGATGCGCCTCCTTGCAAGGCCCACAAGTGCATCCTCCTCCTCCTCCTCAGAGCTGCTGATGATGACATCCCCAGGTGCTGGTGGTGGCACCCAGTCTTTGTCTGTCACCCTGTCATCATCATCATCATCCCCTCCTGAAACATGTCCTGCTGGGATGATGACCCCCCAAACTCCTCTCCTGATGCATGGATGGGCTGCTTGACTGTCGCCACAGTCTTGCTGTCCAATCCCTCCTCCCCCAAAGTGCCCATCAGCATCTCCTCCTCAAAATCGCCAACAACAGCAGACAATTGACTCATGATGCCTGGGGTCAAAAGACTGCTGAATGACAGATCGTCAACTGACGGTGAACTGGCCTCCTCCCCCGGCCCTGCTGGGCGGCTGCTGCGAACAGGGGTGGTGGTGGTGGTGAGGGTGGAGGCCTCGGATGCAGAGCTGATGGCGGGCTGCTCATCCTCCGTCATCAGTTGCACCACAGTGGCTGCATCCTTTTCCTCAATGGGACGTTTCCGACCCGGCTGGAGGAAAATAGGAGCAGGTACTACACGCTGCTGCGGCTGTGTCTCTGCAGCGTGAGTTGCTGATGCTCCTGCTGGGCGCCCAAGGCATCCACGGCCAGTGGCTATAGGCGGAATGTTAGCCACTGACGCAGCTGCTGCTGCTGCGGAACTGTGCATGGTGGCGCGGCTTGCCACAATGCTGCTCCCTCTCCTCCTGATTCCCTTGCTGCCCTTCCCCTTGCCCAAACCGCGCTGGCTGCCACTTCCAGACATCTTAGATGTTTTGGGCGTAAACAAAAAAGTTTTTTAAAAGGGCGGGTGAAAAAGTGGGGAACTTTAATGGATTGGGTTGGTGGGTGAGGTGACACTAATCACTAAGTGATTAGATCGCTAAGTGATTACTAGTACAGTACAAATACAAAATACAATAATCAGTAATCAGTAAGTGTGAACAGTGAACAGTGAGTGTGTCCCCTAGTACACTAACTAGAAAATACAATAATCAGTAGTAATCAGATTCAGTAGAAGGAAATAGAGTGTGTGTACACTACAGACAGTGCACGCACGCACGCACGCACGCACGCACGCACGCACGCACGCACGCACGCACGCACACACACACACACACACACACACACACACACACACACACACACACACGAGCTAGCCTATGAACAGTGACTGAGTGTCCCTAGTACAGTAAGTACAACTAGAAAATACAATAATCAGATTCAGTAGTAACTAATCAGATGATTCAGTAGAAGGGAATACTGTGTACTGTGTACACTACAGACAGTGCACGCACACACACGCAGGAGCTATGAACAGTAACAGTGAGTGTCCCTAGTACAGTAGTATAACTACAAAATACAATAATCACTCAGTAAGTAAAGGACAAGACAGGGTAGAATACACAGCAGAAACACTGGTATAGATGAGAAATAAACTAACAGAGGACAGGAGGACAGCTGCCCACACAGCTTGCCTGCAGCAGCTGCCTGTCTCTATGTAACACACAAGCTACTAACTAAAATACAATCTCTATCTAGCTAACAACAATATAGGTGTATATAGCAGGTGTATGTGAGCAAAAACGCTAGGTGATTGACCACAATAGAGCACTTGCTAAGCCAAAGCACAAAGGAGCAGATCTCTCTCTGTACAAGTCAGGCAAGGACGGAAAAACCGAACATGGCGGCCGCTATTTATAGGGTAGGGGCTGGCCAGGGTCCCCCTCTGTGATTGGCTGCCGTCAGAGGGCCTGGGAGCCCTCTGATTGGCTCTAAGGACATCAATCTGGGCTATGACGCTATTTGAGCTCGGTATTTGAGCTCGAATAGCGCTGTTTGCTCGAATAGCGCGAATAGTGAGTGGGCTATTCCAGTTCACTCGAATAGCCCATTCGAATAGCTGCAGCTATTCGAGCTCGGTATTCGACCTCGAATAGCTGAAAAAGAGCTCGAATATTCGAGCTACTCGAATATTCGAGCTCTGCTGAGCATCCCTGTGTAGAGTGAGGAGGCTCCAACTTCCATGGAGGCAACATCGATAGCAGGTGACCTTGCCAGCTGGCAAGGGCCAAGTGTGACATTGTCCTGGTCGGTTAGCTCTCTCCCTCAGACTTCAGCTAAGAAACCAATATCACTTTCCCATGAATGACCCTTTAGCATCCTCTCAGGGGTGTGATGTACTTGTGCTAAATACAAACATGTTGCTGCAGTAACAAAACACTCCTAAAACTACAACACGCCTGTCATGAGCTTCAGAGAGGCTGTGGTGCATCTGGTGTGCAACAAATGTTGCCTTATGCATAAAGCATTTCCCACAATCTGCACTAAGACACTAACCAGTGGGACTTCTCTGGTGTCTAAGAAGGTTTCCTATCAAAATGGATCATTCCCCGCAATCTGAACAGGAAAAGGCCGTTCAACTGTGTGACTTCTCTGGTGTAAAAGAAGATATTGTTTATCACAGAAACATTTCCCACACTCTGCACAAAAAGGGCACTTCCCCGTGAGACTTCTCTGCTGTCTACAAAGCTTATGTTTATCAATTAACTATTCCTCACACTCTGAACAGGGATACACGTGATCACCTGTTCATTTTCTTTGGCGGTTAAATAAATACCCTTTATTATTTTAACATTTCCCACACTCTGAACATGAATTAGGAGGATGCTCACCTGTAGGAACAGTCTGATGGAAAATAAGGTCAGATATAAAAAGAACAATTCTGCCACATTGGTTTGCAGTGTTTGTCACATGCCTGGTGCTTGTCATTGTACTCAGGCTATGGTTTCATAATCTGGCCCCCGACCAACGACCATGGCCTGGTATCACCCTTGAAGGTGTATTCAGCATACACTGTTTAATTGTTTATTTCATTTCTTTTCATTTGTTCTCTTGGCAGTCTACCTCCCTTCCCTGTTGCCTCTCTCCCCTGGTTAGGCTATACTCAGACCACAAACCTTCCCCAATGTCTTGCAGCTGCTGAAAGTTACCTGGTTCACATTTTGATGCCGATGTTAACTGTCTAAAGATCATAAGACCCTTTTCCACGAGCAGTTGATAGGCAGTGGAAAGACTGACACACAACTCATAACTGTTATCCGCTGCCTGCTAACTGCCCGTGCCCGCTGCTAACTGCTGTGCTCACTGAATGTGCAGTTTTGCAGCCCTTGGAAAAGGGCCCTTAGTGTTCTCTGTTCAGGTTGGGATCCTATCTACCCTCCTCTCATTTACTCTAATTCTGCACCGAATCTGCACATTTTGTGATCTACTCACTCTGCATTAGTGATGGGCGAACAGTGTTCGCCACTGTTCGGGTGCGCCCGGATTTTGGCCTGTTCGGGTTCGGTTCGGCACCCCCCGAACACCTCATGGTGTTCGGGAGGGTGCTCGGGCACGCTGCCCGAACCCGAACAGGCCTTCTTTTTTCGGCCGAACACAGCCGTGTCCGGCCGAACATAGCCCCCTATAGGGTCCCAGCATAAAGGGAGAGCATGCCCCGAGCCCGGGGGGTCGGAAATGCCCCCCACCCCTCCCCGCTAAGCTCTCCCTTCTGCTGGACCCTATAAAATTAAATCTAAGTCCCCCGAAGGTACCTTGCAGGCTGGCAGGAGGAGGGCAGGAAGCAGGCAGCCGGAGAGCATAGGAGCTAGTACCATCTGGTACTTCCACCCTCTCTCTGATGCACTTCCTGTTTACTTTTGTAAGTCGCGTCAAGAGACAGCAGGAGTACAGCGATGACGCGTACGAGGGTACGTGTCATCATGTTCTGCTCTCTCTTGACGTGACTTACAAATGTAAACAGGAAGTGCGTCAGAGAGCGGGCGGAAGTATCAGATGGTACTAGCGCCTATGCTCTCCGGCTGCCCGCTTCCTGCCCTCCTCCTGCCAGCCTGCAAGGTACCTTCGGGGGACTTAGATTTAATTTTATAGGGTCCAGCAGAAGGGAGAGCTTAGCGGGGAGGGGTGGGGGGCATTTCCGACCCCCCCCCCCCCCCCCCCGCGCTCGGGGGCATGCTTTCCCTTTATGCAGAGACCCTATAGGGGCCCCAAAGGGACATGTTCGGGTTGGGTTCGGCCCGAACATGCCGAATATCGGGGGCATGTTCGGCCGAACCCGAACATCTGGATGTTCGCCCATCACTACTCTGCATCTATTCTATTAACCATTAAGTGCCTCCTTTTCATCCCCTCTGTAACCATTGCCCATAGTCTCCCCCAGTCCCCAGTGTCTGCCTCGGCCTGACCAGCAGTCAGCATACACTTGTTTACTAGTATCTATAATGCAAGTCTAAGATTCTAGTTGGGAAATACAAACACTCTAGACATCTCATGTGTGATGTAGGCCCATCCTATGTGCTAGTATCCTGCACATTTCTCAGCCTGATATTCCCCTCCAGGGGTCAGTAGCCCCCCAGCCCCATATGATGCATGGCGGAGATACTTTTCTTCATATTGAGGGGGGAGTGACAGAAAACATTGTATATTAGACGTTGTATTCCCCCTGATAATGATGGAGACAGAAGAGATCGGGGGAGCAGTAAGCAGAGCTGGTCACATAAGAGCGGGATTTCCCGGCCGCAGCCTCCGCTCAGAAGTCCCCCGGAGCTGTAATGGGGGAGGGGAGACCCCTGCCAGCCGGGCGGCCACACACAGGGGGCACACTGCTATATACCGGAGGGAATAAACCCACGTTTCTCCCGGCAGGAAACACAAGCAGAGAGCCGAGCAGTGACAGCTGTGTGGAGAGGAGGGGCGGCAGAGAGTCCGGATCCCTCCAATAGGAAGACGAGGCGCGCTCCTATCAGCAGCCAATGGCAGCGCGGCCGGAGAGGCTATATATGCGCTGATTGGCGCTATCCCTGCAATGTTACACTGTGTTGTGCAGGAAGATGGCAGAGACCGCACCAGCAGCCACCCCTCCCGCAGCGGAGCCCGCCGCCAAGAAGAAGCAGAGCAAGAAGGCGGCAACCGGAGGAGCCAAGAAAGCCAGCAACAAGCCTTCCGGTCCCAGCGTGTCCGATCTGATCGTCAGAGCCGTGTCCGCCTCTAAGGAGCGCAGCGGGGTCTCCCTGGCCGCCCTGAAGAAGGCTCTGGCTGCCGGAGGATACGATGTAGAGAAGAATAACAGCCGCCTCAAGCTGGCCGTCAGGAGCTTGCTGACAAAGGGCACCCTTGTCCATGTCAAAGGTACCGGCGCCTCCGGCTCCTTCAAGATCAGCAAGAAGGAGGGCAGCAAAGACAAGGCGGCCGCCAAGAAAAAGCCGTCCGCTGCGGCTAAGTCCAAGAAGCCGGCTGCTGCGGCCAAGTCTCCAAAGAAAGCTAAGAAAGCCCCCAGTGCTGCCAAGAAGAGTCCGAAGAAAGCGGCCAAGAAACCTGCAGCCGCTAAGAGCCCGGCTAAGAAGGCAGCCAAGCCTAAAGCCGCTAAGAGCCCGGCAAAGAAGGCAGCCAAGCCTAAAGCCGCTAAGAGCCCGGCAAAGAAGGCAGCCAAGCCTAAAGCCGCTAAGAGCCCGGCAAAGAAGGCAGCCAAACCTAAAAAGGCCGCTCCTAAGAAGAAATAAGTCGAAGATTGTCTCTCATAAACCCAAAGGCTCTTTTCAGAGCCACCCAATCTCTCCCCCAAAGGGCTGTGATGTTTTCTGTTTGTCGGCGTGTAGGTAGTACATGTAACGGAGTGCATTGCAAACTTAGACATGTCATTGAGTCCAGCAATTTTCAAGCGATCCGTTACCCCCATATATCCTAGTCTGCTCATTGCTAAAACTGCCGGCAGCAGTACGTTTAAATGGTGTTACTCCTCTACCGGAATCCCAGCACTTCCAAGTCACACCCTGTACCGAAGGCTTAGATGTATGGCTACTGTGATGGCTGTTATATAACATGCTGCTTCACTCACCGCAGCTCAACGTATGTCGGCTAAGGCCACTTTCCTCTTAAAAATCCAATGTGTAATATATATGCACTACAGTGGCTTGTAGCTTTGCTCAAATGTCTGCAAGTCAAGTACCCGTCGGCGATGTCGAAGTGAATGGCTGAGACAAATGCAATGGCTTACTATACATTTGTTTAGTGATTAAGGCGGAAGGATCGGTCCCTACAGAGGGATCAGCGTTGCTGAATGCTGATCTGACCCGCTGTGTACTATGTAGAATCCGCTACTGTAATATATACTTGTTAGAAATTAGAACAATGTTATACTTCAGAGTGTTTCCTCGTGTAGAGAGCCGGTAGTGTCCTTGCATTTCCAAATCTCTCGGCCACCCACCTTCCCCTTGGATCAGACTGGCACATTGGAAGAGTTTAGTGATAATACACTTTGTAAAACTGCTCTGCAAGGAGAATGTGGGGTGGCTCTGAAAAGAGCCTTTGTGTGACGTAATAGGATGGCTGCGTGACGTGATTAGGCCCTCTCGCCGCGGATCCTGCGGGCCAGCTGGATGTCTTTGGGCATGATGGTGACCCTCTTGGCGTGGATGGCGCACAGGTTGGTGTCCTCGAAGAGCCCCACCAGATAAGCCTCGCTAGCCTCCTGCAGAGCCATGACGGCCGAGCTCTGGAAGCGCAGGTCGGTCTTGAAGTCCTGAGCGATCTCCCGCACCAGGCGCTGGAAGGGCAGCTTGCGGATTAGCAGCTCGGTGGATTTCTGGTAGCGGCGGATCTCGCGGAGAGCCACAGTGCCGGGCCGGTAGCGGTGGGGCTTCTTCACTCCGCCGGTGGCTGGAGCGCTCTTACGGGCGGCTTTAGTAGCCAGCTGCTTGCGGGGAGCCTTCCCGCCGGTGGACTTGCGGGCTGTCTGCTTGGTTCTGGCCATGCCTGCTAATCAGCGTCACTAATGTGCTGCTGCGAATATGGGGAGACACAGCCGCCGCTACTCCTATTTATACTGAGCTCTGCCCTCTGATTGGTCGGGGCGTGTCTTGTCTCTCCCTGATTGGCTATTGGAGGGCATCCGTTATTGTTCAAATGTACCGCCAGGCTATTGTTCCAGCAGCAGCCCGCCAATTTCCCCTAAGAGGTCATTCTTGCCTATTAATTAAACTAAAAATAAAAAAAACTATACTAGGTAATTATAAAGCCGCGGGAAATAGTGGAAGGATTAGGAACATAAAATAAAGTACTTGTTTCTCTGCAGCTCACACAGCACAAGCTGTTATGTATCGGCTCAGATCAGAGGAGGAGAGGAGACCGGAGCCAGAGAGGAAACATTGTAACAGATGAGAGAAATAGATACATGAACAGCCCAAATATTGTATCTATCTAGGCAGCTGCAGCCGGCTGGGAAGCTACACATCACTTGTGACTACAGATTGGCGGGACGGAGGATCCCTGTCCCTCCCTGGCACCATTCATCAGCCACCAGTTACAGGCCGCTGTGCTGTTATGTGCGGCGAGGATCACTGGAAAGAATACACATGGATCACAGCAACGCTCACTGCAGATCTTCATTCATAGATATTATTACACACATCCCAGTATGTATCGAGGAAACGTGATTGGACGCTTAGGATAGCGGACAAACGAAAATTTAAAAAGATACTGCAAGGTTTCGGCACCTCGCAATTCTTAAATGTACATAGATATATATCACTGTATTCTGGGAAAATACTTTGCGGCATATGAGAGCCTAAAGAATTTGCAGCGTCCTAAACAATAGGTGTGAGTACATATATTTCCCCTATTAATTCACTACCAACTTGTGACCAACTAAGCAGCCAGACGGGGATTGCATTGCTCTGACTGCGATAGGAATAGCCGTAATGTATAGTCAGGATATCATAGCCGATATGGGCCCGCCACGTGTTCTCTCCGTAATTCTAGTGTCCTTACTTACACCTAAAACCCCATAGAAAGGCAACAATAAGTTGAAGGACTTTAGCAATTTGAAGAGAGCTGATAAGTTACGTTATAGAGCAAATTATAAAGATAAATCAGGCAAAACATTTAACTTCATGTGTGTTAAAATTGCATAGGACAGCTCTGTAGTGATTTGGTGGGTGGCTCTTAGAAGAGCCTTTGGGGTGTGCTTAGTATCCGGGCAGCGCTGTTACTTGGCGCTGGTGTACTTGGTGACGGCCTTGGTGCCCTCGGACACGGCGTGCTTGGCCAGCTCTCCCGGCAGCAGCAGGCGGACGGCGGTCTGGATCTCCCGGGAGGTGATAGTGTGGCGCTTGTTGTAATGAGCCAGACGGGAAGCTTCCCCAGCGATGCGCTCGAAGATGTCATTGACGAAGGAGTTCATGATGCTCATGGCCTTGGAGGAGATGCCGGTGTCGGGATGTACCTGCTTCAGCACCTTGTACACGTAGATGGCGTAACTCTCCTTCCTGCTCTTCCTACGCTTCTTGCCGTCCTTCTTCTGGTTCTTGCTCACAGCTTTCTTGGAGCCCTTCTTGGGGGCAGGAGCGGACTTGGCTGGCTCAGGCATGGCTGGAAGATGCTGCTTCTCAGTCACTGCGGAGTGCGGAGATATACAGAGAGGCCACAGCGCCGCCTCCCCTCCTTATATGGGCGGCCTATGCAAACGCAGCTACTGAGGAGCTGCTGTGCTGATTGGCAGCGTCACTGGCACCGCCCGATCACCGCCCCTTCTCCCTCATTGGTTTAGCACAACTACACACCGGCTATTCAGGTATAACATGCAGAGCACCGCCCCAGTCGCTGATTGGCGGATTGCTAGACCGAGCCGCCATTGGCAGTACTGAATAGCAGCCAATCAGGTGACAGCGCGGGACACAGCCTGCAGAGTATATATAGAAGGAGGAGGGCTGGATTAGGATACTTGCGTTGGAGAGACACATCCTGATTATCTGCCATCATCATGTCTGGACGCGGCAAACAAGGCGGCAAGGCCCGTGCTAAGGCCAAGACTCGCTCCTCCCGGGCCGGCCTGCAGTTCCCAGTCGGCCGTGTTCACCGTCTGCTGAGGAAGGGCAACTATGCGGAGCGGGTGGGGGCCGGAGCTCCGGTCTATCTGGCCGCAGTGCTGGAGTACCTGACCGCTGAGATCCTGTGGCTGGCAACGCCGCCCGGGACAACAAGAAGACCCGCATCATCCCCCGCCACCTGCAGCTGGCTGTCCGCAACGACGAGGAGCTCAACAAGCTGCTGGGTGGGGTGACCATCGCCCAGGGGGGAGTCCTGCCCAACATCCAGGCCGTGCTGCTGCCCAAGAAGACCGAGAGCCACAAGGCGGCCAAGAGCAAGTAATTCCCTGCAGCAGCAGCAGCCGGACACACACAGTACAGAACCACAAAGGCTCTTCTCAGAGCCACCCACACGGTCTATACAGAGCCGAGTACAGAACATGCTTATCATATTGTCACATGTAGGTCGGGTATACAATATTTTAGCGCGCACACTGATGTATCGGTATGAAGTAAAGATCGATGGATGGTTTTCTCAAAAACTATCATAATTGAATAATCTTATTTGCGGGTATATATTAGGCACTAATTGCTGGCAATCTGCGGGACGGATTTTGTCAAGTCATTGTTCCGCAGTAAAAATAGTTAAATACAGTAAAATGTTCAATTCGGCAGCAATATAGCTGCTTGTGTGACAGTGCAGCGGAGCAGGTGTCAGACATCCAATCCATTTAGGTTTTGCGCGTTTATGGATGAAGGGAGAGAAATTGTACACGGTGATTGGTTGGGTCAAATCAGTTGATAGTTTAATTATCAATTTGAAATGGTAACGGTTTTTCCCGCCACTATAGATCTGCACAAACTAACCCGTGACCGATATATCTCGATTTGCTCATTCTAAAAATATAAATTCCCTGCGAGTATCGGCAATGCATTCCGCCTCCATTTTACCTATCGCTCTGCCGGTATTTCCTTCAGCATTTGCCAAGGCTATACTTTCCCCAAATATATTTTAATCTCTTTGAAGTATTTCCCCAGATATTTGCGCAACAGCCAATAGATCGCTCCTCTATCGGTCATGGGCAGAGCGGTCGGACAATGAGCCTTTAGGTCAAACTGAACATAATTCGAGGAACAGGTAAAGCTGGCTACAGAGGGTTCCTGGCAGCTTGTTCAGCGATTAAATATACTGTACATTTACCTTTCTGCATGAAATACATTCTCCACGAATAGCTTACACTTCTGCATCTCTTTTGTGCTCAACCCAAACTGCTAAATGGCTGAGACACGTGCGTGTAGGAGAGCAATATGGTTACATATTCTTCTCAGAGCCACGCACACGGTCTATACAGAGCCTGATGCGCATTATATTGTTTCCTCTGCTGCATGCAGAGACGTGTCACACGATGGTGTGCTTACAAAGTCCACACCATATTAACGGAGATGATAGGTTAACGTTACAAACAATATTTCATAGACTAAAGCCAAGCTCCATATTGCCAAATACCATGTAAAAGAATCAGATGGATCCTCCTGTTTGGCAGCCACACGTGTTCCTGGCTCTGAATCAGATGCAATGTTATACGGCTGTACAGTAATCCTGATCCACAATCCCATAAGCAGATCAGCCTGCAGGCAGCACTCCTATACGGAAGCATTAGCGCTATTAGCACAGCAATAGAGAGCATCACGTGTGGTGGTGGTGGAGGGATCGTTCCTATTCAGGATGGATCGTAACAGGCTTGTTTTAATTAAAATAGTCATCACATTATAATCTTTTACAATTAATGTATTTCATCATTTGGGGTATTCATTAGAAACACCCAGTAGCGCCAACAAAGGCATATGTATCTGCACGGCCAATGTCTGATTCACAATGTAGAGGCAGTAATACTCTGGCAAAGCTATTGGCTGAGCGGAGACGTTTGTGTAGCTGTGATTGGCTAAGGCAGAGCAGTTGCGATTTTCAAATTTGCCGCCGAATTTCCGTGGAACAGGCGGGATGGATGTGCCGCTCTCTGTTGCGGCTATTATGTGATGCTGCACCGGCAGCTGCCCCATAATATTCGGCATTTCCCCGGCTGTGCTGCTCCCTGCAATGCCAGCTCAGAGTTCAGCCATAAGAGATATGCAGGATTGAGTTTATGTCGTAACAATGTAATTTACTACAAGGGAACAAATAGATCCTCTGGAGGAGACAAAGAGATCATTTAGTACAGCTGTCATAACATGTCCAGTGTGAGATAAACAGGACAGGAATCCATTAGGAGTGATATTTATGTTGGCTTCTGAGGAGAGAAAACCAATTACCGAATATAATCACTGGTCTCTCTGTACGCAGCGCTGCCAAACGTCAAGATATAGTAAAAGTAGAGCGACCAGACCCCGTAAGAAATTAAAAGGATAACAGCAACATTATGATATTCTATTCCTGGAGGGACAAATAGATCGTCATTTAGCAGCACAGCTGTTACATTATGCCCAGTGTGAGGGGAAACATGCCGGAGAGCCTATGCAGAAGTGTTACTTGTGATGCTTTGTGAGCTGACAGAGCACATTACTGCCAATATAAGCCCTGACCTGTAGGGAGCGCTGCTGCTAAATGTCAGAAATGTAACATTGTATGTAATATTAAAAGTAGAGGAAGCAGAACAACTACAAAGTAGACGTATAATGACTAACCCGCCCTTGGCTCCTCCCCCTCTGCGCAGTCTCCTGTCAGGTCCGCTCAGCCTGTATAAGAGGAGGGGAGGCGGCAGCGCACAGTATTGTGTATCTCCAGCAGAGAAGAAGCATCATGTCTGGCAGAGGAAAGGGCGGCAAAGGTCTCGGGAAAGGAGGCGCCAAGCGGCACAGGAAGGTGCTCCGGGACAACATCCAGGGCATCACTAAGCCCGCCATCCGCCGCCTGGCCCGCAGAGGGGGTGTCAAGCGTATCTCCGGCCTCATCTATGAGGAGACTCGCGGAGTGCTGAAGGTTTTCCTGGAGAATGTCATCCGCGATGCCGTCACCTACACCGAGCACGCCAAGAGGAAGACCGTCACCGCCATGGATGTGGTGTACGCCCTGAAACGCCAGGGGCGCACCCTCTACGGCTTCGGCGGCTAAACTACCCTGACTCCATCCCGACTACACAAAAACAAACGGCCCTTCTCAGGGCCACCCACCACCTCTATAGAAGCGCTCTGCAGTACTACCGCTAGAAGTATTGACCTATTACCTGACAGCTGAGGCACGCCGCTGCCAGGGGAACCGGAGGACGCCGCATTTAAAGGCACAGCTTCACCGCCATAGTAGGTCCGATGCTACTATAGCTGCCTGCACACCACACCTCGAGGCCATCAGATGCTGCTGCTGCTGCCTCCATACTCCCCCAGTTAACCATCCTGGAGTCTTCTGCCTGTAACTTATATCTTCCCAGGGGCTAGGCCACTTGCACTCCATCAAGCAGCTCTCCAAGCTACAGATCCAGCATGGGACTACCCCTAAGATGTGATGTTCGGATCTTTTCAATGATCTGGATGATTCGAATCGGATCATTGAAAAGATCTTGATCTTTGATCCGAATCTGGGATCATTTTACAAGGGAAGAATTCGGGGGTGAGATGACTAACAGGACAGGAGAAGGGGAGGGGGGTGGACACACAGAGAAGGGGAGAAGATGGGCAGGGAGTGGACAGAGAAGGGAGGAGGGACGAGCAGAAATGTTTGTTTGCACGTAATACCCACTTGCTGCAATCATGCTTTACATGTCACCTATATGTTCATCTGTATACTCCCAACTCCCATTCCCCAAAGCATTCCCAGAAGTGAAGTGCAGCTGTATAGAGCAGTGCAGGAGGATCATATTGCTCAGCAATTACAGTGCCTGCCCTTTTCTAGCCCAGCCTGCTGCCTGTAACGTTACTGAGCTGTGCCAAAAGTTTCCAATGTGTTCACTGTGCTCAACTACGGAACAAGACAGCCTATAATGAGCAGCACATTTCAGCAAGTATGTGTGCTCTACACATATCTGGCAGTGGCACCGATGTCTCCTCTCTCTCATCTACCTGTGGCTGTGCAAGGCTGCCTCCCCTTTAACAGAGCGATCCATCTCTGCTCTGCTTCCAGGACCCCGCTGAGAGGGCGGCGTGTTGCTCCTGGCCCCGCCCCATTTGCGATCCGAATCACTCATTTTGATGATTCGGATCTAAGATCCGAATCGTTCATAATCCGGACAACACTACTAGCCCTAGCCGTGGGTCTGACTCGGCCCTAGCCCTGCAGGGAAGTTGTGTAAGCTGCATTGGAGAAATGGCTTTACCGACAACGCACCGACTTCAGCCACTTCGACACCTAGCACTATCCCTAACTTTGGGTACCAATCTCTGCAGTGGACAAAGCCAGCCAGTGAGACACAAATGGACACTAACCGACCAGGTTGTGCCGCAATCCTAAGGGGACTCTATCACTGTCCTTTCCACTTTCCTCTCTCCTCTCTGTCTCTCTCCTAGGGTTAGACTGGGGGGCATCTGATTCAAAGTATCGCTGCAAAGCATTTTGAGTGCCATGGACGGCAGCGGATTACCCCCCTAGTCCTTTACCTGGGGTTATCTCTCTCTTTCTTCCTTATTCTTTCTTTTTTAGCTATCCCTTCTCTCTTTCTCTATCCACTCTTTACCAGGGCACATTGCGGGACATCTGGAACTGCTGCGGAGCGAGCACCGCCGGTAGATGTGGCTGCTCCCCTCACACAGCACTCCAGACTTCCCCACGCGTCCTTCACTATAGTTATTATGTGCTGTATGTATATATAAGTATATGCTTACTTTGTTCCATACTGTACCTGATTGGATGTTTTAAGGCAGGGGTCTCAAACTCACGGGCCATTTGCGGCCCTCGATACAATATTTTATCCGCCGGCATTTCCTGGAAGGGGCAGAGCTTTCAACTTCAGCTCTGCCCCTCCTGACGTCAATCGCCGCGCATCGCTGCTTCTCCCCGCCTCTCTCTGTGAAGGAAGAGTGAGAGGGCCAGAGGGGCAGGCAGAGGCGGTGATGCACTGCGATTGTGAAATCCTTTATGCGGCCCAGCCTCATCCTGACTTTGCCTCCTGCGGCCCCCAGGTAAATTGCGTTTGAGACCCCTGTTTTAAGGATTGCATGTATGTGTTTGTACCATCTCCGACCCTGTATGAGCCAAAAACAATTCCGGGTACAACCCCCATTGTACTTTGCAAAATAAATGATTCTGATTCTGTATGTGAGGTCAGTATGACACATCTGGGGATACAATAGGTATGGTTCACAAAGCGTTGTGATCGTCTTGGTTTTCACTTTATCTAGGTTACATTTGAAAGCTTCCAAAGAGCAATCTAAAATGTAATTAAAGTAAGAAAAGTAACATTGAAGGTAGCTAGGAACCACTTCCTATAAGTGATTATCTTGCTTGTAAATATACTGAAAGGTTGTTACTAAAAAAAAAAAAAAACGGGTTAGAAGTCATTTTATTTGAAGTTTTGAGAATAGAGCCCATTGTAACCGTATGGCCCCGGTACTCCCACTTGCCTGAACGCTTTGGCAGCTTGTGCTTGGCGCAGAGCAGATACAAACACGTAAATGTAAATCGTGCAGCTGTTAGATGTGAGCTTAGTATGTATCCATCTGAGGAAACAAAGTTTCACCCACATTCTCAGGACCACCCACTGCCTCTATAGAAAGCGCTATGGTAGTACTTTGTGCATCCATGTTATATTGTTTGTTACATTAATTTCCGTTATAGTATCGGGGACTACAGTCGTTTTTCAGACCACAGGTTTAATGTTCACCACACGGTGGCAGCACTTTATTGTACAAGGATCCTTCTCCTTGTACAATAAAGTGCTGCCACCGTTGAGAAGTTCATATACACTGTAGCAGGAACTGAGATTTAATACATTATACATCGGGAAGGAGGGAGTATATTGAGTAGTTTCTGTACACTGTAGCAGTAGCTGAGATTTGATACATTATTATACATAGGGAAGGAGCGAGTATTGAGCAGTTTCTGTACACTGTAGCAGTAGGTGAGATTTGATACATTATTATACATAGGGAAGGAGGGAGTATTGAGCAGTTTCTGTACACTGTAGCAGTAGGTGAGATTTGATACATTATTATACATAGGGAAGGAGCGAGTATTGAGCAGTTTCTGTACACTGTAGCAGTAGGTGAGATTTGATACATTATTATACATAGGGAAGGAGGGAGTATTGAGCAGTTTCTGTACACTGTAGCAGTAGGTGAGATTTGATACAGTGTATAGAAACTGCTCAATACTCCCTCCTTCCCTATGTATAATAATGTAGCAGTAGGTGAGATTTGATACATTATTATACATAGGGAAGGAGGAAGTATTGAGCAGTTTCTGTACACTGTAGCAGTAGCTGAGATTTGATACATTGGGCTCTTTTCACAAAACCATGTGCGGTAACTTTTTTGGGTGAAAAATTACCTCCAGTGATAATTCACTAAAAATAGTGAAAATAGTGAGTATTCACTAAAAATGTACCAAGTGTGATAAATGTTTGATAAAAGTGCAGTAAAACAGTCAGTAATATGTACGGAAATAAAGGTTTTTTTGACCACTGTAGGGCAGCCCATATGCTTGTCACCCATTACACAGAGACGACCCAGGAAAGCCTGTCACATTTAGGCTACTTGCACACTAAGACGTTGCGTTAGGTGCCACGTTAAGGTCGCATAACGTGCACCTAACGCGACGCCTGGTGCTCTTCTATGTGGACGTCAGAGTGAGCCGCGTTGTGCAGCTCACTCTGGCGTCCGTGATGCCTTGATGCGTACTCTTGTGCGGTCCCGCCGGCCAATCACCGCACAGAGCGTCAGCTTCAGGAAGTAAACACTGCACGTCACAACGTGCAGTGAATATTAATTAGCCATGTGCCTGGCCGCTCTCCGCTCCTCCCCAACATGACTGCGCATGTGCAGACAGTCTAACGTGGCTTAAGCCGCTCTAACGCCGTAGCATGCTGCACTTTCAGGAGAACGTGCAGCGTTACATGTAACGCAACGTGGGCTGTGTGAACAGCCCACTTGTGTTACATTGCTGTGCGTTGGGGGAGCGTTACAGGCGCACTAGCGCGCGCGTGTAACGTCCCTGTGTGTAAGCAGCCTTAAAGTGGGACCTCAACTCTTGCGCAGGACAGAATGAAAACATATAAATGCACCCTGTATGTATTTAATTTAGCCTGTCTAATTCCCCCTCATCTGTGAATAATCACAATTGTAATTTGAGAAATTGCCCTTTACTACAGGTAAAGTAACCCCCCATTTATTGCACAGGTAGCCAGAGGAGGCCCCCCATTTAAAGTATAGGTAGCTAGATGACCCCCAGTTAGGATAGGTAAACACATGATCCCCATTTATCATATATAGCCATATGATTCCCTATGAGAGTCTGCAGCAGCTTTGCCTTCTCTAATTAATGCAGGCACACAAGTGAGTCCAAAGCCTGACGCTGCCTGCCTTTTATAAGGGGGGGGGGGGGGGGGAGTGGCTCCAATTGGGAGTGTAGCCTAATTGGCTACAATGTGCCTGCTGCTGACTGTGATGTAGAGGGTCAAAGTTGACCCTCATGATTAACTATGGGGGCGAACCGAACTTCCGGAAAAGTTTGCGGTTCTCCGCAATCGTGAACCCCGGAAGTACGCCGGGAACCATTCGCCAGCGAACCGTTCGGGCCATCTCTAGTGAACAGTGGAAGTTGGCATAATACTGTCTGCCGGTGAACAATTCGTGACATCTCTAGTGTTCACAATTCAAAATGATCTAGGCAAGAAGAGATTAGAACTCAAATCACAGACAGACAGCTCATGTGCAGTGTGCACCTGTGAAAGAGGTACATCTGGTGCTTCCATATACCCCATAGGACAAACCACAAAGCAGGATATGTTTTAGGGAGCTTTATTTGACATTAGTTTAAAAGTGACAAGTGTGAAAGATATTTAACTATAGGTAAGTAAACAGTCAAAGGAAAACTTTATTCTAAAACCCCAATAATAGCTTTGTGAGATAAATTTCCAGAGTAGAATGAATTTTAGAACACTTCTATGGATATAGACTGTCTTGGCTTCTTCTGTCTTTTCACACAATCCCAGGCAAATTCATTGTGCCAGGCTCTCCTTTGCAACATCCTTCTTCTCATGCTCGCGCTTCTTCTCATGCACATGCATATACACGTGCGTGCAAGGCTAACCACAACTTCATCGGTTTTTCAAGGAGCATAATAACTTATGGCGTTATGCGTTACACCTGCCTTGACCTTTGCTTATGATCTCAATTATGTTCTGATCGGTGCCTGGCCTGCCCTGACCTTTGGCCTGGTATCACTTTATTGATTGACTGCATTGCAGCTTCTTCTGTTCTCCCTGGTCAACGTTGGGGTAGTCCCGGCGGTCATTACCTGGTAGACACCAGGCAGCAAAGTAGTCTGTCATCCCGTAGGGGTAGCAGCCCATCATGCCTTGTGGAGTGCTCTAGTGAAGACACATAACCATTTTTAGACCCCATGGGCTTGATTCACTAAGACAAATAGCACGCCTTATCAAAGTTTTCACGCCTTATCAGAGTAGCATAGCGAGCGCTACAAACCCCCAGGGGCTCAGGGCAGGACAAGTGGAGCTCTCGTCATTGCCAATTAGCAGGCATAAGTTTGCAATGCTACTTTGATAAGGCGTGGTAACTTTAATAAGGCGAAGGGCTCTGCCTTTGAAACAGGAGACCAGAGTTTGAATCTCGGCTCTGTCTGTTCAGTAAGCCAGCACCTATTCAGTAGGAGACCTTGGGCAAGTCTCCCTAACACTGCTACTGCCTATAGAGCGCGTCCTAGTGGCTGCAGCTCTGGCGCTTTGAGTCCGCCAGGAGAAAAGCGCGATATGAATGTTCTGTGTTTGTTTATTTGTCTTAGTGACTCAAGCCCCATGTCTTGGAAGAGTCCACGCTAATTGCTAGTGCTTCATCATCAGGTCCTCCTGCCTTGCATCACAAGCCTAACACAGTGAAGAAAATTGGGGTTGTTGGTTTTTGCTAGGGATGGGACGACGAATCCGGCGAATCCACAAATCCCTCAAATATTGGGGAATATTCGAGATTCATGAATTCGAATCCCGATGCCATTTTTCATTTTCCGAAACCCGCCGAATCCCGACGCTGCATCGCCGCACATCCACGGCTCCCCCCGCTCTCTCTCGTCCTCCTCCGACCCCCCCGCGCCTCCTCCCCCCCCCCCCCCCCCCCACGCCCGCATAATTAGCATCAACTCATTATCCAGAGCGGATACTGGGCAACTATACCACGGATCGCACAATTCTTATGTGCAGAATTTGTTAGCTTCGAGAATCGAAAGGTTCGAGATATTCGAGAACCTTTTGAAATTCGGATCCGGATTTGGATTTGAAGAAATTGTGGATTCGTCCCATCCCTAGTTTTGGCACTACAGAGTCGGTGATGGTGCAGTAAACATACAGTGGTACAGTAAGCCAGTTCTTATGCATCCAGTGAATACAGTACATTTACAGGTTAAGCATGGATGAAGAGATACAGAGAGATGTACCAACAAGGAGAAGGACAAGGCTGGTAATCCGCTGCCATCTGTGGCACTCAAACATTTTGCAGTGATACTTGAATTGGATCCCGTGGTCTGTCCTTGGAGAAGAGAGAGTACTGTACATTACACAAGGAAAGGCCTAGGTCCTGATGTCCAGTTGGCTGACTGGCCTGGATGGTGATCCGAGGTGGCTGGCAATGGTGAACCTGCCGTCACTGGATGCGAGGGGGAGGCCTGTTTCCCTTTAACATCCAATTTGTTGCAGAGCAGTGGGTCCATGTAGGGAGGGCTGCAATGTCCTTGCTGGCATGCAGTAGCAGTGGTGGCCTGACAGGGAAGAGGGATGGTACGTATCCGGTAGCCTGGCTCCTCTGGGCAGCAGCTGGCAATCAGTGATGCTCGGATACCCCTTTTTATTATTCGAGTTAGGTCGAATTCGAATAGTAAATTATTCGAGTTCGGTCGAATATTCGAGTCGAATATTTTTTACTATTCGATTCGACCTCGAAATTCGAGCTCACTATTCGAGTCGGTATTTGAGCTCATTATTCAAGCTGACTATTCAAATTGGCCTTAAATAGCTTCCAACACTTGTTTTGGGGGTGAATGATGCAAGAAACATCTTTTTTTCCAAGTAACAACAGCAAGTGATTATGTGGGGATGTTCCTTTAAAAAAAAAAAAAGTGGAAAGAGAAGTTGTGTCCAAAATTCTGTTCAGTACTGTATACTTCTTCTTCTTCTTCTTCTATATCTTCTTCTTCTTCTATATCTTCTTCTTCTTCTTCTTCTTCTTCTTCTTCTTCTTCTTTTTCTTCTTCTTCTTCTATATCTTGGCAGAGTGGCAGCAGAAGGTAAATCTGTGTACCCTGGCAGTGGGGAACACAGACAGACAGCAGCAGCAGCAGGAGGAATGGAGGAGTAGTGTGAGTGTGGCAGCAGGTAGGCAGCGTGACATAATAGCCCTGGTACCTAGCGGTGATACCAGGGCTGTAAATAAACACAACAGGAGGTCCCAGACAGCGGTCGTGCAGCCCACATCGTGTCCAATACACAACTGGGACAACACAGATTTCAACCCGGGCACCTCTGAAAAATTGAACCTTTTTTTTTTTAAATTTTTTTTTTTTTTTTTTTTACAGCAAATTACACATATAGCTATTGTTGGATGTAATAGCTGGTGACAGAGTAGCAGCAGAAGGTAAATCTGTGTACCCTGGCAGTGGGAAACACAGATAGACAGCAGAAGGGCAGTACACAGCAGCCCACTGTAGGTGTAAAATGTGTGGCTACAGGCGACGTAATAGTCAAACTGAACCAGGCTGGCTTAGTAGTGAGCAGGAGCCAGGAGGTGGTAAAGGGTGGTAAGGCATATTAACGATGGTTCCGGCAGCCAGTTCATGTCCCCCTCTCGCCGACAACAGGGTCCAGGAACTCGCCTTCCACCCACGCCTGGTTCATCTTGAGAAACGTCAGTCTGTCCACAGACTTGTGAGACAGACGTGAGCGTTTCTCGGTGACCACGCCACCAGCTGCACTGAAGCAGCGCTCGGACAGCACGCTGGAAGGGGGACAGGACAGCACTTCCAGGGCATACTGCGCCAGCTCGCTCCAGATCTCCAGGCGCTTGACCCAATACTCCATGGGATCAACAGGGGCATCACTGTCAAGCCCGCTGTAGGACCCCATGTAGTCAGCCACCATGCGGGTCAGGCGCTGGCTGTGACCGGAGGAGGATGCTGCTGCATGCACCTCCTCTCTAGTCACTGCTGGAGCCTCTACAGTCCTGTAGAGCTCGTTGCTGAGAGACAGCAGGTCTGTGGGGCGCTAGCTGCTGGATGCAGGCACCTGCTGCTGCCTCTGTGCTGGCTGGACAGTGGGGGTGGAAGGCTGGGGGAAGGCTTCCTCCAAGCGCTCAACAAGGGCCTGCTGCAAGCTCCTTATTTGTTGCGCTGGGTCTCCTCCTGTAGGAGGCAGGAACTGGCTCAACTTCCCCTTGAGGCGCGGGTCCAACATCATGCTGATCCAGATGTCCTCCCTCTGCTTCATCTGGATCACCCTGGGGTCCCTGCGCAGGCACGTCAGCATGTGCGCTGCCATTGGGAAGAGGTGGGCCACGTGTGCTGGCACATCGACGACAGTGCTGTCCTCATCCTCCTCCTCTGCCGCCTCATCCTCTCTCCACCCCCTCACTAACTCAGCTGCACTGTGCTGATCCCCCTCATCAGCAGCAAGGTCAGGGACCTCCACCAAGTCCTCCTCCTCCTCCTCCCCCTCAGAGGTGGACTGTGCAGCTGCATGCCGCTCCTGCTGGGCCAAGGCTGCCGCTCCCTGTTCCAGCAAAGCATCGAGGGCCCTGTTCAGCAGACAAACCAGGGGCACCCACTCGCACACCATAGCATGGTCCCTGCTCACCATGTTGGTGGCCTGCAGAAAGGGAGCCAGCACTAAGCACACCTGCTGCATGTGCCCCCAGTCGTCATCGGGGACGATGGACGGGATGTTGCTGGTCTTGTCCCTTTTCTGAGCGGCGGACACAGTGGCCAGGGCAAGGTACTAGTTGACAGCGTGCTTCTGTTCAACCAGACGCTCCAACATCGCCAGGGTGGAGTTCCAGCGAGTTGGAACGTCAAGGATCAGCCGATGGCATGGCAGCTCCAGCTCCTTTTGCACGTCTTCCAGGCTCGCAGAGGCTGCAGGCGAGCACCGGAAGTGACGCACAACATTCCTTGCCGTTTCCAGCAGTTCACCCATCCCCTGGTAGGTGCGCAAGAACTTCTGCACCACCAGGTTCAGCACGTGGGCAAGACAGGGGATGTGGGTCAGGTTTCCCCTGTCGATTGCGGCAACCAGATTGGCCCCATTGTCGACCACCACCTCTCCGACTCTGGGGGTCAGCCAAATCCTCTCCTGCTCCTGGAGTTTGGCCAACACATGGGTTGCCGTCAGTTTGGTCTTCCCAAGGCTGACCAACTGCAGCAGCGCTTGGCAGTGGCGTGGCTTCACGCTGCTGCTGAGGCGGGGGGTTTGGCCAGGTGTGCCGGAGGATGGCAGAGGATCGGAGGAACCTGCTGCAGTTCCCCTGACCCTGCGGGGTGGCACCACCCACTGTGTTGCTGCTGCTGCTGTGCCCGCTGCTGCTCTCCCATCCTCACCCCCTTCCACCAAGCTGTCCCAGTGAACAGTGAAGGACAGGTAGCGGCCTGTCCCGAAGCGGCTGCTCCAGGAGTCCATGGTGACGTGGACCCTTTCACCAACCGCGTGCTCCAGCCCTCGCTCCACATTGGCCATGACAAAGCGGTGCAGTGCAGGCATGACCTGGCGGGCAAAGAAGTGTCTGCTGGGGAGCTGCTAGTCTGGGGCTGCACAAGCAAGCAGCGCACACATGTCGCTCCCCTCCTGCACGAGCGTGTACGGCAGGAGTTGGGAGCACATGGCCCGTGCCAGCAAGCCGTTCAGCTGCCACACGTAACGGCTGCTGGGAGGCAGAGCCCTAACCACCCCCTGGAAGGACTCGCTCAAAAGGCTCTGGCGTTGCCTTTTGCTAGCACGGGAATCAGCGGAGACAGCAGAGAAGGCCACTGAGGACTGGCTGCCAGAACAGGCCTCAGTGTCGGCGGCAGGAGTTGCAGAGGGGGGAGGAGCAGTGCGTTTCCGTACTCCTGCTGGTGGTGCTGGAGGAGCAGGAGGGCATGTGGCTGCTGTTGCTGCTGCTGCTGCTGAAGGCTGTGCAGTGATGGGTGTGGTGCCACTGCCAGCACCAGATGCCTTAAGCCTCTGGAACTCCTCATGCTGGTGGTAATGTTTAGCAGCAAGATGGTTGATGAGAGAGCTGGTGCTGAACTTTAAGGGGTCTGAACCTCTGCTCAACTTCCGCTGACAGTGGTTGCAAGTGGCGTACTTGCTGTAAACTGTGGGCATGGAGAAAAATTGCCAGATTGGTGACAAGAAAACCCCCCTACGGCCTGGAGCCGTTGCTGCCTGTCTCCCTGTGGTGGTTGGGGGGGGGGGGGGGGGGACGGTGGCTTGGGTGCGGCTGGTGGTGGTACTGGCAGATGCAGCTGCTGCTGCTGAGCCTGAGACACCAGCAGGCTGTGGGACCTGCCTACTGCTGCCAATGCTTGCAATGATGCGCCTCCTTGCAAGGCCCACAAGTGCATCCTCCTCCTCCTCCTCAGAGCTGCTGATGATGACATCCCCAGGTGCTGGTGGTGGCACCCAGTCTTTGTCTGTCACCCTGTCATCATCATCATCATCATCATCCCCTCCTGAAACATGTCCTGCTGGGATGATGACCCCCCAAACTCCTCTCCTGATGCATGGATGGGCTGCTTGACTGTCGCCACAGTCTTGCTGTCCAATCCCTCCTCCCCCAAAGTGCCCATCAGCATCTCCTCCTCAAAATCGCCAACAACAGCAGACAATTGACTCATGATGCCTGGGGTCAAAAGACTGCTGAATGACAGATCGCCAACTGACGGTGAACTGGCCTCCTCCCCCGGCCCTGCTGGGCGGCTGCTGCGAACAGGGGTGGTGGTGGTGGTGAGGGTGGAGGCCTCGGATGCAGAGCTGATGGCGGGCTGCTCATCCTCCGTCATCAGTTGCACCACAGTGGCAGCATCCTTTTCCTCAATGGGACGTTTCCGACCCGGCTGGAGGAAAATAGGAGCAGGTACTACACGCTGCTGCGGCTGTGTCTCTGCAGCGTGAGTTGCTGATGCTCCTGCTGGGCGCCCAAGGCATCCACGGCCAGTGGCTATAGGCGGAATGTTAGCCACTGACGCAGCTGCTGCTGCTGCGGAACTGTGCATGGTGGCGCGGCTTGCCACAATGCTGCTCCCTCTCCTCCTGATTCCCTTGCTGCCCTTCCCCTTGCCCAAACCGCGCTGGCTGCCACTTCCAGACATCTTAGATGTTTTGGGCGTAAACAAAAAAGTTTTTTAAAAGGGCGGGTGAAAAAGTGGGGAACTTTAATGGAGTGGGTTGGTGGGTGAGGTGACACTAATCACTAAGTGATTAGATCGCTAAGTGATTACTAGTACAGTACAAATACAAAATACAATAATCAGTAATCAGTAAGTGTGAACAGTGAACAGTGAGTGTGTCCCCTAGTACACTAACTAGAAAATACAATAATCAGTAGTAATCAGATTCAGTAGAAGGAAATAGAGTGTGTGTACACTACAGACAGTGCACGCACGCACGCACGCACGCACGCACGCACGCACGCACGCACGCACACACACACACACACACACACACACACTGTCCCTAGTACAGTAAGTACAACTAGAAAATACAATAATCAGATTCAGTAGTAACTAATCAGATGATTCAGTAGAAGGGAATACTGTGTACTGTGTACACTACAGACAGTGCACGCACACACACGCAGGAGCTATGAACAGTAACAGTGAGTGTCCCTAGTACAGTAGTATAACTACAAAATACAATAATCACTCAGTAAGTAAAGGACAAGACAGGGTAGAATACACAGCAGGAACACTGGTATAGATGAGAAATTAACTAACAGAGGACAGGAGGACAGCTGCCCACACAGCTTGCCTGCAGCAGCTGCCTGTCTCTATGTAACACACAAGCTACTAACTAAAATACAATCTCTATCTAGCTAACAACAATATAGGTGTATATAGCAGGTGTATGTGAGCAAAAACGCTAGGTGATTGACCACAATAGAGCACTTGCTAAGCCAAAGCACAAAGGAGCAGATCTCTCTCTGTACAAGTCAGGCAAGGACGGAAAAACCGAACATGGCGGCCGCTATTTATAGGGTAGGGGCTGGCCAGGGTCCCCCTCTGTGATTGGCTGCCGTCAGAGGGCCTGAGATGCCTCTGATTGGCTCTAAGGACATCAATCTGGGCTATGACGCTATTCGAGCTCGGTATTCGAGCTCGAATAGCGCTGTTTGCTCGAATAGCGCGAATAGTGAGTGGGCTATTCCAGTTCACTCGAATAGCCCATTCGAATAGCTGCAGCTATTCGAGCTCGGTATTCGACCTCGAATAGCTGAAAAAGAGCTCGAATATTCGAGCTACTCGAATATTCGAGCTCTGCTGAGCATCCCTGTGTAGAGTGAGGAGGCTCCAACTTCCATGGAGGCGACATCGATAGCAGGTGACCTGGCCAGCTGGCAAGGGCCAAGTGTGACATTGTCCTGGTCGGTTAGCTCTCTCCCTCAGACTTCAGCTAAGAAACCAATATCACTTTCCCATGAATGACCCTTTAGCATCCTCTCAGGGGTGTGATGTACTTGTGCTAAATACAAACATGTTGCTGCAGTAACAAAACACTCCTAAAACTACAACACACCTGTCATGAGCTTCAGAGAGGCTGTGGTGCATCTGGTGTGCAACAAATGTTGCCTTATGCATAAAGCATTTCCCACAATCTGCACTAAGACGCTAACCAGTGGGACTTCTCTGGTGTCTAAGAAGGTTTCCTATCAAAATGGATCATTCCCCGCAATCTGAACAGGAAAAGGCCGTTCAACTGTGTGACTTCTCTGGTGTAAAAGAAGATATTGTTTATCACAGAAACATTTCCCGCACTCTGCACAAAAAGGGCACTTCCCCGTGAGACTTCTCTGCTGTCTACAAAGCTTATGTTTATCAATTAACTATTCCTCACACTCTGAACAGGGATACACGTGATCACCTGTTCATTTTCTTTGGCGGTTAAATAAATACCCTTTATTATTTTAACATTTCCCACACTCTGAACATGAATTAGGAGGATGCTCACCTGTAGGAACAGTCTGATGGAAAATAAGGTCAGATATAAAAAGAACAATTCTGCCACATTGGTTTGCAGTGTTTGTCACATGCCTGGTGCTTGTCATTGTACTCAGGCTATGGTTTCATAATCTGGCCCCCGACCAACGACCATGGCCCGGTATCACCCTTGAAGGTGTATTCAGCATACACTGTTTAATTGTTTATTTCATTTCTTTTCATTTGTTCTCTTGGCAGTCTACCTCCCTTCCCTGTTGCCTCTCTCCCCTGGTTAGGCTATACTCAGACCACAAACCTTCCCCAATGTCTTGCAGCTGCTGAAAGTTACCTGGTTCACATTTTGATGCCGATGTTAACTGTCTAAAGATCATAAGACCCTTTTCCACGAGCAGTTGATAGGCAGTGGAAAGACTGACACACAACTCATAACTGTTATCCGCTGCCTGCTAACTGCCCGTGCCCGCTGCTAACTGCTGTGCTCACTGAATGTGCAGTTTTGCAGCCCTTGGAAAAGGGCCCTTAGTGTTCTCTGTTCAGGTTGGGATCCTATCTACCCTCCTCTCATTTACTCTAATTCTGCACCGAATCTGCACATTTTGTGATCTACTCACTCTGCATTAGTGATGGGCGAACAGTGTTCGCCACTGTTCGGGTTCGCCCGGATTTTGGCCTGTTCGGGTTCGGTTCGGCACCCCCCGAACACCTCATGGTGTTCGGGAGGGTGCTCGGGCACGCTGCCCGAACCTGAACAGGCCTTCTTTTTTCGGCCGAACACAGCCGTGTCCGGCCGAACATAGCCCCCTATAGGGTCCCAGCATAAAGGGAGAGCATGCCCCGAGCCCGGGGAGTCGGAAATGCCCCCCACCCCTCCCCGCTAAGCTCTCCCTTCTGCTGGACCCTATAAAATTAAATCTAAGTCCCCCGAAGGTACCTTGCAGGCTGGCAGGAGGAGGGCAGGAAGCAGGCAGCCGGAGAGCATAGGAGCTAGTACCATCTGGTACTTCCACCCTCTCTCTGATGCACTTCCTGTTTACTTTTGTAAGTCGCGTCAAGAGACAGCAGGAGTACCGCGATGACGCGTACGAGGGTACGTGTCATCATGTTCTGCTCTCTCTTGACGTGACTTACAAATGTAAACAGGAAGTGCGTCAGAGAGCGGGCGGAAGTATCAGATGGTACTAGCGCCTATGCTCTCCGGCTGCCCGCTTCCTGCCCTCCTCCTGCCAGCCTGCAAGGTACCTTCGGGGGACTTAGATTTAATTTTATAGGGTCCAGCAGAAGGGAGAGCTTAGCGGGGAGGGGTGGGGGGCATTTCCGACACCCCCCCCCCCCCCCCGCGCTCGGGGGCATGCTTTCCCTTTATGCAGAGACCCTATAGGGGCCCCAAAGGGACATGTTTGGGTTGGGTTCGGCCCGAACATGCCGAATATCGGGGGCATGTTCGGCCGAACCCGAACATCTGGATGTTCGCCCATCACTACTCTGCATCTATTCTATTAACCATTAAGTGCCTCCTTTTCATCCCCTCTGTAACCATTGCCCATAGTCTCCCCCAGTCCCCAGTGTCTGCCTCGGCCTGACCAGCAGTCAGCATACACTTGTTTACTAGTATCTATAATGCAAGTCTAAGATTCTAGTTGGGAAATACAAGCACTCTAGACATCTCATGTGTGATGTAGGCCCATCCTATGTGCTAGTATCCTGCACATTTCCCCAGTGTTTGTCATGTCAGTATACTAATGGGCAAAGCCCCGCCTCCTTTGCCCTACAGGACGTCCCACAGAGATAAAAGGTGCACACTGACCTATACTGTCATTCCTTTTTAAATCCTCGCCTCCAGCAGGACTCCTAACCCTTACCTCCGCTGTGCGGTTCCAGCAAGTTGGCTCCCTTGCTGTAGTCCATATCTCAGGTAGCTAAATGCTCCGATGAGATATGGAGTCCCCTCTGGTACTCTCCGGGACAAAATTAAAAAAAAAAAAAAAAAAAAAAGATCCTGCGTCCACTCTGAACTCCTAAATGGAGTTGTGGCTTCCCAGCAGCTTTCTATATATTTATATATTTATATATGTTGTTATATTTTACCTGCGCTCAGTCATTTCTGCGTGTCCGGCTGCTTGCCTTAGTTGGATCCAGCTCTCGCGCGGGCGCGCGAGAATTTCCTATCCTTTATTTGCTGGGCGGAAGTCAGTCGGATAAGGGCGGAAGTGCATCAGCGGCCATCTTTCTTTTGGGCAGATGCGCTTTTCCGGCCCGGCCTTCCGCCGGACATGCTTAAATAAACAGGAGGAGGTAGCGGCGTCCTGAGAAGGTTGTTCAGCCTGTTGGACGCCGCTCCTCGTGCGCTGGAGTCCCGGTCACCCTCTGGGCCTATCTGTCATCTGGACAAGGTAATGAGCATTAAGCTATTTTATTTTCTGTTTTCAGGTTCACTTAATAGGTTGAAATATTTGCATTTGATCTAGGTTGTATGTGTACAGGATGCACATATTACATTGTATAGGTACATGTATCTTAGTAGTCATGTTTTAGGTTCCATCCTTCCGCTTATATGTCAGGTTAAGATGGCCCTTATTATTATTATAATTATATTATAATTTTATTGTAATATTATTACGATTTAAAAGGCACCAATTTGGTTCCTTTTTTTTATTTCAGCTGCTATCATGGGAAAACATTCTGGAGAGTACCCACATTCAAAATCTAAATCAAAAACAAATAGGTAAGGGGGGTAAGTATTTGTTGTTTGTGAGCTGAAGATTGTCATTGAAGACTCTGACGATTTCTTCGTCATGTGTTTCACAGGCCCAATCCCGATCCTGAAAGGAAAGAGAGTTCCCAACGGGAAGACTCAAAGGATGTCTCGGGGAGCCGGGTTACAGATAAACCAAGGGATGCTATACCTAGTACAAGTTCTGACCATAGAAGTCGTTCTAAAGAAAAGGACAGAGAGCTCCGTCCTAAATCTAAATCCAAGAGTCCCCAAAAAGAAAAGATTACGATAAGATCTTCTTCAAGTGAACGATCTTTTTCGGGAAATTATCGAGAGATACCAAGAAATGCAGATCAGCAATCACGTTTACCTCCCACGGATACTTGTTGGATCTGTGGTAGAGCTTCTTTACCAAAGAAGAAAGTCTGCGATTTATGTCATTTGGACATTGCAAGAGAAGACAGGGAAGTGTCGACTCTAATTAGACAGGTTGTTAAAGATACTGTATCAGAGCTCGCTGTACATAACAGATCACCCCGCTCAGGGTCTGCTAGGGGGTCACCACAACCAGGTCCTTCCAAAGAGTCTTCCCGTCAAGGTTCATCTCATTACTATTCTTCTCCGGAAAGATTTACATCTAACTCAGAATCTGAGGAAGAGGACATAGCGTTTGATTTTTCATTAATTCCCCCATTTATCTCACGGGTCAAGCAAGCTATTAACTGGGAAGAGGGGATATCATCCCCCAAATCTAAGAAGAGAAGGTATTACAAATACCTCAGCAAAGAAAGAATAGCTTTTCCCTTAATGGAAGAAATTAAAGATCTCATTCAGGAAGAATGGTATAAGACTGTTAAAAAATCTCCATTAAGAAATCGTTTTCAAAAAATGTATCCCTTATCAGAGGAAGATGAATCTATGTTTGACTCTAATCCAATGGTAGATGCTTCATTGATGAGGATAATCAGGAACGTTACACTACCGATTGAAGATTCTAATGTGTTTAGGGATGTTTTAGATCGTCAAATCGATCAAGAACTCAAAAGATCTTATCTGTCCTCTGGGGAATCAGCCAGGATTGCAGTCTCTTTGACTTCAGTAGCAAAAGCGGCCAAAGTATGGATTGAGGATTTGCAAAGGTCTATAAGAAGGAAGGACGATGTAGACAAGATCTCGTTTGCCTTTCAAGAGTTGTCGTTGGTTTCAGAATTCGTAGGAGCCGCAAGCGTAGACTTGGTGAGGTCTATTAGTAGATCCATGTTATTCGCGATAATGGCAAGAAGATGTTTATATTTGAAGCCATGGGCAGCGGATCCCACGTCCAAACAGTCTTGGGCGAGGATTCCATTCGATGGAAAATACTTGTTCGGCTCCAAAATGGACGTAGCAATTTCAAGGGTAACGGGGGGGAAATCTGGCCTTCTCCCTCAAGATAGGAAATTTAGAAAGCAAAGATTTCCCCAATATAGAAAACAGGTGTTTAATAAATTCTCTGAGTCAAAATCATATAGGCCGGGAAGAGAGTACAGAAGAAACTGGAAGTCATCACAGACTTTCCCTAAGGGTAATAGATCCAGGGCCGCGAATACTACCTCAGAATCTGTCAAACCTTTTTGAAATAAGGCCCGTCCAAGATATTCCGGTGGGGGCAAGATTGTTACAATTCCGGAATGTCTGGGCGGGAAACATAAAGAGCAGTTGGATAATAAATACAGTATCTCTAGGTCACGAGTGGTCTTTCAGAAATCGTCCACCAAAGATCAACTTTGTAAGAACAAAGATTCCAAAAACAAGGGAAAAAAGGCTGGTGTTAGTGGATTACGTTTCCCAATTGTTGAAACAAAAAGCCGTACGTTTAGTGCCTACATCAGAGGAAAATACAGGCTTCTACTCTCCAATATTTTTAGTAAAAAAGAAATCGGGAGAGTTCAGACCGGTTCTAGATCTGAAAAAATTAAACAGATACATACGCATTCCGAAATTCAAGATGGAGACCCTTTCTTCAGTTACCATGTCAATGCGGCCAGGGGATTGGATGTCGTCCATAGATCTGAAGGATGCGTACTTCCACGTTCCGGTGCACCAAAATTTTCAAAAATTCCTTCGTTTCGCGGTAGGCCATCTTCATTTACAGTTCGTCTGCTTGCCGTTCGGGCTCGCTACCTCTCCGCGAACTTTCTCAAAGGTTTTGCTTGCAGTGATTGCGTTCGTGAGACTGCAGGGAGTGCGTGTCCTTCATTATCTGGACGACATCATTCTCCTGGCCGCATCAAAGCAGCTACTGTTACAGCACCAGACAATACTGTTGAAAACTCTAGTGGACTTCGGTTGGATTATAAATTACACGAAGAGTCAGCTTCAGCCTACTCAGAGAATGACTTTTCTAGGGGCGATTCTAGACACAGTACAACGATCAATTTCTTTGCCGCAAGAAAAGATGCTGAAAATTCAACAATTAGTTCAGAGTGTAAAACAGATGGACAAAGTCTCTGCAAAGACGTGCTTAAGGCTCATAGGCCTAATGTCATCAACAATCCAAATGGTACCATGGTCCCACTGGCATTTGAGGCCTTTTCAACTAAATTTCCTAAGCCAATGGGACAAGATAAGTATGAATCAACTCATAAAGATCCCAGTATCAGTAAAGAAGTCTCTTGCATGGTGGCAAAAACCTCGCAACCTAAAGAACTACAAAAGCCTGTTTCCCTTGCCGATGAAAGTAGTAACTACAGATGCCAGTCATGTAGGTTGGGGAGCAGTCCTAGACAAGTGTTCAGCTCAGGGCTCATGGAACCTTCAAGGACGATCAATAGTCTCGAATGCTTTGGAGCTCAGGGCGGCATATCAAGCTCTATGTCATTTTCTACCAATACTAAAGGGGGAGGCAGTACTGTTGAGGATGGACAACGTAGCTGCAGTATCCTATGTAAAAAAACAAGGTGGGACACACAGCAAGGCTTTGATGACAGAGGTTCATCCAATCATGACACTAGCAGAAAGCCATTTCAAAGATATTTCAGCAATATATCTTCCAGGAAACCAAAACCATCAGGCGGATTACCTGTCCCGACACCTACTCAACAACAACGAATGGTCGTTACATCCGACAGTATTTCAACAATTAGTCAAGAAGTGGGGCATGCCCCAGATAGACTTATTCGCATCGGAGAAAAATCACAAAACTCCCCTATACTTTTCAAGATTTCCGGATCACCACTGTCTAGCAGTGGACGCTTTGTCCCAAAGATGGTGGTTCAGGACAGCATACGCTTTCCCTCCAGTACCACTCATTTTCAGATTCCTTCAGAAGCTAAGCTACCACAAGATGTCAGTGATTGCGATCCTTCCATTTTGGCCAGCCAGGCCGTGGTTTTCTCTGGTTCTGCAAATGTCAGTGGAGGAGCCGATATCGCTACCGACATTCAAAGATCTGTTGACCCAGGGCCCTGTGACACACGAAAATCTCGAACAGTTACATCTGACGGCCTGGAATTTGAAAGGGCTAGGTTAATATCGTCTGGGTGCTCTGAGGAGGTAGTTGATACTTTACTAAAAGCAAAAAAACCGACAACTAATGCATCTTACAATAGAGTTTGGAAAACGTTTTGTGATTTCGCCTTGGAGAATGATTTTCCAGTGGATAACTTCAAAGCATGTGATTTATTATCCTTTTTACAAAGAGGTTTGAACCTCAATTTATCCTACTCTACTTTGCGTAGACATATATCTGCAATATCTTCAGTGTCGGGCGTATTATGGTCCTCTCACCCCTTAATAAAACAATTCTTCAAGGCAGCAATGAAATTAAAACCGCCTATTAGACCTAGATTCCCAAAATGGGAATTACCCTTAGTATTGAACTTTCTAGCTTCTTCCAGAGATTTCCAAAATGATTCGGCCACACTTCAAAATCTGTCTTGGAAAGCACTATTTCTAATCGCCATAACTTCAGCGAGGAGGATCTCAGAGTTACAGGCATTGTCCTATAAGGAACCTTATCTTGTATTTTATCAAGATAGAGTAGTCCTGTTTCCAGTGCAGTCATTTCTTCCGAAGTGTTCCTCGTTTGCTCATTTCAATCAGGAATGGACACTTCCAAGTCTTAAATCTCAGATTGATCCTGCTATTCCTCACAGCTTGGATATTCCATCCACAATTAAAACTTATATAGAAGCAACAAAAGATATAAGGGACTCAGATCGCCTATTTGTTATCCCGGCAGGCTACAGAAAGGGAAAGTCTGCTTCAGCAAGAACTTTAGCTAGCTGGATTGTAAATCTGATACAAAAGGCTTACAAGTCAAATAACTTAGAGCCTCCGCAGGACATCAATGCTCACTCGACTAGAAGCATATCTTCTTCGTGGGCAGCAATAAGTAAAGTGTCTTTATCAACTGTGTGCAAAGCTGCTAATTGGACTTCAGAGCATACTTTCTTAAAACATTATTGTGTAGAACCAGCTTCTCTTTCAACGGTAGAATTTGGAAAGAAAATTATTTCCTCTGCCATGAATAATGCATTGTAGTTATTATATCATGATTATTGATGTGTCATTTCGATCATTTTGGATTAAAATATGTGTTTATGCAGCATTTCCCACCCCTTTTTTCTTATCTAGTTAGTGCCCATTATTAGTATACTGACATGACAAACACTGGGGAAACAGGAAAACTGTATACTCACCTTTGGGTAGTTTTCCTTTCCTAGTGTTTGTCCATGTCAGTATACGGGCCCACCCTATGCTGTCGGCTCGTTCTAGTTACATGGAATGACAGTATAGGTCAGTATGCACCTTTTATCTCTGTGGGACGTCCTGTAGGGCAAAGGAGGCGGGGCTTTGCCCATTAGTATACTGACATGGACAAACACTAGGAAAGGAAAACTACCCAAAGGTGAGTATACAGTTTTCCTGTTTCTCAGCCTGATATTCCCCTCCAGGGGTCAGTAGCCCCCCAGCCCCATATGATGCATGGCGGAGATACTTTTCTTCATATTGAGGGGGGAGTGACAGAAAACATTGTATATTAGACGTTGTATTCCCCCTGATAATGATGGAGACAGAAGAGATCGGGGGAGCAGTAAGCAGAGCTGGTCACATAAGAGCGGGATTTCCCGGCTGCAGCCTCCGCTCAGAAGTCCCCCGGAGCTGTAATGGGGGAGGGGAGACCCCTGCCAGCCGGGCGGCCACACACAGGGGGCACACTGCTATATACCGGAGGGAATAAACCCACGTTTCTCCCGGCAGGAAACACAAGCAAAGAGCCGAGCAGTGACAGCTGTGTGGAGAGGAGGGGCGGCAGAGAGTCCGGATCCCTCCAATAGGAAGACGAGGCGCGCTCCTATCAGCAGCCAATGGCAGCGCGGCCGGAGAGGCTATATATGCGCCGATTGGCGCTCTCCCTGCAATGTTACACTGTGTTGTGCAGGAAGATGGCAGAGACCGCACCAGCAGCCGCCCCTCCCGCAGCGGAGCCCGCCGCCAAGAAGAAGCAGAGCAAGAAGGCGGCAACCGGAGGAGCCAAGAAAGCCAGCAACAAGCCTTCCGGTCCCAGCGTGTCCGATCTGATCGTCAGAGCCGTGTCCGCCTCTAAGGAGCGCAGCGGGGTCTCCCTGGCCGCCCTGAAGAAGGCTCTGGCTGCCGGAGGATACGATGTAGAGAAGAATAACAGCCGCCTCAAGCTGGCCGTCAGGAGCTTGCTGACAAAGGGCACCCTTGTCCATGTCAAAGGTACCGGCGCCTCCGGCTCCTTCAAGATCAGCAAGAAGGAGGGCAGCAAAGACAAGGCGGCCGCCAAGAAAAAGCCATCCGCTGCGGCTAAGTCTAAGAAGCCGGCTGCTGCGGCCAAGTCTCCAAAGAAAGCTGAGAAAGCCCCCAGTGCTGCCAAGAAGAGTCCGAAGAAAGCGGCCAAGAAACCTGCAGCCGCTAAGAGCCCGGCTAAGAAGGCAGCCAAGCCTAAAGCCGCTAAGAGCCCGGCAAAGAAGGCAGCCAAGCCTAAAGCCGCTAAGAGCCCGGCAAAGAAGGCAGCCAAGCCTAAAGCCGCTAAGAGCCCGGCAAAGAAGGCAGCCAAACCTAAAAAGGCCGCTCCTAAGAAGAAATAAGTCGAAGATTGTCTCTCATAAACCCAAAGGCTCTTTTCAGAGCCACCCAATCTCTCCCCCAAAGGGCTGTGATGTTTTCTGTTTGTCGGCGTGTAGGTAGTACATGTAACGGAGTGCATTGCAAACTTAGACATGTCATTGAGTCCAGCAATTTTCAAGCGATCCGTTACCCCCATATATCCTAGTCTGCTCATTGCTAAAACTGCCGGCAGCAGTACGTTTAAATGGTGTTACTCCTCTACCGGCATCCCAGCACTTCCAAGTCACACCCTGTACCGAAGGCTTAGATGTATGGCTACTGTGATGGCTGTTATATAACATGCTGCTTCACTCACCGCAGCTCAACGTATGTCGGCTAAGGCCACTTTCCTCTTAAAAATCCAATGTGTAATATATATGCACTACAGTGGCTTGTAGCTTTGCTCAAATGTCTGCAAGTCAAGTACCCGTCGGCGATGTCGAAGTGAATGGCTGAGACAAATGCAATGGCTTACTATACATTTGTTTAGTGATTAAGGCGGAAGGATCGGTCCCTACAGAGGGATCAGCGTTGCTGAATGCTGATCTGACCCGCTGTGTACTATGTAGAATCCGCTACTGTAATATATACTTGTTAGAAATTAGAACAATGTTATACTTCAGATTGTTTCCTCGTGTAGAGAGCCGGTAGTGTCCTTGCATTTCCAAATCTCTCGGCCACCCACCTTCCCCTTGGATCAGACTGGCACATTGGAAGAGTTTAGTGATAATACACTTTGTAAAACTGCTCTGCAAGGAGAATGTGGGGTGGCTCTGAAAAGAGCCTTTGTGTGACGTAATAGGATGGCTGCGTGACGTGATTAGGCCCTCTCGCCGCGGATCCTGCGGGCCAGCTGGATGTCTTTGGGCATGATGGTGACCCTCTTGGCGTGGATGGCGCACAGGTTGGTGTCCTCGAAGAGCCCCACCAGATAAGCCTCGCTGGCCTCCTGCAGAGCCATGACGGCCGAGCTCTGGAAGCGCAGGTCGGTCTTGAAGTCCTGAGCGATCTCCCGCACCAGGCGCTGGAAGGGCAGCTTGCGGATTAGCAGCTCGGTGGATTTCTGGTAGCGGCGGATCTCGCGGAGAGCCACAGTGCCGGGCCGGTAGCGGTGGGGCTTCTTCACTCCGCCGGTAGTGTTGTCCGGATCATGAACGATTCGGATCTTTGATCCGAATCTATTTTATGAGTCGATCATCCGAATCATCAAAATGAGTGATTCGGATCGAAAAAGGGGCGGGGCCAGGAGCGACACGCCCCCTCTCAGCGGGCAGCAGGGTCTTGGAAGCACAGCAGGGATGGATCGCTGAGTTGTATGGGAGGCAGCCTTGCAGCCACAGGTAGATGAGAGAGAGGGGACATGGGTGCCACTGCCAGATATGTGTAGAGCACACATACTGGCTGCAATGTGCTGCCCATTACAGGCTGGCTGTTCTGTAGTGCTGCACAGTGATCACATGGGAAGCTTTTGGCTCAGCTCAGCATAGCTCAGTAACTTTGCAGACAGTGTGATTGAAAGGCAATATAATCCTCCTGCACTCGGCACTAAACAGCTGCACTTATCTTCTGGGAATGCTTTCTTTCACTGTGCGACCTTTTCTTTCAAAGTGTACAGATGAACATATAGGTGAAATATATGTAAAGCATATGACTTCAGCATGTGGGTATTACGTGCAAACATTTCTGCTCTCTGCTCGTCCCTCCTCCCTTCTCTGTCCACTCCCTGCCCTCTGTCCATCTTCTCCCCTTCTCTGTGTGTCCACTCCCTCCCCTTCTCCTGTCCACAGACCTGTCCTGCTGTTCATTTCACCCCCGAATGCTTCCGGTAGTAAAATGATCCGAGATTCGGATCAAAGATCCGGATCTCTTCAATGATCCGATTCGAATCATCCGGATCATTGAAAAGATCCGAACTTCCCATCTCTATCCGCCGGTGGCTGGAGCGCTCTTACGGGCGGCTTTAGTAGCCAGCTGCTTGCGGGGACCCTTCCCGCCGGTGGACTTGCGGGCTGTCTGCTTGGTTCTGGCCATGCCTGCTAATCAGCGTCACTAATGTGCTGCTGCGAATATGGGGAGACACAGCCGCCGCTACTCCTATTTATACTGAGCTCTGCCCTCTGATTGGTCGGGGCGTGTCTTGTCTCTCCCTGATTGGCTATTGGAGGGCATCCGTTATTGTTCAAATGTACCGCCAGGCTATTGTTCCAGCAGCAGCCCGCCAATTTCCCCTAAGAGGTCATTCTTGCCTATTAATTAAACTAAAAATAAAAAAAACTATACTAGGTAATTATAAAGCCGCGGGAAATAGTGGAAGGATTAGGAACATAAAATAAAGTACTTGTTTCTCTGCAGCTCACACAGCACAAGCTGTTATGTATCGGCTCAGATCAGAGGAGGAGAGGAGACCGGAGCCAGAGAGGAAACATTGTAACAGATGAGAGAAATAGATACATGAACAGCCCAAATATTGTATCTATCTAGGCAGCTGCAGCCGGCTGGGAAGCTACACATCACTTGTGACTACAGATTGGCGGGACGGAGGATCCCTGTCCCTCCCTGGCACCATTCATCAGCCACCAGTTACAGGCCGCTGTGCTGTTATGTGCGGCGAGGATCACTGGAAAGAATACACATGGATCACAGCAACGCTCACTGCAGATCTTCATTCATAGATATTATTACACACATCCCAGTATGTATCGAGGAAACGTGATTGGACGCTTAGGATAGCGGACAAACGAAAATTTAAAAAGATACTGCAAGGTTTCGGCACCTCGCAATTCTTAAATGTACATAGATATATATCACTGTATTCTGGGAAAATACTTTGCGGCATATGAGAGCCTAAAGAATTTGCAGCGTCCTAAACAATAGGTGTGAGTACATATATTTCCCCTATTAATGCACTACCAACTTGTGACCAACTAAGCAGCCAGACGGGGATTCCATTGCTCTGACTGCGATAGGAATAGCCGTAATGTATAGTCAGGATATCATAGCCGATATGGGCCCGCCACGTGTTCTCTCCGTAATTCTAGTGTCCTTACTTACACCTAAAACCCCATAGAAAGGCAACAATAAGTTGAAGGACTTTAGCAATTTGAAGAGAGCTGATAAGTTACGTTATAGAGCAAATTATAAAGATACATCAGGCAAAACATTTAACTTCATGTGTGTTAAAATTGCATAGGACAGCTCTGTAGTGATTTGGTGGGTGGCTCTTAGAAGAGCCTTTGGGGTGTGCTTAGTATCCGGGCAGCGCTGTTACTTGGCGCTGGTGTACTTGGTGACGGCCTTGGTGCCCTCGGACACGGCGTGCTTGGCCAGCTCTCCCGGCAGCAGCAGGCGGACGGCGGTCTGGATCTCCCGGGAGGTGATAGTGTGGCGCTTGTTGTAATGAGCCAGACGGGAAGCTTCCCCAGCGATGCGCTCGAAGATGTCATTGACGAAGGAGTTCATGATGCTCATGGCCTTGGAGGAGATGCCGGTGTCGGGATGTACCTGCTTCAGCACCTTGTACACGTAGATGGCGTAACTCTCCTTCCTGCTCTTCCTACGCTTCTTGCCGTCCTTCTTCTGGTTCTTGCTCACAGCTTTCTTGGAGCCCTTCTTGGGGGCAGGAGCGGACTTGGCTGGCTCAGGCATGGCTGGAAGATGCTGCTTCTCAGTCACTGCGGAGTGCGGAGATATACAGAGAGGCCACAGCGCCGCCTCCCCTCCTTATATGGGCGGCCTATGCAAACGCAGCTACTGAGGAGCTGCTGTGCTGATTGGCAGCGTCACTGGCACCGCCCGATCACCGCCCCTTCTCCCTCATTGGTTTAGCACAACTACACACCGGCTATTCAGGTATAACATGCAGAGCACCGCCCCAGTCGCTGATTGGCGGATTGCTAGACCGAGCCGCCATTGGCAGTACTGAATAGCAGCCAATCAGGTGACAGCGCGGGACACAGCCTGCAGAGTATATATAGAAGGAGGAGGGCTGGATTAGGATACTTGCGTTGGAGAGACACATCCTGATTAGCTGCCATCATCATGTCTGGACGCGGCAAACAAGGCGGCAAGGCCCGTGCTAAGGCCAAGACTCGCTCCTCCCGGGCCGGCCTGCAGTTCCCAGTCGGCCGTGTTCACCGTCTGCTGAGGAAGGGCAACTATGCGGAGCGGGTGGGGGCCGGAGCTCCGGTCTATCTGGCCGCAGTGCTGGAGTACCTGACCGCTGAGATCCTGGAGCTGGCTGGCAACGCCGCCCGGGACAACAAGAAGACCCGCATCATCCCCCGCCACCTGCAGCTGGCTGTCCGCAACGACGAGGAGCTCAACAAGCTGCTGGGTGGGGTGACCATCGCCCAGGGGGGAGTCCTGCCCAACATCCAGGCCGTGCTGCTGCCCAAGAAGACCGAGAGCCACAAGGCGGCCAAGAGCAAGTAATTCCCTGCAGCAGCAGCCGGACACACACAGTACAGAACCACAAAGGCTCTTCTCAGAGCCACCCACACGGTCTATACAGAGCCGAGTACAGAACATACTTATCATATTGTCACATGTAGGTCGGGTATACAATATTTTTAGCGCGCACACTGATGTATCGGTATGAAGTAAAGATCGATGGATGGTTTTCTCAAAAACTATAATTGAATAATCTTATTTGCGGGTATATATTAGGCACTAATTGCTGGCAATCTGCGGGACGGATTTTGTCAAGTCATTGTTCCGCAGTAAAAATAGTTAAATACAGTAAAATGTTCAATTCGGCAGCAATATAGCTGCTTGTGTGACAGTGCAGCGGAGCAGGTGTCAGACATCCAATCCATTTAGGTTTTGCGCGTTTATGGATGAAGGGAGAGAAATTGTACACGGTGATTGGTTGGGTCAAATCAGTTGATAGTTTAATTATCAATTTGAAATGGTAACGGTTTTTCCCGCCACTATAGATCTGCACAAACTAACCCGTGACCGATATATCTCGATTTGCTCATTCTAAAATATAAATTCCCTGCGAGTATCGGCAATGCATTCCGCCTCCATTTTACCTATCGCTCTGCCGGTATTTCCTTCAGCATTTGCCAAGGCTATACTTTCCCCAAATATATATTTAATCTCATTGAAGTATTTCCCCAGATATTTGCGCAACAGCCAATAGATCGCTCCTCTATCGGTCATGGGCAGAGCGGTCGGACAATGAGCCTTTAGGTCAAACTGAACATAATTCGAGGAACAGGTAAAGCTGGCAACAGAGGGTTCCTGGCAGCTTGTTCAGCGATTAAATATACTGTACATTTACCTTTCTGCATGAAATACATTCTCCACGAATAGCTTACACTTCTGCATCTCTTTTGTGCTCAACCCAAACTGCTAAATGGCTCAGACACGTGCGTGTAGGAGAGCAATATGGTTACATATTCTTCTCAGAGCCACGCACACGGTCTATACAGAGCCTGATGCGCATTATATTGTTTCCTCTGCTGCATGCAGAGACGTGTCTCATGATGGTGTGCTTACAAAGTCCACACCATATTAACGGAGATGATAGGTTAACGTTACAAACAATATTTCATAGACTAAAGCCAAGCTCCATATTGCCAAATACCATGTAAAAGAATCAGATGGATCCTCCTGTTTGGCAGCCACACGTGTTCCTGGCTCTGAATCAGATGCAATGTTATACGGCTGTATAGTAATCCTGTTCCACAATCCCAT
Organism: Hyperolius riggenbachi; assembly: GCF_040937935.1. Classification (NCBI taxonomy): domain Eukaryota; kingdom Metazoa; phylum Chordata; class Amphibia; order Anura; family Hyperoliidae; genus Hyperolius; species Hyperolius riggenbachi. The sequence goes on along the minus strand of NC_090655.1, from coordinate 214,633,386 downwards.
AAGCAGATCAGCCTGCAGGCAGCACTCCTATACGGAAGCATTAGCGCTATTAGCACAGCAATAGAGAGCATCATGGTGGAGGGATCGTTCCTATTCAGGATGGATCGTAACAGGCTTGTTTTAATTAAAATAGTCATCACATTATAATCTTTTACAATTAATGTATTTCATCATTTGGGGTATTCATTAGAAACACCCAGTAGCGCCAACAAAGGCATATGTATCTGCACGGCCAATGTCTGATTCACAATGTAGAGGCAGTAATACTCTGGCAAAGCTATTGGCTGAGCGGAGACGTTTGTGTAGCTGTGATTGGCTAAGGCAGAGCAGTTGCGATTTTCAAATTTACCGCCGAATTTCCGTGGAACAGGCGGGATGGATGTGCCGCTCTCTGTTGCGGCTATTATGTGATGCTGCACCGGCAGCTGCCCCATAATATTCAGCATTTCCCCGGCTGTGCTGCTCCCTGCAATGCCAGCTCAGAGTTCAGCCCTAAGAGATATGCAGGATTGAGTTTATGTCGTAACAATGTCATTTACTACAAGGGAACAAATAGATCATCTGGAGGAGACAAAGAGATCATTTAGTACAGCTGTCATAACATGTCCAGTGTGAGATAAACAGGACAGGAATCCATTAGGAGTGATATTTACGTTGGCTTCTGAGGAGAGAAAACCAATTACCGAATATAATCACTGGTCTCTCTGTACGCAGCGCTGCCAAACGTCAAGCTATAGTAAAAGTAGAGCGACCAGACCCCGTAAGAAATTAAAAGGATAACAGCAACATTATGATATTCTATTCCTGGAGGGACAAATAGATCGTCATTTAGCAGCACAGCTGTTACATTATGCCCAGTGTGAGGGGAAACATGCCGGAGAGCCTATGCAGAAGTGTTACTTGTGATGCTTTGTGAGCTGACAGAGCACATTACTGCCAATATAAGCCCTGACCTGTAGGGAGCGCTGCTGCTAAATGTCAGAAATGTAACATTGTATGTAATATTAAAAGTAGAGGAAGCAGAACAACCACAAATTAGACATATAAAGACTAACCCGCCCTTGGCTCCTCCCCCTCTGCGCAGTCTCCTGTCAGGTCCGCTCAGCCTGTATAAGAGGAGGGGAGGCGGCAGCGCACAGCATTGTGTATCTCCAGCAGAGAAGAAGCATCATGTCTGGCAGAGGAAAGGGCGGCAAAGGTCTTGGGAAAGGAGGCGCCAAGCGGCACAGGAAGGTGCTCCGGGACAACATCCAGGGCATCACTAAGCCCGCCATCCGCCGCCTGGCCCGCAGAGGGGGTGTCAAGCGTATCTCCGGCCTCATCTATGAGGAGACCCGCGGAGTGCTGAAGGTTTTCCTGGAGAATGTCATCCGCGATGCCGTCACCTACACCGAGCACGCCAAGAGGAAGACCGTCACCGCCATGGATGTGGTGTACGCCCTGAAACGCCAGGGGCGCACCCTCTACGGCTTCGGCGGCTAAACTACCCTGACTCCATCCCGACTACACAAAAACAAACGGCCCTTCTCAGGGCCACCCACCACCTCTATAGAAGCGCTCTGCAGTACTACCGCTAGAAGTATTGACGTATTACCTAACAGCTGAGGAAGGGGCGTGGTAAAACACGCCGCTGCCAGGGGAACCGGAGGACGCCGCATTTAAAGGCACAGCTTCACCGCCATAGTAGGTCCGATGCTACTATAGCTGCCTGCACACCACACCTCGAGGCCATCAGATGCTGCTGCTGCCTCCATACTCCCCCAGTTAACCATCCTGGAGTCTTCTGCCTGTAACTTATATCTTCCCCGGGGCTAGGCCACTTGCACTCCATCATGCAGCCCTCCAAGCTACAGATCCAGCATGGGACTACCCAGGGGCGTAGCAATAGGGGGTGCAGAGGTAGCGACAGCACCGGGGCCCTTGGGCCAGAGGGGCCCCAAAGGGTCCACCTTCTATCACAGTATTAGCTCTCTATTGGTCCTGTGCTGGTAATAATCACTTCTATAGATGCTTTGAATAGTAGTAATCCTTAACACACTGTTCCCAATCCCCTTCTTGCACCTCTGACACTGTGGTTGTCCTTGGCAAGTTTTGGTGCGCTGTATCAATTGCTATGTATAAAGTTATTGGGGGGGCCCCATGTAAAACCTGTTCATCTGTATACTCCCAACTCCCATTCCCCAAAGCATTACCAGAAGTGAAGTGCAGCTGTATAGAGCAGTGCAGGAGGATCATATTGCTCAGCAATTACAGTGCCTGCCCTTTCCTAGCCCAGCCTGCTGCCTGTAACGTTACTGAGCTGTGCCAAAAGTTTCCAATGTGTTCACTGTGCTCAACTACGGAACAAGACAGCCTATAATGAGCAGCACATTTCAGCCAGTATGTGTGCTCTACACATATCTGGCAGTGGCACCGATGTCTCCTCTCTCATCTACCTGTGGCTGTGCAAGGCTGCCTCCCCTTCAACAGAGCGATCCATCTCTGCTCTGCTTCCAGGACCCCGCTGAGAGGGGGCGTGTTGCTCCTGGCCCCGCCCCATTTGCGATCCGAATCACTCATTTTGATGATTCGGATCTAAGATCCGAATCGTTCATAATCCGGACAACACTACTAGCCCTAGCCGTGGGTCTGACCCGGCCCTAGCCCTGCAGGGAAGTTGTGTAAGCTGCATTGGAGAAATGGCTTTACCGACAAAAACGCACAGACTTCAGCCACTTCGACACCTAGCACTATCCCTAACTTTGGGTACCAATCTCTGCAGTGGACAAAGCCAGCCAGTGAGACACAAATGGACACTAACCGACCAGGTTGTGCCGCAATCCTAAGGGGACTCTATCACTGTCCTTTCCACTTTCCTCTCTCCTCTCTGTCTCTCTCCTAGGGTTAGACTGGGGGGCATCTGATTCAAAGTATCGCTGCAAAGCATTTTGAGTGCCATGGACGGCAGCGGATTACCCCCCTAGTCCTTTACCTGGGGTTATCTCTCTCTTTCTTCCTTATTCTTTCTTTTTTAGCTATCCCTTCTCTCTTTCTCTATCCACTCTTTACCAGGGCACATTGCGGGACATCTGGAACTGCTGCGGAGCGAGCACCGCCGGTAGATGTGGCTGCTCCCCTCACACAGCACTCCAGACTTCCCCACGCGTCCTTCACTATAGTTATTATGTGCTGTATGTATATATAAGTATATGCTTACTTTGTTCCATACTGTACCTGATTGGATGTTTTAAGGCAGGGGTCTCAAACTCACGGGCCATTTGCGGCCCTCGATACAATATTTTATCCACCGGCATTTCCTGGAAGGGGCAGAGCTTTCAACTTCAGCTCTGCCCCTCCTGACGTCAATCGCCGCGCATCGCTGCTTCTCCCCGCCTCTCTCTGTGAAGGAAGAGTGAGAGGGGCAGGCAGAGGCGGTGATGCACTGCGATTGTGAAATCCCTTATGCGGCCCAGCCTCATCCTGACTTTGCCTCCTGCGGCCCCCAGGTACATTGCGTTTGAGACCCCTGTTTTAAGGATTGCATGTATGTGTTTGTACCATCTCCGACCCTGTATGAGCCAAAAACAATTCCGGGTACAACCCCCATTGTACTTTGCGAAATAAATGATTCTGATTCTGTATGTGAGGTCAGTATGACACATCTGGGGATACAATAGGTATGGTTCACAAAGCGTTGTGATCGTCTTGGTTTTCACTTTGGGCTCTATTCATAAAAAAGTTGTTGCGAGAAAACTCCTGGAGGGAAAATACCGCAGCGGTATTTCACACTTTTGGGTGGTCATTCAAAGAAATCTTGCCAGCTGCGATGCAAGTGCGGAGATCTCCCGCTGAAGGCTGGCGGTAAGCTGTCGGAAGGCATGCGGAAACACTTCAGCCGGCAGAGTCCCTCCGTGCACTGCTCTCTCTGGGAGGTCTGTCCCATTCACTTGTATGTAATCCGCAAAATCAGAGGAAGCGGTATTTCCCGTCCACATACCGCTTCCTCTAATCTTTATGAATGGCCATTTTGTTACTTTTTTCTAGATTAATCTAGAAAAACACTGGAGAAGGCGGAAATTTCTCGCTCTGCTGGGGGATTGTAGATTTTCATGCGGGAACAGCTTTTATGAATGCCGACTTTGCTAAATGGACGGGAAAATCCACTGTTTTGAGCGGAAAACTTGCGGGAAGGTTTTATGAATAGAGCCCGCAATCTAGGTTACATTTGAAAGCTTCCAAAGAGCAATCTAAAATGTAATTAAAGTAAGAAAAGTAACATTGAAGGTAGCTGGGAACCACTTCCTATAAGTGATTATCTTGCTTGTAAATATACTGAAAGGTTGTTACAAAAAAAAAAAAAAAAAAAACGGGTTAGAAGTCATTTTATTTGAAGTTTTGAGAATAGAGCCCATTGTAACCGTATGGCCCCGGTACTCCCACTTGCCTGAACGCTTTGGCAGCTTGTGCTTGGCGCAGAGCAGATACAAACACGTAAATGTAAATCGTGCAGCTGTTAGATGTGAGCTTAGTATGTATCCATCTGAGGAAACAAAGTTTCACCCACATTCTCAGGACCACCCACTGCCTCTATAGAAAGCGCTATGGTAGTACTTTGTGCATCCATGTTATATTGTTTGTTACATTGATTTCCGTTATAGTATCGGGGACTACAGTCGTTTTTCAGACCACAGGTTTAATGTTCACCACACGGTGGCAGCACTTTATTGTACAAGGATCCTTCTCCTTGTACAATAAAGTGCTGCCACCGTTGAGAAGTTCATATACACTGTAGCAGGAACTGAGATTTAATACATTATACATCGGAAAGGAGGGAGTATATTGAGTAGTTTCTGTACACTGTAGCAGTAGCTGAGATTTGATACATTATTATACATAGGGAAGGAGCGAGTATTGAGCAGTTTCTGTACACTGTAGCAGTAGGTGAGATTTGATACATTATTATACATAGGGAAGGAGGGAGTATTAAGCAGTTTCTGTACACTGTAGCAGTAGGTGAGATTTGATACAGTGTATAGAAACTGCTCAATACTCCCTCCTTCCCTATGTATAATAATGTAGCAGTAGGTGAGATTTGATACATTATTATACATAGGGAAGGAGGAAGTATTGAGCAGTTTCTGTACACTGTAGCAGTAGCTGAGATTTGATACATTGGGCTCTTTTCACAAAACCATGTGCGGTAACTTTTTTGGGTGAAAAATTACCTCCAGTGATAATTCACTAAAAATAGTGAAAATAGTGAGTATTCACTAAAAATGTACCAAGTGTGATAAATGTTTGATAAAAGTGCAGTAAAACAGTCAGTAATATGTACGGAAATAAAGGTTTTTTTGACCACTGTAGGGCAGCCCATATGCTTGTCACCCATTACACAGAGACGACCCAGGAAAGCCTGTCACATTTAGGCTACTTGCACACTAAGACGTTGCGTTAGGTGCCACGTTAAGGTCGCATAACGTGCACCTAACGCGACGCCTGGTGCTCTTCTATGTGGACGTCAGAGTGAGCCGCGTTGTGCAGCTCACTCTGGCGTCCGGGATGCCTTGATGCGTACTCTTGTGCGGTCCCGCCGGCCAATCACCGCACAGAGCGTCAGCTTCAGGAAGTAAACACTGCACGTCACAACGTGCAGTGAATATTAATTAGCCATGTGCCTGGCCGCTCTCCGCTCCTCCCCAACATGACTGCGCATGTGCAGACAGTCTAACGTGGCTTAAGCCGCTCTAACGCCGTAGCATGCTGCACTTTCAGGAGAACGTGCAGCGTTACATGTAACGCAACGTGGGCTGTGTGAACAGCCCACTTGTGTTACATTGCTGTGCGTTGGGGGAGCGTTACAGGCGCACTAGCGTGCGCGTGTAACGTCCCTGTGTGTAAGCAGCCTTAAAGTGGGACCTCAACTCTTGCGCAGGACAGAATGAAAACATATAAATGCACCCTGTATGTATTTAATTTAGCCTGTCTAATTCCCCCTCATCTGTGAATAATCACAATTGTAATTTGAGAAATTGCCCTTTACTACAGGTAAAGTAACCCCCCATTTATTGCACAGGTAGCCAGAGGAGGCCCCCCATTTAAAGTATAGGTAGCTAGATGACCCCCAGTTAGGATAGGTAAACACATGATCCCCATTTATCATATATAGCCAGATGATTCCCTATGAGAGTCTGCAGCAGCTTTGCCTTCTCTAATTAATGCAGGCACACGAGTGAGTCCAAAGCCTGACGCTGCCTGCCTTTTATAAGGGGGGGGGGGGGGGGGGTGGCTCCAATTGGGAGTGTAGCCTAATTGGCTACAATGTGCCTGCTGCTGACTGTGATGTAGAGGGTCAAAGTTGACCCTCATGATTAACTATGGGGGCGAACCGAACTTCCGGAAAAGTTTGCGGTTCTCCGCGATCGTGAACCCCGGAAGTACGCCGGGAACCATTCGCCAGCGAACCGTTCGGGCCATCTCTAGTGAACAGTGGAAGTTGGCATAATACTGTCTGCCGGTGAACAATTCGGGACATCTCTAGTGTTCACAATTCAAAATGATCTAGGCAAGAAGAGATTAGAACTCAAATCACAGACAGACAGCTCATGTGCAGTGTGCACCTGTGAAAGAGGTACATCTGGTGCTTCCATATACCCCATAGGACAAACCACAAAGCAGGATATGTTTTAGGGAGCTTTATTTGACATTAGTTTAAAAGTGGCAAGTGTGAAAGATATTTAACTATAGGTAAGTAAACAGTCAAAGGAAAACTTTATTCTAAAACCCCAATAATAGCTTTGTGAGATAAATTTCCAGAGTAGAATGAATTTTAGAACACTTCTATGGATATAGACTGTCTTGGCTTCTTCTGTCTTTTCACACAATCCCAGGCAAATTCATTGTGCCAGGCTCTCCTTTGCAACATCCTTCTTCTCATGCTCGCGCTTCTTCTCATGCACATGCATATACACGTGCGTGCAAGGCTAACCACAACTTCATCGGTTTTTCAAGGAGCATAATAACTTATGGCGTTATGCGTTACACCTGCCTTGACCTTTGCTTATGATCTCAATTATGTTCTGATCGGTGCCTGGCCTGCCCTGACCTTTGGCCTGGTATCACTTTATTGATTGACTGCATTGCAGCTTCTTCTGTTCTCCCTGGTCAACGTTGGGGTAGTCCCGGCGGTCATTACCTGGTAGACACCAGGCAGCAAAGTAGTCTGTCATCCCGTAGGGGTAGCAGCCCATCATGCCTTGTGGAGTGCTCTAGTGAAGACACATAACCATTTTTAGACCCCATGGGCTTGATTCACTAAGACAAATAGCACGCCTTATCAAAGTTTTCACGCCTTATCAGAGTAGCATAGCGAGCGCTACAAACCCCCAGGGGCTCAGGGCAGGACAAGTGGAGCTCTCGTCATTGCCAATTAGCAGGCATAAGTTTGCAATGCTACTTTGATAAGGCGTGGTAACTTTAATAAGGCGAAGGGCTCTGCCTTTGAAACAGGAGACCAGAGTTTGAATCTCGGCTCTGTCTGTTCAGTAAGCCAGCACCTATTCAGTAGGAGACCTTGGGCAAGTCTCCCTAACACTGCTACTGCCTATAGAGCGCGTCCTAGTGGCTGCAGCTCTGGCGCTTTGAGTCCGCCAGGAGAAAAGCGCGATATGAATGTTCTGTGTTTGTTTATTTGTCTTAGTGACTCAAGCCCCATGTCTTGGAAGAGTCCACGCTAATTGCTAGTGCTTCATCATCAGGTCCTCCTGCCTTGCATCACAAGCCTAACACAGTGAAGAAAATTGGGGTTGTTGGTTTTTGCTAGGGATGGGACGACGAATCCGGCGAATCCACAAATCCCTCAAATATTGGGGAATATTCGAGATTCATGAATTCGAATCCCGATGCCATTTTTCATTTTCCGAAACCCGCCGAATCCCGACGCTGCATCGCCGCACATCCACGGCTCCCCCCGCTCTCTCTCGTCCTCCTCCGATCCCCCCGCGCCTCCCCCCCCCCCCCCCCCGCCCGCATAATTAGCATCAACTCATTATCCAGAGCGGATACTGGGCAACTATACCACGGATCGCACAATTCTTATGTGCAGAATTTGTTAGCTTCGAGAATCGAAAGGTTCGAGATATTCGAGAACCTTTTGAAATTCGGATCCGGATTTGGATTTGAAGAAATTGTGGATTCGTCCCATCCCTAGTTTTGGCACTACAGAGTCGGTGATGGTGCAGTAAACATACAGTGGTACAGTAAGCCAGTTCTTATGCATCCAGTGAATACAGTACATTTACAGGTTAAGCATGGATGAAGAGATACAGAGAGATGTACCAACAAGGAGAAGGACAAGGCTGGTAATCCGCTGCCATCTGTGGCACTCAAACATTTTGCAGTGATACTTGAATTGGATCCCGTGGTCTGTCCTTGGAGAAGAGAGAGTACTGTACATTACACAAGGAAAGGCCTAGGTCCTGATGTCCAGTTGGCTGACTGGCCTGGATGGTGATCCGAGGTGGCTGGCAATGGTGAACCTGCCGTCACTGGATGCGAGGGGGAGGCCTGTTTCCCTTTAACATCCAATTTGTTGCAGAGCAGTGGGTCCATGTAGGGAGGGCTGCAATGTCCTTGCTGGCATGCAGTAGCAGTGGTGGCCTGACAGGGAAGAGGGATGGTACGTATCCGGTAGCCTGGCTCCTCTGGGCAGCAGCTGGCAATCAGTGATGCTCGGATACCCCTTTTTATTATTCGAGTTAGGTCGAATTCGAATAGTAAATTATTCGAGTTCGGTCGAATATTCGAGTCGAATATTTTTTACTATTCGATTCGACCTCGAAATTCGAGCTCACTATTCGAGTCGGTATTTGAGCTCATTATTCAAGCTGACTATTCAAATTGGCCTTAAATAGCTTCCAACACTTGTTTTGGGGGTGAATGATGCAAGAAACATCTTTTTTTCCAAGTAACAACAGCAAGTGATTATGTGGGGATGTTCCTTTAAAAAAAAAAAAGTGGAAAGAGAAGTTGTGTCCAAAATTCTGTTCAGTACTGTATACTTCTTCTTCTTCTTCTTCTATATCTTCTTCTTCTTCTATATCTTCTTCTTCTTCTTCTTCTTCTTCTTCTTCTTCTTTTTCTTCTTCTTCTTCTATATCTTGGCAGAGTGGCAGCAGAAGGTAAATCTGTGTACCCTGGCAGTGGGGAACACAGACAGACAGCAGCAGCAGCAGGAGGAATGGAGGAGTAGTGTGAGTGTGGCAGCAGGTAGGCAGCGTGACATAATAGCCCTGGTACCTAGCGGTGATACCAGGGCTGTAAATAAACACAACAGGAGGTCCCAGACAGCGGTCGTGCAGCCCACATCGTGTCCAATACACAACTGGGACAACACAGATTTCAACCCGGGCACCTCTGAAAAATTGAACCTTTTTTTTTTTTTATCTTTTTTTTTTTTTTTTTTTTTTTTACAGCAAATTACACATATAGCTATTGTTGGATGTAATAGCTGGTGGCAGAGTGGCAGCAGAAGGTAAATCTGTGTACCCTGGCAGTGGGAACACAGATAGACAGCAGAAGGGCAGTACACAGCAGCCCACTGTAGGTGTAAAATGTGTGGCTACAGGCGACGTAATAGTCAAACTGAACCAGGCTGGCTTAGTAGTGAGCAGGAGCCAGGAGGTGGTAAAGGGTGGTAAGGCATATTAACGATGGTTCCGGCAGCCAGTTCATGTCCCCCTCTCGCCGACAACAGGGTCCAGGAACTCGCCTTCCACCCACGCCTGGTTCATCTTGAGAAACGCCAGTCTGTCCACAGACTTGTGAGACAGACGTGAGCGTTTCTCGGTGACCACGCCACCAGCTGCACTGAAGCAGCGCTCGGACAGCACGCTGGAAGGGGGACAGGACAGCACTTCCAGGGCATACTGCGCCACCATGCGGGTCAGGCGCTGGCTGTGACCGGAGGAGGATGCTGCTGCATGCACCTCCTCTCTAGTCACTGCTGGAGCCTCTACAGTCCTGTAGAGCTCGTTGCTGAGAGACAGCAGGTCTGTGGGGCGCTAGCTGCTGGATGCAGGCACCTGCTGCTGCCTCTGTGCTGGCTGGACAGTGGGGGTGGAAGGCTGGGGGAAGGCTTCCTCCAAGCGCTCAACAAGGGCCTGCTGCAAGCTCCTTATTTGTTGCGCTGGGTCTCCTCCTGTAGGAGGCAGGAACTGGCTCAACTTCCCCTTGAGGCGCGGGTCCAACATCATGCTGATCCAGATGTCCTCCCTCTGCTTCATCTGGATCACCCTGGGGTCCCTGCGCAGGCACGTCAGCATGTGCGCTGCCATTGGGAAGAGGTGCGCCACGTGTGCTGGCACATCGACGGCAGTGCTGTCCTCATCCTCCTCCTCTGCCGCCTCATCCTCTCTCCACCCCCTCACTAACTCAGCTGCACTGTGCTGATCCCCCTCATCAGCAGCAAGGTCAGGGACCTCCACCAAGTCCTCCTCCTCCTCCTCCCCCTCAGAGGTGGACTGTGCAGCTGCATGCCGCTCCTGCTGGGCCAAGGCTGCCGCTCCCTGTTCCAGCAAAGCATCGAGGGCCCTGTTCAGCAGACAAACCAGGGGCACCCACTCGCACACCATAGCATGGTCCCTGCTCACCATGTTGGTGGCCTGCAGAAAGGGAGCCAGCACTAAGCACACCTGCTGCATGTGCCCCCAGTCGTCATCGGGGACGATGGACGGGATGTTGCTGGTCTTGTCCCTTTTCTGAGCGGCGGACACAGTGGCCAGGGCAAGGTACTAGTTGACAGCGTGCTTCTGTTCAACCAGACGCTCCAACATCGCCAGGGTGGAGTTCCAGCGAGTTGGAACGTCAAGGATCAGCCGATGGCATGGCAGCTCCAGCTCCTTTTGCACGTCTTCCAGGCTCGCAGAGGCTGCAGGCGAGCACCGGAAGTGACGCACAACATTCCTTGCCGTTTCCAGCAGTTCACCCATCCCCTGGTAGGTGCGCAAGAACTTCTGCACCACCAGGTTCAGCATGTGGGCAAGACAGGGGATGTGGGTCAGGTTTCCCCTGTCGATTGCGGCAACCAGATTGGCCCCATTGTCGACCACCACCTCTCCGACTCTGGGGGTCAGCCAAATCCTCTCCTGCTCCTGGAGTTTGGCCAACACATGGGTTGCCGTCAGTTTGGTCTTCCCAAGGCTGACCAACTGCAGCAGCGCTTGGCAGTGGCGTGGCTTCACGCTGCTGCTGAGGCGGGGGGTTTGGCCAGGTGTGCCGGAGGATGGCAGAGGATCGGAGGAACCTGCTGCAGTTCCCCTGACCCTGCGGGGTGGCACCACCCACTGTGTTGCTGCTGCTGCTGTGCCCGCTGCTGCTCTCCCATCCTCACCCCCTTCCACCAAGCTGTCCCAGTGAACAGTGAAGGACAGGTAGCGGCCTGTCCCGAAGCGGCTGCTCCAGGAGTCCATGGTGACGTGGACCCTTTCACCAACCGCGTGCTCCAGCCCTCGCTCCACATTGGCCATGACAAAGCGGTGCAGTGCAGGCCTGACCTGGCGGGCAAAGAAGTGTCTGCTGGGGAGCTGCTAGTCTGGGGCTGCACAAGCAAGCAGCGCACACATGTCGCTCCCCTCCTGCACGAGCGTGTACGGCAGGAGTTGGGAGCACATGGCCCGTGCCAGCAAGCCGTTCAGCTGCCGCACGCAACGGCTGCTGGGAGGCAGAGCCCTAACCACCCCCTGGAAGGACTCGCTCAAAAGGCTCTGGCGTCGCCTTTTGCTAGCACGGGAATCAGCGGAGACAGCAGAGAAGGCCACTGAGGACTGGCTGCCAGAACAGGCCTCAGTGTCGGCGGCAGGAGTTGCAGAGGGGGGAGGAGCAGTGCGTTTCCGCACTCCTGCTGGTGGTGCTGGAGGAGCAGGAGGGCAGGTGGCTGCTGTTGCTGCTGCTGCTGCTGCTGAAGGCTGTGCAGTGATGGGTGTGGTGCCACTGCCAGCACCAGATGCCTTAAGCCTCTGGAACTCCTCATGCTGGTGGTAATGTTTAGCAGCAAGATGGTTGATGAGAGAGCTGGTGCTGAACTTTAAGGGGTCTGAACCTCTGCTCAACTTCCGCTGACAGTGGTTGCAAGTGGCGTACTTGCTGTAAACTGTGGGCATGGAGAAAAATTGCCAGATTGGTGACAAGAAAACCCCCCTACGGCCTGGAGCCGTTGCTGCCTGTCTCCCTGTGGTGGTTGGGGGGGGGGGGGGGGGGCGGCTTGGGTGCGGCTGGTGGTGGTACTGGCAGATGCAGCTGCTGCTGCTGAGCCTGAGTCACCAGCAGGCTGTGGGACCTGCCTACTGCTGCCAATGCTTGCAATGATGCGCCTCCTTGCAAGGCCCACAAGTGCATCCTCCTCCTCAGAGCTGCTGATGATGACATCCCCAGGTGCTGGTGGTGGCACCCAGTCTTTGTCTGTCACCCTGTCATCATCATCATCATCATCCCCTCCTGAAACATGTCCTGCTGGGATGATGACCCCCCAAACTCCTCTCCTGATGCATGGATGGGCTGCTTGACTGTCGCCACAGTCTTGCTGTCCAATCCCTCCTCCCCCAAAGTGCCCATCAGCATCTCCTCCTCAAAATCGCCAACAACAGCAGACAATTGACTCATGATGCCTGGGGTCAAAAGACTGCTGAATGACAGATCGCCAACTGACGGTGAACTGGCCTCCTCCCCCGGCCCTGCTGGGCGGCTGCTGCGAACAGGGGTGGTGGTGGTGGTGAGGGTGGAGGCCTCGGATGCAGAGCTGATGGCGGGCTGCTCATCCTCCGTCATCAGTTGCACCACAGTGGCTGCATCCTTTTCCTAAATGGGACGTTTCCGACCCGGCTGGAGGAAAATAGGAGCAGGTACTACACGCTGCTGCGGCTGTGTCTCTGCAGCGTGAGTTGCTGATGCTCCTGCTGGGCGCCCAAGGCATCCACGGCCAGTGGCTATAGGCGGAATGTTAGCCACTGACGCAGCTGCTGCTGCTGCGGAACTGTGCATGGTGGCGCGGCTTGCCACAATGCTGCTCCCTCTCCTCCTGATTCCCTTGCTGCCCTTCCCCTTGCCCAAACCGCGCTGGCTGCCACTTCCAGACATCTTAGATGTTTTGGGCGTAAACAAAAAAGTTTTTTAAAAGGGCGGGTGAAAAAGTGGGGAACTTTAATGGAGTGGGTTGGTGGGTGAGGTGACACTAATCAGACACTAAGTGATTAGATCGCTAAGTGATTACTAGTACAGTACAAATACAAAATACAATAATCAGTAATCAGTAAGTGTGAACAGTGAACAGTGAGTGTGTCCCCTAGTACACTAACTAGAAAATACAATAATCAGTAGTAATCAGATTCAGTAGAAGGAAATAGAGTGTGTGTACAGTACACACACACACACACACACACACACACGCACACGCACACGCACACGCACACGCACACGCACACGCACACGCACACGCACACGCCTATGAACAGTGACTGAGTGTCCCTAGTACAGTAAGTACAACTAGAAAATACAATAATCAGATTCAGTAGTAACTAATCAGATGATTCAGTAGAAGGGAATACTGTGTACTGTGTACACTACAGACAGTGCACGCACACACACGCAGGAGCTATGAACAGTAACAGTGAGTGTCCCTAGTACAGTAGTATAACTACAAAATACAATAATCACTCAGTAAGTAAAGGACAAGACAGGGTAGAATACACAGCAGGAACACTGGTATAGATGAGAAATAAACTAACAGAGGACAGGAGGACAGCTGCCCACACAGCTTGCCTGCAGCAGCTGCCTGTCTCTATGTAACACACAAGCTACTAACTAAAATACAATCTCTATCTAGCTAACAACAATATAGGTGTATATAGCAGGTGTATGTGAGCAAAAACGCTAGGTGATTGACCACAATAGAGCACTTGCTAAGCCAAAGCACAAAGGAGCAGATCTCTCTCTGTACAAGTCAGGCAAGGACGGAAAAACCGAACATGGCGGCCGCTATTTATAGGGTAGGGGCTGGCCAGGGTCCCCCTCTGTGATTGGCTGCCGTCAGAGGGCCTGGGAGGCCTCTGATTGGCTCTAAGGACATCAATCTGGGCTATGACGCTATTCGAGCTCGGTATTCGAGCTCGAATAGCGCTGTTTGCTCGAATAGCGCGAACAGTGAGTGGGCTATTCCAGTTCACTCGAATAACCCATTCGAATAGCTGCAGCTATTCGAGCTCGGTATTCGACCTCGAATAGCTGAAAAAGAGCTCGAATATTCGAGCTACTCGAATATTCGAGCTCTGCTGAGCATCCCTGTGTAGAGTGAGGAGGCTCCAACTTCCATGGAGGCGACATCGATAGCAGGTGACCTGGCCAGCTGGCAAGGGCCAAGTGTGACATTGTCCTGGTCGGTTAGCTCTCTCCCTCAGACTTCAGCTAAGAAACCAATATCACTTTCCCATGAATGACCCTTTAGCATCCTCTCAGGGGTGTGATGTACTTGTGCTAAATACAAACATGTTGCTGCAGTAACAAAACACTCCTAAAACTACAACACGCCTGTCATGAGCTTCAGAGAGGCTGTGGTGCATCTGGTGTGCAACAAATGTTGCCTTATGCATAAAGCATTTCCCACAATCTGCACTAAGACGCTAACCAGTGGGACTTCTCTGGTGTCTAAGAAGGTTTCCTATCAAAATGGATCATTCCCCGCAATCTGAACAGGAAAAGGCCGTTCAACTGTGTGACTTCTCTGGTGTAAAAGAAGATATTGTTTATCACAGAAACATTTCCCACACTCTGCACAAAAAGGGCACTTCCCCGTGAGACTTCTCTGCTGTCTACAAAGCTTATGTTTATCAATTAACTATTCCTCACACTCTGAACAGGGATACACGTGATCACCTGTTCATTTTCTTTGGCGGTTAAATAAATACCCTTTATTATTTTAACATTTCCCACACTCTGAACATGAATTAGGAGGATGCTCACCTGTAGGAACAGTCTGATGGAAAATAAGGTCAGATATAAAAAGAACAATTCTGCCACATTGGTTTGCAGTGTTTGTCACATGCCTGGTGCTTGTCATTGTACTCAGGCTATGGTTTCATAATCTGGCCCCCGACCAACGACCATGGCCCGGTATCACCCTTGAAGGTGTATTCAGCATACACTGTTTAATTGTTTATTTCATTTCTTTTCATTTGTTCTCTTGGCAGTCTACCTCCCTTCCCTGTTGCCTCTCTCCCCTGGTTAGGCTATACTCAGACCACAAACCTTCCCCAATGTCTTGCAGCTGCTGAAAGTTACCTGGTTCACATTTTGATGCCGATGTTAACTGTCTAAAGATCATAAGACCCTTTTCCACGAGCAGTTGATAGGCAGTGGAAAGACTGACACACAACTCATAACTGTTATCTGCTGCCTGCTAACTGCCCGTGCCCGCTGCTAACTGCTGTGCTCACTGAATGTGCAGTTTTGCAGCCCTTGGAAAAGGGCCCTTAGTGTTCTCTGTTCAGGTTGGGATCCTATCTACCCTCCTCTCATTTACTCTAATTCTGCACCGAATCTGCACATTTTGTGATCTACTCACTCTGCATTAGTGATGGGCGAACAGTGTTCGCCACTGTTCGGGTTCGCCCGGATTTTGGCCTGTTCGGGTTCGGTTCGGCACCCCCCGAACACCTCATGGTGTTCGGGAGGGTGCTCGGGCACGCTGCCCGAACCCGAACAGGCCTTCTTTTTTCGGCCGAACACAGCCGTGTCCGGCCGAACATAGCCCGCTATAGGGTCCCAGCATAAAGGGAGAGCATGCCCCGAGCCCGGGGAGTCGGAAATGCCCCCCACCCCTCCCCGCTAAGCTCTCCCTTCTGCTGGACCCTATAAAATGAAATCTAAGTCCCCCGAAGGTACCTTGCAGGCTGGCAGGAGGAGGGCAGGAAGCAGGCAGCCGGAGAGCATAGGAGCTAGTACCATCTGGTACTTCCACCTAGTGTTGGGCGAACATCTAGATGTTCAGGTGCGGGCCGAACAGGCCGAACATGGCCGCGATGTTCGGGTGTTCGACCCGAACTCCGAACATAATGGAAGTCAATGGGGACCCGAACTTTTGTGCTTTGTAAAGCCTCCTTACATGCTACATACCCCAAATTTACAGGGTATGTGCACCTTGGGAGTGGGTACAAGAGGAAAAAAAATTTAGCAAAAAGAGCTTATAGTTTTTGAGAAAATTGATTGTAAAGTTTCAAAGGAAAAATTGTCTTTTAAATGCTGAAAATGTCATGTTTCTTTGCACAGGTAACACGGTTTTTACCGCCAGGCAGTCATAAATGTAATAAAGATAAGAGGTTCAATAAACAGGGACCGGTAACGCTAACCCAGCAGCAGCAGCAGCACACGTGATGGAACAGGAGGAGGCGCAGGAGGAGAAGGCCACGCTTTTTGAGACACAACAACCCAGGCCTTGCATGAGGACAAGAAGCGTGCGGATAGCATGCTTTTTACCGCCATGCAGTCATAAATGTAATAAAGATAAGAGGTTCAATAAACAGGGACCGGTAACGCTAACCCAGCAGCAGCACAGAGCACACGTGATGGAACAGGAGGAGGCGCAGGAGGAGAAGGCCACGCTTTTTGAGACACAACAACCCAGGCCTTGCATGAGGACAAGAAGCGTGCGGATATAGCAGCAATGCTTTTTGCCGCCATGCAGTCATAAATGTAATAAAGAGAAGAGGTTCCATAAACAGGGACCGGTAACGCTAACCCAGCAGCAGCACAGAGCACACGTGATGGAACAGGAGGAGGCGCAGGAGGAGAAGGCCACACTTTTTGAGACGCAACCCAGGCCTTGCATGAGGACAAAAAGCGTGCGGATATAGCAATGCTTTTTGCCGCCATGCAGTCATAAATGTAATACAGATGAGAGGTTCAATAAACAGGGACTGGAAATGCTAACCCAGCAGCAGCAGACGTGATGGAACAGGAGCAGGCGCAGGAGGAGAAGGCCAAGCTTTTTGAGACACAACAACACAGGCCTTGCATGAGGACAAAAAGCGTGCGGATATAGCAATGCTTTTTGCCGCCATGCAGTCATAAATGTAATACAGATGAGAGGTTCAATAAACAGAGACTGGAAACGCTAACCCAGCAGCAGCACACATGATGGAACAGGAGGAGGCGCAGGAGGAGAAGGCCACGCTTTTTGAGACGCAACCCAGGCCTTGCATGAGGACAAAAAGCGTGCGGATATAGCAATGCTTTTTGCCGCCATGCAGTCATAAATGTAATACAGATGAGAGGTTCAATAAACAGGGACTGGAAATGCTAACCCAGCAGCAGCAGACGTGATGGAACAGGAGCAGGCGCAGGAGGAGAAGGCCAAGCTTTTTGAGACACAACAACACAGGCCTTGCATGAGGACAAAAAGCGTGCGGATATAGCAATGCTTTTTGCCGCCATGCAGTCATAAGTGTAATACAGATGAGAGGTTCAATAAACAGGGACCGGAAACGCTAAACCATCCCAGATGTTCATTGGTCATGTTACTTGGTTGGGGTCCTGGAGTGTTGCGTAGTCGTTTCCAATCCAGGATTGATTCATTTTAATTTGAGTCAGACGGTCTGCATTTTCTGTGGAGAGGCGGATACGCCGATCTGTGACGATGCCTCCGGCAGCACTGAAACAGCGTTCCGACATAACGCTCGCTGCCGGGCAAGCCAGCACCTCTATTGCGTACATTGCCAGTTCGTGCCAGGTGTCTAGCTTCGATACCCAATAGTTGAAGGGTGCAGATGGATTGTTAGACAGAGCTACGTCATCTGACATGTAGTCCTTGACCATCTTCTCCAGGCGATCGGTGTTGGAGGTGGATCTGCACGCTTGCTGTTCAGTGGGCTGCTGCTGCATGGGTGTCAGAAAATTTTCCCACTCCAAGGACACTGCCGATACCATTCCCTTTTGGGTACTAGCTGCGGCTTGCGTTGTTTGCTGCCCTCCTGGTCGTCCTGGGTTTGCGGAAGTCAGTCTGTCTGCGTACAACTGGCTAGAGGAGGGGGAGGATGTCAATCTCCTCTCTAAAGTCTCCACAAGGGCCTGCTGGTATTCTTCCATTTTGACCTGTCTGACTCTTTCTTCAAGCAGTTTTGGAACATTGTGTTTGTACCGTGGATCCAGAAGGGTATAAACCCAGTAATTGGTGTTGTCCAGAATGCGCACGATGCGTGGGTCACGTTCAATGCAGTCTAGCATGAATTGAGCCATGTGTGCCAGAGTCCCACCAGAATCCTCATCATCCTCTTGTGAGCGTTGTGATAGTTGTTGTGATGCATCATAGTCGTCACCTTCCTCCTGGTCTGCTTCTGCTGACCATTCGCGTTGAATTGTGGAAGTCCAACGTGCACCGCTCTGGCCCTCGTCAGTGGTGGCATGAAACTCCTGCTCCAACTCCAGCTGTTCCTCCTCCTCTTCTTCGTCATAGCTGCTGGGGCCAGCGTTCCCTGAGGCGGATGGCCTGATGTTGGTACCATCACGCTGATCGTTTTCTCCTTCAGATTCCCCCAGTTGCATCATGACAGCTGTTTCCTTGATTTTTAACATCGACCTCTTCAGTAAACACAGCAGTGGTATGGTAATGCTGACTGAAGAGTTGTCACTGCTCACAAGCAACGTGGATTGCTCAAAATTTTGGAGGACTTGGCAGAGGTCCAACATGTTGGCCCAATCGGTTCCACAGAAGCTTGGCAGCTGGCCGGATGCGCCTCGGTACTGCGCCGTCATGTACTGGACCACTGCACTCTTCTGCTCGCAAAAGCGGGCTAGCATGTGCAGCGTAGAATTCCAGCGCGTAGGGACATCACACAGCAAGCGATGGTGGGGGAGATTGAAGCGCTCCTGCATCTTGGCGAGTGCCCCCGAAGCAGTACTGGAAGTTCTACAATGTTTGGCCACTCGACGCACCTTCAACAGAAGATCGGCCACGCCTGGGTATGTCCTCAGGAACCGCTGAACTACTAGGTTCATCACGTGCGCCAGGCAAGGGATGTGTGTCAGCTTAGCCAACCTTAAAGCGCGAATGAGATTACTCCCATTATCACACACAACCATGCCCGGTTTCAGGTCCAGCGGTGCCAGCCACAAATCCGTCTGTTCCTTTATTCCCTTCCAAATTTCCTCCCCTGTGTGCTGCTTATCCCCAAGGCAGATTAGCTTCAGCAACGCTTGCTGACGCATGCCAACAGCTGTGCTGCACTGCTTCCGCGATCCTACTGCTGCTGGGTTAGCGTTTCCGGATGAGGTACAGCTTTGAGATGCGTTGGAGGAGAAGGAGTCAGAGAGGTAGGTGCTGCTGTTATCCAGTGTGAGGGACGGCGGTGCAGCTGTTTGTGGCGTGGGCAACACCCGTGCCGTAGCAGGTGAGGAATCGCTGCCAGGCTCCACAAGGTTCATCCAGTGCGCGGTAAGGGAGATGTATCGACCCTGGCCGAACGCACTCGTCCAGGTGTCAGTGGTGAGGTGAACCTTGCAGGCAACGGCATTCTTCAAGCTTCGGGTTATTTTGCTGACCACGTGCTCATGCAACTCAGGCACTGCAGAGCGTGCAAAGTGGTAGCGGCTGGGAACCACGTAACGTGGGATGGCCACTGACATCATGCCCTTGAAGCTGTTTGTCTCCACCAATCGATATGGCAGCATTTCGCAGGCCAGAAGCTTGGCTATGCTGGCTGTTACTGCCACGGCCCGGGGGTCATTTGCTGGCAATTTCCTCTTGCGCTCAAACATCTCCGACACAGACAACTGAACCGTAGCGCTGCACACGGAAGGGCTGTTGGTTGTTGTGTTTGAAGAACACTGGGAGACCTCAAGAGCACTACTCCGGAAAGTGACAGTGTCAGCGTCGTCTGATGTTTGTGAATGTTGTGAACCACGCAATGGCTGGGCTACTGCTGCTGCTGAGGCGGGTCTGGTGAACCCAAGGGAGGCAGTGTTGTTTCTGGTACCCTGTCCTGACGCGTTTGCCCAAAGAGTGGGATGTTTGGATAGCATGTGACGGTGACGGCTCATGCTGGTGGTGGAGAGGTTGTTAATACTTTTCCCCCTGCTCAGGCGGGTCTTGCACACCTTGCAAATCGCCATGGTAACATCCTCAGTGCAGTCTTCAAAGAAAGCCCAGACTTTGGAGCACCTGCCTCCTTGCTGGCGATTTCTGTTTGCTCCTCTTTTGCCTCTCACTTGAACTTCCACGCTTGTGGTGCCTGAAATTGCGCGCCGCCTACCTTGTGGCACAAGGCGAGCTCGTGCAGCAGTGGGTTCTTCAACAGACTCATCTGTGCTGCTGCTACGACGGCGATGTTCTCGTTCACAAACAAAATCTGGGTCTCTGTCCACATTGTCCATACCCTCCTCTTCCATCTCCTCAAACTCGTCATATGTCATTGTGGGCCGCCGCCGTGGAGTAGAGCTCCCCACAACAACCTCTGCGCAGCACACTCCAACGTCGTCTTCCAGATCTTGTCGGCCGACCTCCTGCAATTGCAACCCCTCCTGCCCAAATTGCTCTGGGATTTGGGTTTCCGAGTCCTCTTCGGACTCGCCTTGTATTTCAGTGCGCGGTGCATTTCCCACAGTTAACGGTTGTGAATCCAGGCACAACATTTCTGGCTGTTCCTCCATTGACCTTTGAAAGGTGGAAGTTTGTTGGGCTGGGAATAGCTCCTGCGAATACCCCATTGTGTCCTGAGGTAATTCATCGGACTGGTTATCTGGCAGTTGTGTGCGTGGTGTCGCTGCCGGTTGTGTCAGCTTTGTGCCCACTGGCTCCTTGTAACTGGCTGAGGACTCGGACCTCGTGCGTGATGTGCTGGTGCTGCTTAACCCACTGCTGGACGCTTGAGAGGTCATCCAAGTAATTATCTGGTCCTGTTCTTTTGGATTTGTGAGGGTTGTTGTCCTGGACAACATGGGCGGTATTGAGTGGGTTTTCTTGGGTGCTCCCCTGTGGCCTGTACGTGAACCGTCAGGGGAAACACCTCTTCCCTTGCCCCTCCCTCTTTCACCGGATTTCTTCCTCATTTCACTTATCCTTACAGTACACGCTGACTGGCAGCAGTACAGTGGCAGTACAGAAATGCTATACAGTACCACTATTCCCAGCAGCGACACAGAGCACAATGCTATACAGTGACGGGTGAGCGGTGTACCACTATTCCCAGCAGCGACACAGAGCACAATGCTATACAGTGGCGGGTGAGCGGTGTACCACTATTCCCAGCAGACACAGAACAGTACACAGAATGCTATATAGTGTGGCTGAACGAGCGGTGTACTACTGTTCCCAGCAGACACAGAACAGTACACAGAATGCTATATAGTGTGGCTGAACGAGCGGTGTACTACTGTTCCCAGCAGACACAGAACAGTACACAGAATGCTATATAGTGTGGCTGAACGAGCGGTGTACCACTATTCCCAGCAGACACAGAACAGTACACAGAATGCTATATAGTGTGGCTGAACGAGCGGTGTACTACTGTTCCCAGCAGACACAGAACAGTACACAGAATGCTATATAGTGTGGCTGAACGAGCGGTGTACCACTATTCCCAGCAGACACAGAACAGTACACAGAATGCTATATAGTGTGGCTGAACGAGCGGTGTACTACTGTTCCCAGCAGACACAGAACAGTACACAGAATGCTATATAGTGTGGCTGAACGAGCGGTGTACCACTATTCCCAGCAGACACAGAACAGTACACAGAATGCTATATAGTGTGGCTGAACGAGCGGTGTACCACTGTTCCCAGCAGACACAGAACAGTACACAGAATGCTATATAGTGTGGCTGAACGAGCGGTGTACTACTGTTCCCAGCAGACACAGAACAGTACACAGAATGCTATATAGTGTGGCTGAACGAGCGGTGTACCACTATTCCCAGCAGACACAGAACAGTACACAGAATGCTATATAGTGTGGCTGAACGAGCGGTGTACTACTGTTCCCAGCAGACACAGAACAGTACACAGAATGCTATATAGTGTGGCTGAACGAGCGGTGTACCACTATTCCCAGCAGACACAGAACAGTACACAGAATGCTATATAGTGTGGCTGAACGAGCGGTGTACTACTGTTCCCAGCAGACACAGAACAGTACACAGAATGCTATATAGTGTGGCTGAACGAGCGGTGTACCACTATTCCCAGCAGACACAGAACAGTACACAGAATGCTATATAGTGTGGCTGAACGAGCGGTGTACTACTGTTCCCAGCAGACACAGAACAGTACACAGAATGCTATATAGTGTGGCTGAACGAGCGGTGTACTACTGTTCCCAGCAGACACAGAACAGTACACAGAATGCTATATAGTGTGGCTGAACGAGCGGTGTACCACTATTCCCAGCAGACACAGAACAGTACACAGAATGCTATATAGTGTGGCTGAACGAGCGGTGTACTACTGTTCCCAGCAGACACAGAACAGTACACAGAATGCTATATAGTGTGGCTGAACGAGCGGTGTACTACTGTTCCCAGCAGACACAGAACAGTACACAGAATGCTATATAGTGTGGCTGAACGAGCGGTGTACTACTGTTCCCAGCAGACACAGAACAGTACACAGAATGCTATATAGTGTGGCTGAACGAGCGGTGTACTACTGTTCCCAGCAGACACAGAACAGTACACAGAATGCTATATAGTGTGGCTGAGCGAGGTACACAGTGGCAGTAAACAATGCTATATATAGTGTGGCTGAGCGAGCGGTGTACTACTGTTCCCAGCTGCGACACACAATGACTGGGGGGGACCCTGGCTAGCGTGGCTGGAGCGCGAACTACCCTGCCTGCCTACCCAAAGCTAAACCCACAGACAAATGGCGGAGATATGACGTGGTTCGGGTATTTATTTACCCGAACCACGTGACCGTTCGGCCAATCAGAGCGCGTTCGGGTCCGAACCACGTGACCCGTTCGGCCAATCACAGCGCTAGCCGAACGTTCGGGGAACGTTCGGCCATGCGCTCTTAGTTCGGCCATGTGGCCGAACGGTTTGGCCGAGCACCGTCAGGTGTTCGGCCGAACTCGAACATCACCCGAACAGGGTGATGTTCTGCAGAACCCGAACAGTGGCGAACACTGTTCGCCCAACACTACTTCCACCCTCTCTCTGATGCACTTCCTGTTTACTTTTGTAAGTCGCGTCAAGAGACAGCAGGAGTACCGCGATGACGCGTACGAGGGTACGTGTCATCATGTTCTGCTCTCTCTTGACGTGACTTACAAATGTAAACAGGAAGTGCGTCAGAGAGCGGGCGGAAGTATCAGATGGTACTAGCGCCTATGCTCTCCGGCTGCCCGCTTCCTGCCCTCCTCCTGCCAGCCTGCAAGGTACCTTCGGGGGACTTAGATTTAATTTTATAGGGTCCAGCAGAAGGGAGAGCTTAGCGGGGAGGGGTGGGGGGCATTTCCGGACCCCCCCCCCCCCCCCCCCCCGCGCTCGGGGGCATGCTTTCCCTTTATGCAGAGACCCTATAGGGGCCCCAAAGGGACATGTTCGGGTTGGGTTCGGCCCGAACATGCCGAATATCGGGGGCATGTTCGGCCGAACCCGAACATCTGGATGATCGCCCATCACTACTCTGCATCTATTCTATTAACCATTAAGTGCCTCCTTTTCATCCCCTCTGTAACCATTGCCCATAGTCTCCCCCAGTCCCCTGTGTCTGCCTCGGCCTGACCAGCAGTCAGCATACACTTGTTTACTAGTATCTATAATGCAAGTCTAAGATTCTAGTTGGGAAATACAAACACTCTAGACATCTCATGTGTGATGTAGGCCCATCCTATGTGCTAGTATCCTGCACATTTCTCAGCCTGATATTCCCCTCCAGGGGTCAGTAGCCCCCCAGCCCCATATGATGCATGGCGGAGATACTTTTCTTCATATTGAGGGGGGAGTGACAGAAAACATTGTATATTAGACGTTGTATTCCCCCTGATAATGATGGAGACAGAAGAGATCGGGGGAGCAGTAAGCAGAGCTGGTCACATAAGAGCGGGATTTCCCGGCCGCAGCCTCCGCTCAGAAGTCCCCCGGAGCTGTAATGGGGGAGGGGAGACCCCTGCCAGCCGGGCGGCCACACACAGGGGGCACACTGCTATATTCCGGAGGGAATAAACCCACGTTTCTCCCGGCAGGAAACACAAGCAGAGAGCCGAGCAGTGACAGCTGTGTGGAGAGGAGGGGCGGCAGAGAGTCCGGATCCCTCCAATAGGAAGACGAGGCGCGCTCCTATCAGCAGCCAATGGCAGCGCGGCCGGAGAGGCTATATATGCGCTGATTGGCGCTCTCCCCGCAATGTTACACTGTGTTGTGCAGGAAGATGGCAGAGACCGCACCAGCAGCCGCCCCTCCCGCAGCGGAGCCCGCCGCCAAGAAGAAGCAGAGCAAGAAGGCGGCAACCGGAGGAGCCAAGAAAGCCAGCAACAAGCCTTCCGGTCCCAGCGTGTCCGATCTGATCGTCAGAGCCGTGTCCGCCTCTAAGGAGCGCAGCGGGGTCTCCCTGGCCGCCCTGAAGAAGGCTCTGGCTGCCGGAGGATACGATGTAGAGAAGAATAACAGCCGCCTCAAGCTGGCCGTCAGGAGCTTGCTGACAAAGGGCACCCTTGTCCATGTCAAAGGTACCGGCGCCTCCGGCTCCTTCAAGATCAGCAAGAAGGAGGGCAGCAAAGACAAGGCGGCCGCCAAGAAAAAGCCGTCCGCTGCGGCTAAGTCTAAGAAGCCGGCTGCTGCGGCCAAGTCTCCAAAGAAAGCTAAGAAAGCCCCCAGTGCTGCCAAGAAGAGTCCGAAGAAAGCGGCCAAGAAACCTGCAGCCGCTAAGAGCCCGGCTAAGAAGGCAGCCAAGCCTAAAGCCGCTAAGAGCCCGGCAAAGAAGGCAGCCAAGCATAAAGCCGCTAAGAGCCCGGCAAAGAAGGCAGCCAAGCCTAAAGCCGCTAAGAGCCCGGCAAAGAAGGCAGCCAAACCTAAAAAGGCCGCTCCTAAGAAGAAATAAGTCTAAGATTGTCTCTCATAAACCCAAAGGCTCTTTTCAGAGCCACCCAATCTCTCCCCCAAAGGGCTGTGATGTTTTCTGTTTGTCGGCGTGTAGGTAGTACATGTAACGGAGTGCATTGCAAACTTAGACATGTCATTGAGTCCAGCAATTTTCAAGCGATCCGTTACCCCCATATATCCTAGTCTGCTCATTGCTAAAACTGCCGGCAGCAGTACGTTTAAATGGTGTTACTCCTCTACCGGCATCCCAGCACTTCCAAGTCACACCCTGTACCGAAGGCTTAGATGTATGGCTACTGTGATGGCTGTTCTATAACATGCTGCTTCACTCACCGCAGCTCAACGTATGTCGGCTAAGGCCACTTTCCTCTTAAAAATCCAATGTGTAATATATATGCACTACAGTGGCTTGTAGCTTTGCTCAAATGTCTGCAAGTCAAGTACCCGTCGGCGATGTCGAAGTGAATGGCTGAGACAAATGCAATGGCTTACTATACATTTGTTTAGTGATTAAGGCGGAAGGATCGGTCCCTACAGAGGGATCAGCGTTGCTGAATGCTGATCTGACCCGCTGTGTACTATGTAGAATCCGCTACTGTAATATATACTTGTTAGAAATTAGAACAATGTTATACTTCAGATTGTTTCCTCGTGTAGAGAGCCGGTAGTGTCCTTGCATTTCCAAATCTCTCGGCCACCCACCTTCCCCTTGGATCAGACTGGCACATTGGAAGAGTTTAGTGATAATACACTTTGTAAAACTGCTCTGCAAGGAGAATGTGGGGTGGCTCTGAAAAGAGCCTTTGTGTTGTGTGACGTAACAGGATGGCTGCGTGACGCGATTATGCCCTCTCGCCGCGGATCCTGCGGGCCAGCTGGATGTCTTTGGGCATGATGGTGACCCTCTTGGCGTGGATGGCGCACAGGTTGGTGTCCTCGAAGAGCCCCACCAGATAAGCCTCGCTGGCCTCCTGCAGAGCCATGACGGCCGAGCTCTGGAAGCGCAGGTCGGTCTTGAAGTCCTGAGCGATCTCCCGCACCAGGCGCTGGAAGGGCAACTTGCGGATTAGCAGCTCGGTGGATTTCTGGTAGCGGCGGATCTCGCGGAGAGCCACAGTGCCGGGCCGGTAGCGGTGGGGCTTCTTCACTCCGCCGGTGGCTGGAGCGCTCTTACGGGCGGCTTTAGTAGCCAGCTGCTTGCGGGGAGCCTTCCCGCCGGTGGACTTGCGGGCTGTCTGCTTGGTTCTGGCCATGCCTGCTAATCAGCGTCACTAATGTGCTGCTGCGAATATGGAGAGACACAGCCGCCGCTACTCCTATTTATACTGAGCTCTGCCCTCTGATTGGTCGGGGCGTGTCTTGTCTCTCCCTGATTGGCTATTGGAGGGCATCCGTTATTGTTCAAATGTACCGCCAGGCTATTGTTCCAGCAGCAGCCCACCAATTTCCCCTAAGAGGTCATTCTTGCCTAT
The DNA here is from genome assembly GCF_040937935.1 of Hyperolius riggenbachi. Taxonomy (NCBI): domain Eukaryota; kingdom Metazoa; phylum Chordata; class Amphibia; order Anura; family Hyperoliidae; genus Hyperolius; species Hyperolius riggenbachi. The sequence continues at coordinate 214,606,859 of NC_090655.1, read as the reverse complement.
TACTTAAACTAAAAATAAAAAAACTATACTAGATAATTATAAAGCCGCGGGAAATAGTGGAAGGATTAGGAACATAAAATAAAGTACTTGTTTCTCTGCAGCTCACACAGCACAAGCTGTTATGTATCGGCTCAGATCAGAGGAGGAGAGGAGACCGGAGCCAGAGAGGAAACATTGTAACAGATGAGAGAAATAGATACAATATTTGGGCTGTTCATGTATCTATCTAGGCAGCTGCAGCCGGCTGGGAAGCTACACATCACTTGTGACTACAGATTGGCGGGACGGAGGATCCCTGTCCCTCCCTGGCACCATTTATCAGCCACCAGTTACAGGCCGCTGTGCTGTTATGTGCGGCGAGGATCACTGGAAAGAATACACATGGATCACAGCAACGCTCACTGCAGATCTTCATTCATAGATATTATTACACACATCCCAGTATGTATCGAGGAAACGTGATTGGACGCTTAGGATAGCGGACAAACGAAAATTAAAAAAGATACTGCAAGGTTTCGGCACCTCGCAATTCTTAAATATACATATAGATATATATCACTGTATTCTGGGAAAATACTTTGCGGCATATGAGAGCCTAAAGAATTTGCAGCGTCCTAAACAATAGGTGTGAGTACATATATTTCCCCTATTAATTCACTCCCAACTTGTGACCAACTAAGCAGCCAGACGGGGATTCCATTGCTCTGACTGCGATAGGAATAGCCGTAATGTATAGTCAGGATATCATAGCCGATATGGGCCCGCCACGTGTTCTCTCCGTAATTCTAGTGTCCTTACTTACACCTAAAACCCCATAGAAAGTCAACAATAAGTTGAAGGACTTTAGCAATTTGAAGAGAGCTGATAAGTTACGTTATAGAGCAAATTATAAAGATACATCAGGCAAACCATTTAACTTCATGTGTGTTAAAATTGCATAGGACAGCTCTGTAGTGATTTGGTGGGTGGCTCTTAGAAGAGCCTTTGGGGTGTGCTTAGTATCCGGGCAGCGCTGTTACTTGGCGCTGGTGTACTTGGTGACGGCCTTGGTGCCCTCGGACACGGCGTGCTTGGCCAGCTCTCCCGGCAGCAGCAGGCGGACGGCGGTCTGGATCTCCCGGGAGGTGATAGTGTGGCGCTTGTTGTAATGAGCCAGACGGGAAGCTTCCCCGGCGATGCGCTCGAAGATGTCATTGACGAAGGAGTTCATGATGCTCATGGCCTTGGAGGAGATGCCGGTGTCGGGATGTACCTGCTTCAGCACCTTGTACACGTAGATGGCGTAACTCTCCTTCCTGCTCTTCCTACGCTTCTTGCCGTCCTTCTTCTGGTTCTTGCTCACGGCTTTCTTGGAGCCCTTCTTGGGGGCAGGAGCGGACTTGGCTGGCTCAGGCATGGCTGGAAGATGCTGCTGCTCAGTCACTGCGGAGTGCGGAGATATACAGAGAGGCCACAGCGCCGCCTCCCCTCCTTATATGGGCGGCCTATGCAAACGCAGCTGCTGAGGAGCTGCTGTGCTGATTGGCAGCGTCACTGGCACCGCCCGATCACCGCCCCTTCTCCCTCATTGGTTTAGCACAACTACACACCGGCTATTCAGGTATAACATGCAGAGCACCGCCCCAGTCGCTGATTGGCGGATTGCTAGACCGAGCCGCCATTGGCAGTACTGAATAGCAGCCAATCAGGTGACAGCGCGGGACAGCCTGCAGAGTATATATAGAAGGAGGAGGGCTGGATTAGGATACTTGCGTTGGAGAGACCCATCCTGATTATCTGCCATCATCAACATGTCTGGACGCGGAAAACAAGGCGGCAAGGCCCGTGCTAAGGCCAAGACTCGCTCCTCCCGGGCCGGCCTGCAGTTCCCAGTCGGCCGTGTGCACCGTCTGCTGAGGAAGGGCAACTATGCGGAGCGGGTGGGGGCCGGAGCTCCGGTCTATCTGGCCGCAGTGCTGGAGTACCTGACCGCTGAGATCCTGGAGCTGGCTGGTAACGCCGCCCGGGACAACAAGAAGACCCGCATCATCCCCCGCCACCTGCAGCTGGCTGTCCGCAACGACGAGGAGCTCAACAAGCTGCTGGGTGGGGTGACCATCGCCCAGGGGGGAGTCCTGCCCAACATCCAGGCCGTGCTGCTGCCCAAGAAGACCGAGAGCCACAAGGCGGCCAAGAGCAAGTAATTCCCTGCAGCAGCCGGACACACACAGTACAGAACCACAAAGGCTCTTCTCAGAGCCACCCACACGGTCTATACAGAGCCGAGTACAGAACATACTTATCATATTGTCACATGTAGGTCGGGTATACAATATTTTAGCGCGCACACTGATGTATCGGTATGAAGTAAAGATCGATGGATGGTTTTCTCAAAAACTATCATAATTGAATAATCTTATTTGCGGGTATATATTAGGCACTAATTGCTGGCAATCTGCGGGACGGATTTTGTCAAGTCATTGTTCCGCAGTAAAAATAGTTAAATACAGTAAAATGTTCAATTCGGCAGCAATATAGCTGCTTGTGTGACAGTGCAGCGGAGCAGGTGTCAGACATCCAATCCATTTAGGTTTTGCGCGTTTATGGATGAAGGGAGAGAAATTGTACACGGTGATTGGTTGGGTCAAATCAGTTGATAGTTTTAATTATCAATTTGAAATGGTAACGGTTTTTCCCGCCACTATAGATCTGCACAAACTAACCCGTGACCGATATATCTCGATTTGCTCATTCTAAAATATAAATTCCCTGCGAGTATCGGCAATGCATTCCGCCTCCATTTTACCTATCGCTCTGCCGTTATTTCCTTCAGCATTTGCCAAGGCTATACTTTCCCCAAATATATTTTAATCTCATTGAAGTATTTCCCCAGATATTTGCGCAACAGCCAATAGATCGCTCCTCTATCGGTCATGGGCAGAGCGGTCGGACAATGAGCCTTTAGGTCAAACTGAACATAATACGAGGAACAGGTAAAGCTGGCTACAGAGGGTTCCTGGCAGCTTGTTCAGCGATTAAATATACTGTACATTTACCTTTCTGCATGAAATACATTCTCCACGAATAGCTTACACTTCTGCATCTCTTTTGTGCTCAACCCAAACTGCTAAATGGCTCAGACACGTGCGTGTAGGAGAGCAATATGGTTACATATTCTTCTCAGAGCCACCCACACGGTCTATACAGAGCCTGATGCGCATTATATTGTTTCCTCTGCTGCATGCAGAGACGTGTCACATGATGGTGTGCTTACAAAGTCCACACCATATTAACGGAGATGATAGGTTAACGTTACAAACAATATTTCATAGACTAAAGCCAAGCTCCATATTGCCAAATACCATGTAAAAGAATCAGATGGATCCTCCTGTTTGGCAGCCACACGTGTTCCTGGCTCTGAATCAGATGCAATGTTATACGGCTGTACAGTAACCCTGTTCCACAATCCCATAAGCAGATCAGCCTGCAGGCAGCACTCCTATACGGAAGCATTAGCGCTATTAGCACAGCAATAGAGAGCATCATGGTGGAGGGATCGTTCCTATTCAGGATGGATCGTAACAGGCTTGTTTTAATTAAAATAGTCATCACATTATAATCTTTTACAATTAATGTATTTCATCATTTGGGGTATTCATTAGAAACACCCAGTAGCGCCAACAAAGGCATATGTATCTGCACGGCCAATGTCTGATTCACAATGTAGAGGCAGTAATACTCTGGCAAAGCTATTGGCTGAGCGGAGACGTTTGTGTAGCTGTGATTGGCTAAGGCAGAGCAGTTGCGATTTTCAAATTTACCGCCGAATTTCCGTGGAACAGGCGGGATGGATGTGCCGCTCTCTGTTGCGGCTATTATGTGATGCTGCACCGGCAGCTGCCCCATAATATTCAGCATTTCCCCGGCTGTGCTGCTCCCTGCAATGCCAGCTCAGAGTTCAGCCCTAAGAGATATGCAGGATTGAGTTTATGTCGTAACAATGTCATTTACTACAAGGGAACAAATAGATCATCTGGAGGAGACAAAGAGATCATTTAGTACAGCTGTCATAACATGTCCAGTGTGAGATAAACAGGACAGGAATCCATTAGGAGTGATATTTATGTTGGCTTCTGAGGAGAGAAAACCAATTACCGAATATAATCACTGGTCTCTCTGTACGCAGCGCTGCCAAACGTCAAGCTATAGTAAAAGTAGAGCGACCAGACCCCGTAAGAAATTAAAAGGATAACAGCAACATTATGATATTCTATTCCTGGAGGGACAAATAGATCGTCATTTAGCAGCACAGCTGTTACATTATGCCCAGTGTGAGGGGAAACATGCCGGAGAGCCTATGCAGAAGTGTTACTTGTGATGCTTTGTGAGCTGACAGAGCACATTACTGCCAATATAAGCCCTGACCTGTAGGGAGCGCTGCTGCTAAATGTCAGAAATGTAACATTGTATGTAATATTAAAAGTAGAGGAAGCAGAACAACCACAAATTAGACATATAAAGACTAACCCGCCCTTGGCTCCTCCCCCTCTGCGCAGTCTCCTGTCAGGTCCGCTCAGCCTGTATAAGAGGAGGGGAGGCGGCAGCGCACAGCATTGTGTATCTCCAGCAGAGAAGAAGCATCATGTCTGGCAGAGGAAAGGGCGGCAAAGGTCTTGGGAAAGGAGGCGCCAAGCGGCACAGGAAGGTGCTCCGGGACAACATCCAGGGCATCACTAAGCCCGCCATCCGCCGCCTGGCCCGCAGAGGGGGTGTCAAGCGTATCTCCGGCCTCATCTATGAGGAGACCCGCGGAGTGCTGAAGGTTTTCCTGGAGAATGTCATCCGCGATGCCGTCACCTACACCGAGCACGCCAAGAGGAAGACCGTCACCGCCATGGATGTGGTGTACGCCCTGAAACGCCAGGGGCGCACCCTCTACGGCTTCGGCGGCTAAACTACCCTGACTCCATCCCGACTACACAAAAACAAACGGCCCTTCTCAGGGCCACCCACCACCTCTATAGAAGCGCTCTGCAGTACTACCGCTAGAAGTATTGACGTATTACCTAACAGCTGAGGAAGGGGCGTGGTAAAACACGCCGCTGCCAGGGGAACCGGAGGACGCCGCATTTAAAGGCACAGCTTCACCGCCATAGTAGGTCCGATGCTACTATAGCTGCCTGCACACCACACCTCGAGGCCATCAGATGCTGCTGCTGCCTCCATACTCCCCCAGTTAACCATCCTGGAGTCTTCTGCCTGTAACTTATATCTTCCCCGGGGCTAGGCCACTTGCACTCCATCATGCAGCCCTCCAAGCTACAGATCCAGCATGGGACTACCCAGGGGCGTAGCAATAGGGGGTGCAGAGGTAGCGACAGCACCGGGGCCCTTGGGCCAGAGGGGCCCCAAAGGGTCCACCTTCTATCACAGTATTAGCTCTCTATTGGTCCTGTGCTGGTAATAATCACTTCTATAGATGCTTTGAATAGTAGTAATCCTTAACACACTGTTCCCAATCCCCTTCTTGCACCTCTGACACTGTGGTTGTCCTTGGCAAGTTTTGGTGCGCTGTATCAATTGCTATGTATAAAGTTATTGGGGGGGCCCCATGTATAACCTGTTCATCTGTATACTCCCAACTCCCATTCCCCAAAGCATTACCAGAAGTGAAGTGCAGCTGTATAGAGCAGTGCAGGAGGATCATATTGCTCAGCAATTACAGTGCCTGCCCTTTCCTAGCCCAGCCTGCTGCCTGTAACGTTACTGAGCTGTGCCAAAAGTTTCCAATGTGTTCACTGTGCTCAACTACGGAACAAGACAGCCTATAATGAGCAGCACATTTCAGCCAGTATGTGTGCTCTACACATATCTGGCAGTGGCACCGATGTCTCCTCTCTCATCTACCTGTGGCTGTGCAAGGCTGCCTCCCCTTTAACAGAGCGATCCATCTCTGCTCTGCTTCCAGGACCCCGCTGAGAGGGGGCGTGTTGCTCCTGGCCCCGCCCCATTTGCGATCCGAATCACTCATTTTGATGATTCGGATCTAAGATCCGAATCGTTCATAATCCGGACAACACTACTAGCCCTAGCCGTGGGTCTGACCCGGCCCTAGCCCTGCAGGGAAGTTGTGTAAGCTGCATTGGAGAAATGGCTTTACCGACAAAAACGCACAGACTTCAGCCACTTCGACACCTAGCACTATCCCTAACTTTGGGTACCAATCTCTGCAGTGGACAAAGCCAGCCAGTGAGACACAAATGGACACTAACCGACCAGGTTGTGCCGCAATCCTAAGGGGACTCTATCACTGTCCTTTCCACTTTCCTCTCTCCTCTCTGTCTCTCTCCTAGGGTTAGACTGGGGGGCATCTGATTCAAAGTATCGCTGCAAAGCATTTTGAGTGCCATGGACGGCAGCGGATTACCCCCCTAGTCCTTTACCTGGGGTTATCTCTCTCTTTCTTCCTTATTCTTTCTTTTTTAGCTATCCCTTCTCTCTTTCTCTATCCACTCTTTACCAGGGCACATTGCGGGACATCTGGAACTGCTGCGGAGCGAGCACCGCCGGTAGATGTGGCTGCTCCCCTCACACAGCACTCCAGACTTCCCCACGCGTCCTTCACTATAGTTATTATGTGCTGTATGTATATATAAGTATATGCTTACTTTGTTCCATACTGTACCTGATTGGATGTTTTAAGGCAGGGGTCTCAAACTCACGGGCCATTTGCGGCCCTCGATACAATATTTTATCCACCGGCATTTCCTGGAAGGGGCAGAGCTTTCAACTTCAGCTCTGCCCCTCCTGACGTCAATCGCCGCGCATCGCTGCTTCTCCCCGCCTCTCTCTGTGAAGGAAGAGTGAGAGGGGCAGGCAGAGGCGGTGATGCACTGCGATTGTGAAATCCCTTATGCGGCCCAGCCTCATCCTGACTTTGCCTCCTGCGGCCCCCAGGTACATTGCGTTTGAGACCCCTGTTTTAAGGATTGCATGTATGTGTTTGTACCATCTCCGACCCTGTATGAGCCAAAAACAATTCCGGGTACAACCCCCATTGTACTTTGCGAAATAAATGATTCTGATTCTGTATGTGAGGTCAGTATGACACATCTGGGGATACAATAGGTATGGTTCACAAAGCGTTGTGATCGTCTTGGTTTTCACTTTGGGCTCTATTCATAAAAAAGTTGTTGCAAGAAAACTCCTGGAGGGAAAATACCGCAGCGGTATTTCACACTTTTGGGTGGTCATTCAAAGAAATCTTGCCAGCTGCGATGCAAGTGCGGAGATCTCCCGCTGAAGGCTGGCGGTAAGCTGTCGGAAGGCATGCGGAAACACTTCAGCCGGCAGAGTCCCTCCGTGCACTGCTCTCTCTGGGAGGTCTGTCCCATTCACTTGTATGTAATCCGCAAAATCAGAGGAAGCGGTATTTCCCGTCCACATACCGCTTCCTCTAATCTTTATGAATGGCCATTTTGTTACTTTTTTCTAGATTAATCTAGAAAAACACTGGAGAAGGCGGAAATTTCTCGCTCTGCTGGGGGATTGTAGATTTTCATGCGGGAACAGCTTTTATGAATGCCGACTTTGCTAAATGGACGGGAAAATCCACTGTTTTGAGCGGAAAACTTGCGGGAAGGTTTTATGAATAGAGCCCGCAATCTAGGTTACATTTGAAAGCTTCCAAAGAGCAATCTAAAATGTAATTAAAGTAAGAAAAGTAACATTGAAGGTAGCTGGGAACCACTTCCTATAAGTGATTATCTTGCTTGTAAATATACTGAAAGGTTGTTACAAAAAAAAAAAAAAAAAAAAAAAAAAAACGGGTTAGAAGTCATTTTATTTGAAGTTTTGAGAATAGAGCCCATTGTAACCGTATGGCCCCGGTACTCCCACTTGCCTGAACGCTTTGGCAGCTTGTGCTTGGCGCAGAGCAGATACAAACACGTAAATGTAAATCGTGCAGCTGTTAGATGTGAGCTTAGTATGTATCCATCTGAGGAAACAAAGTTTCACCCACATTCTCAGGACCACCCACTGCCTCTATAGAAAGCGCTATGGTAGTACTTTGTGCATCCATGTTATATTGTTTGTTACATTGATTTCCGTTATAGTATCGGGGACTACAGTCGTTTTTCAGACCACAGGTTTAATGTTCACCACACGGTGGCAGCACTTTATTGTACAAGGATCCTTCTCCTTGTACAATAAAGTGCTCAGTGGCGTACCTAGGGTATTTGACACCCGGTGCTGGGTATTAAAAGACACCCCCCCCCCCCAAAAAAAAAGGAAAGGAGAGAGAGCGGCATACTAAGCGCGCCAAGGTGGGTTATGCCAGACCCCCCCACCTGGGTTTCCTCCTTACACACTCTCCCCCCTCCAGATATGCATCAGCACAGCGAGCAACAGTGAAGGTGGAGACCTGTGGCACGTGATGGTGATGCAGCGCTCCAGCGCTTGGAACACAGGAGTCAGTTGAAGTATTTCCTGCATGCCCGTCTCATATCTGGAGGGGGAGACCGTGGAAGGAGGGGACCCAAGTGAGGGGGGTATGTGGCACCCCTCTCCACTGTTCCTCCTTTGTGTGCTGCTTTCCTCCTGCTCATGGCCTCTGTGGGAGGTCCTTGCGACAGGGTTGCCAACCTTATTTCTATTTTTGAAGGACAAAAGGCCCCAAAAAAGCGCAACATTTTGGATGGAGCGGGGGCTGAGTCAGAAGCGTACTTTTAAGTAGAGTTGTGGGTGGGGCTAAGCTCTGCACATTTTTTTTTTTTTTTTTAGTATTTATATAGCATTGAGATGATCTTCCACAGCACTTTACATAGTCAGGTTATTCACTGTCCTCAGGGAAGCTCACAATCGAATCCCACCCTACCACAGTCATAATGCAATGTCTGCTGTATTATTATTATGTATATAGCACTGATAACTTCTGCAGCACTATACCGAGTACATAGTCATGTCACTGTCCTCAGAGGAGCTCATAGTCTAATCCCTGTCATAGTCAGAGTGTAATGTAATGTCCTACCATATTATAATTATGCATTTATATAGCAGACATCTTCTGCAGCATTTTACAGAGTGCATAGTCATGTCACTGACTGTCCTTAGAGGAGCTCACACTCTAATCCTACCATAGTCATAGTGCAATGTCCTACCATATTATTATTATGTATTTATATAGCACTGACATCTTCTGCAGCACATTACAGAGTACATAGTCATGTCACTGACTGTCCGCAGAGGAGCTCACACTCTAATCTTACCATAGTCATAGTGTTATGTCCTACCATATTATTATTATGCATTTATATAGCACTGACATCTCCTGCAGCACATTACAGAGTACATAGTCATGTCACTGACTGTCCTCAGAGGAGCTCACACTCTAATCCCTACCATAGTTATAGTCTAATGTGATGTCCTACCATATTACTATTATGTATTTATATAGCACTGGCATCTCCTGCTGCACATTACAGAGTGCATAGTCATGTCACTGACTGTCCTTAGAGGAGCTCACAATCTAATCCTACCATAGTTGTATGGCCTACCATATTATGTATTTATATAGCCCTGACATCACCTGCAGCACTTTACAGAGTACATAGTCATGTCACTGACTGGCCTCAGAGGAGCTCACAATCTAATCCTACCATAGCCTAATGTCCTACCATATTATTATTATGTATTATATATCACTGACATCTTCTGCAACACTTTAAGGAAACCAGAGCTGAATGACAGTAAGTTTTATACATACCTGGGGCTTCCTCTAGCCCCATCCACACGGATCGCTCCCACGCCGCCGTCCTCAGCCTTCTCTGGTACCGGGTCCCGTAACTTCAACCTGTTGTGGCCAGTCTGTGCAAGAGAAGTGCGCTCTCTACGTATCTCTCCAGTGGCTGCGTAAAGAGCGCACTTCTCTTGTGTCAGACAGACCACGACTGGCAGAAGTGACGGGACCTGGTACCGAAGCAGGAGATGGCTGAGGACAGCGGAGTGGGAGCAATCCATGCAGATGGAGCTAGAGGAAGCCCCAGGTATGTATAAAACTTATTAGTCAGCTCTGGTACACTTTAACTGTTCTCAGACTAGCTCACAATCTATAGACACCAGCTTCCATAGCAAATACAGGGGGAAAGCTGCCTGCCTGATCATCAGAACAGCTCACAACAAATCATTTATAAAACAAAACAATGCAAATTTCCCTTTCAGAGCAAGATTCCATGTGAAGGTGATTTTATCTTTACAAAGCTCGGTCTGGCTTTATCTGTGAATCACCCTACACCTCTTATCAACATAAACAACCCCCATGTTCTGCCTATAGAAAGGCTTCCCTGCTCCCATCCCTCCTGTAACCCCATCAAAGCTTCTAAGGAATGCTGCCAAGCAGAGAAGATAACAGTCCAGAGCACGGAGGACTCCTGTAGCTGAAGTGCCACTGCATGCACACAGTGATCAGCTTCCTTGTGCTGAATTATACTGACAGGCTGTGTAACTGGCAGGGATAAGAAGCGGATTGCAGGTATGAGGACAATAATACACCAGTACACTTGAGTGATAGAGAGTTACCTTCTCTCCATGCTGATCGAGAGTAGAGACCAGGACTTCGGGGCTATGGGGGCGGGTTTGCTTGGCTGTCTCTCTCCCTTCTATTGGCTAGAGAGATCTGACAGCCGAAAAGAAAGCTTCTGATTGGAGGGAGGGAGGAGGAGGCGGCGGCAGCAGCCTGATATCTCGGACGTAACTTTTCAGGCTTGCTAAACAATAATACTAATGAATCAGATAATAATAATAATAGTGGGAACTGTGTAATGCTCACAAAGCGACTTTAAAACAATACAGACATGATTAATTTCAGGTGATTAATCTAGATGGACGGTTAGCAACCCTGCTTTGTGACACCCCCCTCCCTGTCAATCACCCGGTGCGCCCCGCCCCCTTGCGCCCAATGGAAGGAACGCCACTGAAAGTGCTGCCACCGTTGAGAAGTTCATATACACTGTAGCAGGAACTGAGATTTAATACATTATACATCGGAAAGGAGGGAGTATATTGAGTAGTTTCTGTACACTGTAGCAGTAGCTGAGATTTGATACATTATTATACATAGGGAAGGAGCGAGTATTGAGCAGTTTCTGTACACTGTAGCAGTAGGTGAGATTTGATACATTATTATACATAGGGAAGGAGGGAGTATTGAGCAGTTTCTGTACACTGTAGCAGTAGGTGAGATTTGATACAGTGTATAGAAACTGCTCAATACTCCCTCCTTCCCTATGTATAATAATGTAGCAGTAGGTGAGATTTGATACATTATTATACATAGGGAAGGAGGAAGTATTGAGCAGTTTCTGTACACTGTAGCAGTAGCTGAGATTTGATACATTGGGCTCTTTTCACAAAACCATGTGCGGTAACTTTTTTGGGTGAAAAATTACCTCCAGTGATAATTCACTAAAAATAGTGAAAATAGTGAGTATTCACTAAAAATGTACCAAGTGTGATAAATGTTTGATAAAAGTGCAGTAAAACAGTCAGTAATATGTACGGAAATAAAGGTTTTTTTTGACCACTGTAGGGCAGCCCATATGCTTGTCACCCATTACACAGAGACGACCCAGGAAAGCCTGTCACATTTAGGCTACTTGCACACTAAGACAAGAAGAGTTGTGACTGGGCACACCATCAAAGGCAGGGTGCTTGGTATTGTGGTATAGGCAAACCACCAAAGCGTAAGTCCAGAATTCAAGTATACCAGCACTCCAATTTTCTCAAAGAATCACGCTCTTTTATTGAGCTTTCATATCCACAAAAATGACCGACAATTGTTTCGGGGCCTCGCAGGGTCCCCCTTTCTCAAGGCGTGTGTGGTTGACCACACACGCCTTGAGAAAGGGGGACCCTGCGAGGCCCCGAAACAATTGTCGGTCATTTTTGTGGATATGAAAGCTCAATAAAAGAGCGTGATTCTTTGAGAATCGGTCATTTTTGTGGATATGAAAGCTCAATAAAAGAGCGTGATTCTTTGAGAAAATTGGAGTGCTGGTATACTTGAATTCTGTACTTGCACACTAAGACGTTGCGTTAGGTGCCACGTTAAGGTCGCATAACGTGCACCTAACGCGACGCCTGGTGCTCTTCTATGTGGACGTCAGAGTGAGCCGCGTTGTGCAGCTCACTCTGGCGTCCGTGATGCCTTGATGCGTACTCTTGTGCGGTCCCGCCGGCCAATCACCGCACAGAGCGTCAGCTTCAGGAAGTAAACACTGCACGTCACAACGTGCAGTGAATATTAATTAGCCATGTGCCTGGCCGCTCTCCGCTCCTCCCCAACATGACTGCGCATGTGCAGACAGTCTAACGTGGCTTAAGCCGCTCTAACGCCGTAGCATGCTGCACTTTCAGGAGAACGTGCAGCGTTACATGTAACGCAACGTGGGCTGTGTGAACAGCCCACTTGTGTTACATTGCTGTGCGTTGGGGGAGCGTTACAGGCGCACTAGCGTGCGCGTGTAACGTCCCTGTGTGTAAGCAGCCTTAAAGTGGGACCTCAACTCTTGCGCAGGACAGAATGAAAACATATAAATGCACCCTGTATGTATTTAATTTAGCCTGTCTAATTCCCCCTCATCTGTGAATAATCACAATTGTAATTTGAGAAATTGCCCTTTACTACAGGTAAAGTAACCCCCCATTTATTGCACAGGTAGCCAGAGGAGGCCCCCCATTTAAAGTATAGGTAGCTAGATGACCCCCAGTTAGGATAGGTAAACACATGATCCCCATTTATCATATATAGCCAGATGATTCCCTATGAGAGTCTGCAGCAGCTTTGCCTTCTCTAATTAATGCAGGCACACGAGTGAGTCCAAAGCCTGACGCTGCCTGCCTTTTATAAGGGGGGGGGGGGGGGGGTGGCTCCAATTGGGAGTGTAGCCTAATTGGCTACAATGTGCCTGCTGCTGACTGTGATGTAGAGGGTCAAAGTTGACCCTCATGATTAACTATGGGGGCGAACCGAACTTCCGGAAAAGTTTGCGGTTCTCCGCGATCGTGAACCCCGGAAGTACGCCGGGAACCATTCGCCAGCGAACCGTTCGGGCCATCTCTAGTGAACAGTGGAAGTTGGCATAATACTGTCTGCCGGTGAACAATTCGGGACATCTCTAGTGTTCACAATTCAAAATGATCTAGGCAAGAAGAGATTAGAACTCAAATCACAGACAGACAGCTCATGTGCAGTGTGCACCTGTGAAAGAGGTACATCTGGTGCTTCCATATACCCCATAGGACAAACCACAAAGCAGGATATGTTTTAGGGAGCTTTATTTGACATTAGTTTAAAAGTGGCAAGTGTGAAAGATATTTAACTATAGGTAAGTAAACAGTCAAAGGAAAACTTTATTCTAAAACCCCAATAATAGCTTTGTGAGATAAATTTCCAGAGTAGAATGAATTTTAGAACACTTCTATGGATATAGACTGTCTTGGCTTCTTCTGTCTTTTCACACAATCCCAGGCAAATTCATTGTGCCAGGCTCTCCTTTGCAACATCCTTCTTCTCATGCTCGCGCTTCTTCTCATGCACATGCATATACACGTGCGTGCAAGGCTAACCACAACTTCATCGGTTTTTCAAGGAGCATAATAACTTATGGCGTTATGCGTTACACCTGCCTTGACCTTTGCTTATGATCTCAATTATGTTCTGATCGGTGCCTGGCCTGCCCTGACCTTTGGCCTGGTATCACTTTATTGATTGACTGCATTGCAGCTTCTTCTGTTCTCCCTGGTCAACGTTGGGGTAGTCCCGGCGGTCATTACCTGGTAGACACCAGGCAGCAAAGTAGTCTGTCATCCCGTAGGGGTAGCAGCCCATCATGCCTTGTGGAGTGCTCTAGTGAAGACACATAACCATTTTTAGACCCCATGGGCTTGATTCACTAAGACAAATAGCACGCCTTATCAAAGTTATCACGCCTTATCAGAGTAGCATAGCGAGCGCTACAAACCCCCAGGGGCTCAGGGCAGGACAAGTGGAGCTCTCGTCATTGCCAATTAGCAGGCATAAGTTTGCAATGCTACTTTGATAAGGCGTGGTAACTTTAATAAGGCGAAGGGCTCTGCCTTTGAAACAGGAGACCAGAGTTCGAATCTCGGCTCTGTCTGTTCAGTAAGCCAGCACCTATTCAGTAGGAGACCTTGGGCAAGTCTCCCTAACACTGCTACTGCCTATAGAGCGCGTCCTAGTGGCTGCAGCTCTGGCGCTTTGAGTCCGCCAGGAGAAAAGCGCGATATGAATGTTCTGTGTTTGTTTATTTGTCTTAGTGACTCAAGCCCCATGTCTTGGAAGAGTCCACGCTAATTGCTAGTGCTTCATCATCAGGTCCTCCTGCCTTGCATCACAAGCCTAACACAGTGAAGAAAATTGGGGTTGTTGGTTTTTGCTAGGGATGGGACGACGAATCCGGCGAATCCACAAATCCCTCAAATATTGGGAAATATTTGAGATTCGTGAATTCGAATCCCGATGCCATTTTTCACCTTCCGAATCCGCCGAATCCCGACGCTGCATCGCCGCACATCCACGGCTCCCCCCGCTCTCTCTCTCGTCCTCCTCCGACCCCCCCGCGCCTCCTCCACCCCCCCCCTGCCCGCATAATTAGCATCAACTCATTATCCAGAGCGGAGCGCAGAGCGGCAGACCTCTCGCTGACTTCCTGGTTCCCCCTAGTGACCGGCTTTTACAATGACATCTTCAGTAAAAGCCGGTCCGGCCACTAGAGGGAACAGGGAAGAAACGAAGAGGTCTGTGAGCGGAGGACGCACGGGGACAGAGGAGGCCATGGGGGGAGGTGGGGGGGGGGGGGGTTGTTGGCTGTGAGAGGAGGAGGCACGTGTGTGTGTGGGGGGGGGGGGGGGGCTACCTACATGAAGGCCACCTACATGAAGGCCACTATACCTACCTACCCACCTACCTAAAGGCCTATATACCTACCTACCCACCTAAAGGCCCCTATACCTACCTACCTAAAGGCCCCATACCTACCTACCCACCTACCTACCTAAAGGCCCCTATACCTACCTACCTACCTACCTATCTAAAGGCCCCTATGCCTACCTACCTACAGGCCCCTATACCTACCTAAAGGCCCCTATACCTACCTATACTTAAGGCCCTATACCCTGCTACCTACACTGAAGGTCCCTTTACCTACCTACCTAAAGGTCCCTATACCTACCTACATACCTACCTATACTTAAGGCCCTATACCCTGATACCTATACTGACGGTCCCTTTACCTACCTACCTACCTATACTGAAGGCACATGTACCTTACTACCTATACTGAAGGCCCCTATACCTAGCTACCTACCTATACTGAAGGCACATATACCCTGCTACCTATACTGAAGGCCCCTATACCTAGTTACCTACCAATACTGAAAGCACATGTACCGTGCTACCTATACTGAAGGCCCCTATACCTTGCTACCTATACTGAAGGCACACGTACCTTGCTACCAACACTGAAGGCACACGTACCCTGCTCCCTATACTGAAGGCCCATATACCCTGCTACCTATACTGAAGGCCCATATACCCTGCTACCTATACTGAAGGCCCATATACCCTGCTACCTATACTGAAGGCCCATATACCTTGCTACCTATACCGAAGGCCCCTATACCTTGCTACCTATACCGAAAGCTACCAATATTGAAGGCACCCATACCTAGCTAGCTATACTGAAGGCACCTTTACCTCGCTACCTATGCCTGGGTACCTATACTGGGCAACTATACCACGGATCGCACAATTCTTATGTGCAGAATTTGTTAGCTTCGAGAATCGAAAGGTTCGAGATATTCGAGAACCTTTTGAAATTCGGATCCGGATTTGGATTTGAAGAAATTGTGGATTCGTCCCATCCCTAGTTTTGGCACTACAGAGTCGGTGATGGTGCAGTAAACATACAGTGGTACAGTAAGCCAGTTCTTATGCATCCAGTGAATACAGTACATTTACAGGTTAAGCATGGATGAAGAGATACAGAGAGATGTACCAACAAGGAGAAGGACAAGGCTGGTAATCCGCTGCCATCTGTGGCACTCAAACATTTTGCAGTGATACTTGAATTGGATCCCGTGGTCTGTCCTTGGAGAAGAGAGAGTACTGTACATTACACAAGGAAAGGCCTAGGTCCTGATGTCCAGTTGGCTGACTGGCCTGGATGGTGATCCAAGGTGGCTGGCAATGGTGAACCTGCCGTCACTGGATGGGAGGGGGAGGCCTGTTTCCCTTTAACCTTCCTGGCGGTAAGCCCGAACTGAGTTCGGGCTATGCCGCCGGAAGGCACCGCTCAGGCCCCGCTGGGCCGATTTGCATAATTTTTTTTTTGCTGCACGCAGCTAGCACTTTGCTAGCTGCGTGCAGTGCCCGATCGCCGCCGCTACCCGCCGATCCGCCGCAATTCCTCTCGCCGCGGCCGCCCCCCCCCCCCCAGACCTCGTGCGCTGCCTGGCCAATCAGTGCCAGGCAGCGCTATGGGGCAGATCGGAGTCCCCTCTGACGTCACGACGTCGATGACGTCGGTGACGTCATCCCGCCCGTCGCCATGGCGACGGGGGAAGCCCTCCAGGAGATCCCGTTCTTTCAACGGGATCTCCGGATCTCCGATCGCCGGCGGCGATCGGAGGGGCTGGGGGGATGCCGCTGAGCAGCGGCTATCATGTAGCGAGACTTTGTCTCGCTACATGAAAAAAAAAAAAAAAAATTTAAAAAAAAAGATTTGCTGCCCCCTGGCGATTTTTTTGCAAACCGCCAGGAGGGTTAACATCCAATTTGTTGCAGAGCAGTGGGTCCATGTAGGGAGGGCTGCAATGTCCTTGCTGGCATGCAGTAGCAGTGGTGGCCTGACAGGGAAGAGGGATGGTACGTATCCGGTAGCCTGGCTCCTCTGGGCAGCAGCTGGCAATCAGTGATGCTCGGATACCCCTTTTTATTATTCAAGTTAGGTCGAATTCGAATAGTAAATTATTCGAGTTCGGTCGAATATTCGAGTCGAATATTTTTTACTATTCGATTCGACCTCGAAATTCGAGCTCACTATTCGAGTCGGTATTCGAGCTCATTATTCAAGCTGACTATTCAAATTGGCCTTAAATAGCTTCCAACACTTGTTTTGGGGGTGAATGATGCAAGAAACATCTTTTTTTCCAAGTAACAACAGCAAGGGATTATGTGGGGATGTTCCTTTAAAAAAAAAAAAAGTGGAAAGAGAAGTTGTGTCCAAAATTCTGTTCAGTACTGTATACTTCTTCTTCTTATTCTATATCTTCTTCTTCTTCTATATCTTCTTCTTCTTCTTCTTCTTCTTCTTTTTCTTCTTCTTCTTCTATATCTTGGCAGAGTGGCAGCAGAAGGTAAATCTGTGTACCCTGGCAGTGGGGAACACAGACAGACAGCAGCAGCAGCAGGAGGAATGGAGGAGTAGTGTGAGTGTGGCAGCAGGTAGGCAGCGTGACATAATAGCCCTGGTACCTAGCGGTGATACCAGGGCTGTAAATAAACACAACAGGAGGTCCCAGACAGCGGTCGTGCAGCCCACATCGTGTCCAATACACAACTGGGACAACACAGATTTCAACCCGGGCACCTCTGAAAAATTAAACCTTTTTTCTTTTTAATTTTTTTTTTTTTTTTTTACAGCAAATTACACATATAGCTATTGTTGGATGTAATAGCTGGTGGCAGAGTGGCAGCAGAAGGTAAATCTGTGTACCCTGGCAGTGGGAACACAGATAGACAGCAGAAGGGCAGTACACAGCAGCCCACTGTAGGTGTAAAATGTGTGGCTACAGGCGACGCAATAGTCAAACTGAACCAGGCTGGCTTAGTAGTGAGCAGGAGCCAGGAGGTGGTAAAGGGTGGTAAGGCATATTAACGATGGTTCCGGCAGCCAGTTCATGTCCCCCTCTCGCCGACAACAGGGTCCATGAACTCGCCTTCCACCCACGCCTGGTTCATCTTGAGAAACGTCAGTCTGTCCACAGACTTGTGAGACAGACGTGAGCGTTTCTCGGTGACCACGCCACCAGCTGCACTGAAGCAGCGCTCGGACAGCACGCTGGAAGGGGGACAGGACAGCACTTCCAGGGCATACTGCGCCAGCTCGCTCCAAATCTCCAGGCGCTTGACCCAATACTCCATGGAATCAACAGGGGCATCACTGTCAAGCCCGCTGTAGGACCCCATGTAGTCAGCCACCATGCGGGTCAGGCGCTGGCTGTGACCGGAGGAGGATGCTGCTGCATGCACCTCCTCTCTAGTCACTGCTGGAGCCTCTACAGTCCTGTAGAGCTCGTTGCTGAGAGACAGCAGGTCTGTGGGGCGCTAGCTGCTGGATGCAGGCACCTGCTGCTGCCTCTGTGCTGGCTGGACAGTGGGGGTGGAAGGCTGGGGGAAGGCTTCCTCCAAGCGCTCAACAAGGGCCTGCTGCAAGCTCCTTATTTGTTGCGCTGGGTCTCCTCCTGTAGGAGGCAGGAACTGGCTCAACTTCCCCTTGAGGCGCGGGTCCAACTGATCCAGATGTCCTCCCTCTGCTTCATCTGGATCACCCTGGGGTCCCTGTGCAGGCACGTCAGCATGTGCGCTGCCATTGGGAAGAGGTGGGCCACGTGTGCTGGCACATCGACGGCAGTGCTGTCCTCATCCTCCTCCTCTGCCGCCTCATCCTCTCTCCACCCCCTCACTAACTCAGCTGCACTGTGCTGATCCACCTCATCAGCAGCAAGGTCAGGGACCTCCACCAAGTCCTCCTCCTCCTCCTCCCCCTCAGAGGTGGACTGTGCAGCTGCATGCCGCTCCTGCTGGTCCAAGGCTGCCGCTCCCTGTTCCAGCAAAGCATCGAGGGCCCTGTTCAGCAGACAAACCAGGGGCACCCACTCGCACACCATAGCATGGTCCCTGCTCACCATGTTGGTGGCCCGCAGAAAGGGAGCCAGCACTAAGCACACCTGCTGCATGTGCCCCCAGTCGTCATCGGGGACGATGGACGGGATGTTGCTGGTCTTGTCCCTTTTCTGAGCGGCGGACACAGTGGCCAGGGCAAGGTACTAGTTGACAGCGTGCTTCTGTTCAACCAGACGCTCCAACATCGCCAGGGTGGAGTTCCAGCGAGTTGGAACGTCAAGGATCAGCCGATGGCTGGGCAGCTCCAGCTCCTTTTGCACGTCTTCCAGGCTCGCAGAGGCTGCAGGCGAGCGCCGGAAGTGACGCACAACATTCCTTGCCGTTTCCAGCAGTTCGCCCATCCCCTGGTAGGTGCGCAAGAACTTCTGCACCACCAGGTTCAGCACGTGGGCAAGACAGGGGATGTGGGTCAGGTTTCCCCTGTCGATTGCGGCAACCAGATTGGCCCCATTGTCGACCACCACCTCTCCGACTCTGGGGGTCAGCCAAATCCTCTCCTGCTCCTGGAGTTTGGCCAACACATGGGTTGCCGTCAGTTTGGTCTTCCCAAGGCTGACCAACTGCAGCAGCGCTTGGCAGTGGCGTGGCTTCACGCTGCTGCTGAGGCGGGGGGTTTGGCCAGGTGTGCCGGAGGATGGCAGAGGATCGGAGGAACCTGCTGCAGTTCCCCTGACCCTGCGGGGTGGCACCACCCACTGTGTTGCTGCTGCTGCTGTGCCCGCTGCTGCTCTCCCATCCTCACCCCCTTCCACCAAGCTGTCCCAGTGGACAGTGAAGGACAGGTAGCGGCCTGTCCCGAAGCGGCTGCTCCAGGAGTCCATGGTGACGTGGACCCTTTCACCAACCGCGTGCTCCAGCCCTCGCTCCACATTGGCCATCACAAAGCGGTGCAGTGCAGGCATGACCTGGCGGGCAAAGAAGTGTCTGCTGGGGAGCTGCTAGTCTGGGGCTGCACAAGCAAGCAGCGCACACATGTCGCTCCCCTCCTGCACGAGCGTGTACGGCAGGAGTTGGGAGCACATGGCCCGTGCCAGCAAGCCGTTCAGCTGCCGCACGCAACGGCTGCTGGGAGGCAGAGCCCTAACCACCCCCTGGAAGGACTCGCTCAAAAGGCTCTGGCGTCGCCTTTTGCTAGCACGGGAATCAGCGGAGACAGCAGAGGAGGCCACTGAGGACTGGCTGCCAGAACAGGCCTCAGTGTCGGCGGCAGGAGTTGCAGAGGGGGGAGGAGCAGTGCGTTTCCGCACTCCTGCTGGTGGTGCTGGAGGAGCAGGAGGGCAGGTGGCTGCTGTTGCTGCTGCTGCTGCTGAAGGCTGTGCAGTGATGGGTGTGGTGCCACTGCCAGCACCAGATGCCTTAAGCCTCTGGAACTCCTCATGCTGGTGGTAATGTTTAGCAGCAAGATGGTTGATGAGAGAGCTGGTGCTGAACTTTAAGGGGTCTGAACCTCTGCTCAACTTCCGCTGACAGTGGTTGCAAGTGGCGTACTTGCTGTAAACTGTGGGCATGGTGAAAAATTGCCAGATTGGTGACAAGAAAACCCCCCTACGGCCTGGAGCCGTTGCTGCCTGTCTCCCTGTGGTGGTTGGGGGGGGGGGGGGGGGGGGGCTTGGGTGCGGCTGGTGGTGGTACTGGCAGATGCAGCTGCTGCTGCTGAGCCTGAGACACCAGCAGGCTGTGGGACCTGCCTACTGCTGCCAATGCTTGCAATGATGCGCCTCCTTGCAAGGCCCACAAGTGCATCCTCCTCCTCCTCCTCAGAGCTGCTGATGATGACATCCCCAGGTGCTGGTGGTGGCACCCAGTCTTTGTCTGTCACCCTGTCATCATCATCATCATCCTCCCCTCCTGAAACATGTCCTGCTGGGATGATGACCCCCCAAACTCCTCTCCTGATGCATGGATGGGCTGCTTGACTGTCGCCACAGTCTTGCTGTCCAATCCCTCCTCCCCCAAAGTGCCCATCAGCATCTCCTCCTCAAAATCGCCAACAACAGCAGACAATTGACTCATGATGCCTGGGGTCAAAAGACTGCTGAATGACAGATCGCCAACTGACGGTGAACTGGCCTCCTCCCCCGGCCCTGCTGGGCAGCTGCTGCGAACAGGGGTGGTGGTGGTGGTGAGGGTGGAGGCCTCGGATGCAGAGCTGACGGCGGGCTGCTCATCCTCCGTCATCAGTTGCACCACAGTGGCAGCATCCTTTTCCTCAATGGGACGTTTCCGACCCGGCTGGAGGAAAATAGGAGCAGGTACTACACGCTGCTGCGGCTGTGTCTCTGCAGCGTGAGTTGCTGATGCTCCTGCTGGGCGCCCAAGGCATCCACGGCCAGTGGCTATAGGCGGAATGTTAGCCACTGACGCAGCTGCTGCTGCTGCGGAACTGTGCATGGTGGCGCGGCTTGCCACAATGCTGCTCCCTCTCCTCCTGATTCCCTTGCTGCCCTTCCCCTTGCCCAAACCGCGCTGGCTGCCACTTCCAGACATCTTAGATGTTTTGGGCGTAAACAAAAAAGTTTTTTAAAAGGGCGGGTGAAAAAGTGGGGAACTTTAATGGAGTGGGTTGGTGGGTGAGGTGACACTAATCACTAAGTGATTAGATCGCTAAGTGATTACTAGTACAGTACAAATACAAAATACAATAATCAGTAATCAGTAAGTGTGAACAGTGAACAGTGAGTGTGTCCCCTAGTACACTAACTAGAAAATACAATAATCAGTAGTAATCAGATTCAGTAGAAGGAAATAGAGTGTGTGTACACTACAGACAGTGCACGCACACACACACACACACACGCAGGAGCTAGCCTATGAACAGTGACTGAGTGTCCCTAGTACAGTAAGTACAACTAGAAAATACAATAATCAGATTCAGTAGTAACTAATCAGATGATTCAGTAGAAGGGAATACTGTGTACTGTGTACACTACAGACAGTGCACGCACACACACGCAGGAGCTATGGACAGTAACAGTGAGTGTCTCTAGTACAGTAGTATAACTACAAAATACAATAATCACTCAGTAAGTAAAGGACAAGACAGGGTAGAATACACAGCAGAAACACTGGTATAGATGAGAAATAAACTAACAGAGGACAGGAGGACAGCTGCCCACACAGCTTGCCTGCAGCAGCTGCCTGTCTCTATGTAACACACAAGCTACTAACTAAAATACAATCTCTATCTAGCTAACAACAATATAGGTGTATATAGCAGGTGTATGTGAGCAAAAACGCTAGGTGATTGACCACAATAGAGCACTTGCTAAGCCAAAGCACAAAGGAGCAGATCTCTCTCTGTACAAGTCAGGCAAGGACGGAAAAACCGAACATGGCGGCCGCTATTTATAGGGTAGGGGCTGGCCAGGGTCCCCCTCTGTGATCGGCTGCCGTCAGAGGGCCTGGGAGCCCTCTGATTGGCTCTAAGGACATCAATCTGGGCTATCAATAGCTGCAGCTATTCGAGCTCGGTATTCGACCTCGAATAGCTGAAAAAGAGCTCGAATATTCGAGCTACTCGAATATTCGAGCTCTGCTGAGCATCCCTGTGTAGAGTGAGGAGGCTCCAACTTCCATGGAGGCGACATCGATAGCAGGTGACCTGGCCAGCTGGCGAGGGCCAAGTGTGACATTGTCCTGGTCGGTTAGCTCTCTCCCTCAGACTTCAGCTAAGAAACCAATATCACTTTCCCATGAATGACCCTTTAGCATCCTCTCAGGGGTGTGATGTACTTGTGCTAAATACAAACATGTTGCTGCAGTAACAAAACACTCCTAAAACTACAACACGCCTGTCATGAGCTTCAGAGAGGCTGTGGTGCATCTGGTGTGCAACAATTGTTGCCTTATGCATAAAGCATTTCCCACAATCTGCACTAAGACGCTAACCAGTGGGACTTCTCTGGTGTCTAAGAAGGTTTCCTATCAAAATGGATCATTCCCCGCAATCTGAACAGGAAAAGGCCGTTCAACTGTGTGACTTCTCTGGTGTAAAAGAAGATATTGTTTATCACAGAAACATTTCCCACACTCTGCACAAAAAGGGCACTTCCCCGTGAGACTTCTCTGCTGTCTACAAAGCTTATGTTTATCAATTAACTATTTCTCACACTCTGAACAGGGATACACGTGATCACCTGTTCATTTTCTTTGGCGGTTAAATAAATATCCTTTATTATTTTAACATTTCCCACACTCTGAACATGAATTAGGAGGATGCTCACCTGTAGGAACAGTCTGATGGAAAATAAGGTCAGATATAAAAAGAACAATTCTGCCACATTGGTTTGCAGTGTTTGTCACATGCCTGGTGCTTGTCATTGTACTCAGGCTATGGTTTCATAATCTGGCCCCCGACCAACGACAATGGCCCGGTATCACCCTTGAAGGTGTATTCAGCATACACTGTTTAATTGTTTATTTCATTTCTTTTCATGTGTTCTCTTGGCAGTCTACCTCCCTTCCCTGTTGCCTCTCTCCCCTGGTTAGGCTATACTCAGACCACAAACCTTCCCCAATGTCTTGCACCTGCTGAAAGTTACCTGGTTCACATTTTGATGCCGATGTTAACTGTCTAAAGATCATAAGACCCTTTTCCACGAGCAGTTGATAGGCAGTGGAAAGACTGACACACAACTCATAACTGTTATCCGCTGCCTGCTAACTGCCCGTGCCCGCTGCTAACTGCTGTGCTCACTGAATGTGCAGTTTTGCAGCCCTTGGAAAAGGGCCCTTAGTGTTCTCTGTTCAGGTTGGGATCCTATCTACCCTCCTCTCATTTACTCTAATTCTGCACCGAATCTGCACATTTTGTGATCTACTCACTCTGCATTAGTGATGGGCGAACAGTGTTCGCCACTGTTCGGGTGCGCCCGGATTTTGGCCTGTTCGGGTTCGGTTCGGCACCCCCCGAACACCTCATGGTGTTCGGGAGGGTGCTCGGGCACGCTGCCCGAACCCGAACAGGCCTTCTTTTTTCGGCCGAACACAGCCGTGTCCGGCCGAACATAGCCCCCTATAGGGTCCCAGCATAAAGGGAGAGCATGCCCTGAGCCCGGGGGGGGGGGGGGGGGTCGGAAATGCCCCCCACCCCTCCCCGCTAAGCTCTCCCTTCTGCTGGACCCTATAAAATTAAATCTAAGTCCCCCGAAGGTACCTTGCAGGCTGGCAGGAGGAGGGCAGGAAGCAGGCAGCCGGAGAGCATAGGAGCTAGTACCATCTGGTACTTCCGCCCTCTCTCTGATGCACTTCCTGTTTACTTTTGTAAGTCGCGTCAAGAGACAGCAGGAGTACCGCGATGACGCGTACGAGGGTACGTGTCATCATGTTCTGCTCTCTCTTGACGTGACTTACAAATGTAAACAGGAAGTGCGTCAGAGAGCGGGCGGAAGTATCAGATGGTACTAGCGCCTATGCTCTCCGGCTGCCCGCTTCCTGCCCTCCTCCTGCCAGCCTGCAAGGTACCTTCGGGGGACTTAGATTTAATTTTATAGGGTCCAGCAGAAGGGAGAGCTTAGCGGGGAGGGGTGGGGGGCATTTCCGACCCCCCCCCCCCCCCACGCTCGGGGGCATGCTTTCCCTTTATGCAGAGACCCTATAGGGGCCCCAAAGGGACATGTTCGGGTTGGGTTCGGCCCTAACATGCCGAATATCGGGGGCATGTTCGGCCGAACCCGAACATCTGGATGTTCGCCCATCACTACTCTGCATCTATTCTATTAAACCATTAAGTGCCTCCTTTTCATCCCCTCTGTAACCATTGCCCATAGTCTCCCCCAGTCCCCAGTGTCTGCCTCGGCCTGACCAGCAGTCAGCATACACTTGTTTACTAGTATCTATAATGCAAGTCTAAGATTCTAGTTGGGAAATACAAACACTCTAGACATCTCATGTGTGATGTAGGCCCATCCTATGTGCTAGTATCCTGCACATTTCTCAGCCTGATATTCCCCTCCAGGGGTCAGTAGCCCCCCAGCCCCATATGATGCATGGCGGAGATACTTTTCTTCATATTGAGGGGGGAGTGACAGAAAACATTGCATATTAGACGTTGTATTCCCCCTGATAATGATGGAGACAGAAGAGATCGGGGGAGCAGTAAGCAGAGCTGGTCACATAAGAGCGGGATTTCCCGGCCGCAGCCTCCGCTCAGAAGTCCCCCGGAGCTGTAATGGGGGAGGGGAGACCCCTGCCAGCCGGGCGGCCACACACAGGGGGCACACTGCTATATTCCGGAGGGAATAAACCCACGTTTCTCCCGGCAGGAAACACAAGCAGAGAGCCGAACAGTGACAGCTGTGTGGAGAGGAGGGGCGCCAGAGAGTCCGGATCCCTCCAATAGGAAGACAAGGCGCGCTCCTATCAGCAGCCAATGGCAGCGCGGCCGGAGAGGCTATATATGCGCTGATTGGCGCTCTCCCTGCAATGTTACACTGTGTTGTGCAGGAAGATGGCAGAGACCGCACCAGCAGCCGCCCCTCCCGCAGCGGAGCCCGCCGCCAAGAAGAAGCAGAGCAAGAAGGCGGCAACCGGAGGAGCCAAGAAAGCCAGCAACAAGCCTTCCGGTCCCAGCGTGTCCGATCTGATCGTCAGAGCCGTGTCCGCCTCTAAGGAGCGCAGCGGGGTCTCCCTGGCCGCCCTGAAGAAGGCTCTGGCTGCCGGAGGATACGATGTAGAGAAGAATAACAGCCGCCTCAAGCTGGCCGTCAGGAGCTTGCTGACAAAGGGCACCCTTGTCCATGTCAAAGGTACTGGCGCCTCCGGCTCCTTCAAGATCAGCAAGAAGGAGGGCAGCAAAGACAAGGCGGCCGCCAAGAAAAAGCCATCCGCTGCGGCTAAGTCTAAGAAGACGGCTGCTGCTGCCAAGTCTCCAAAGAAAGCTAAGAAAGCCCCCAGTGCTGCCAAGAAGAGTCCGAAGAAAGCGGCCAAGAAACCTGCAGCCGCTAAGAGCCCGGCAAAGAAGGCAGCCAAGCCTAAAGCCGCTAAGAGCCCGGCAAAGAAGGCAGCCAAGCATAAAGCCGCTAAGAGCCCGGCAAAGAAGGCAGCCAAGCCTAAAGCCGCTAAGAGCCCGGCAAAGAAGGCAGCCAAACCTAAAAAGGCCGCTCCTAAGAAGAAATAAGTCTAAGATTGTCTCTCATAAACCCAAAGGCTCTTTTCAGAGCCACCCAATCTCTCCCCCAAAGGGCTGTGATGTTTTCTGTTTGTTGGCGTGTAGGTAGTACATGTAACGGAGTGCATTGCAAACTTAGACATGTCATTGAGTCCAGCAATTTTCAAGCGATCCGTTACCCCCATATATCCTAGTCTGCTCATTGCTAAAACTGCCGGCAGCAGTACGTTTAAATGGTGTTACTCCTCTACCGGCATCCCAGCACTTCCAAGTCACACCCTGTACCGAAGGCTTAGATGTATGGCTACTGTGATGGCTGTTATATAACATGCTGCTTCACTCACCGCAGCTCAACGTATGTCGGCTAAGGCCACTTTCCTCTTAAAAATCCAATGTGTAATATATATGCACTACAGTGGCTTGTAGCTTTGCTCAAATGTCTGCAAGTCAAGTACCCGTCGGCGATGTCGAAGTGAATGGCTGAGACAAATGCAATGGCTTACTATACATTTGCTTAGTGATTAAGGCGGAAGGATCGGTCCCTACAGAGGGATCAGCGTTGCTGAATGCTGATCTGACCCGCTGTGTACTATGTAGAATCCGCTACTGTAATATATACTTGTTAGAAATTAGAACAAAGTTTTACTTCAGATTGTTTCCTCGTGTAGAGAGCCGGTAGTGTCCTTGCATTTCCAAATCTCTCGGCAACCCACCTTCCCCTTGGATCAGACTGGCACATTGGAAGAGTTTAGTGATAATACACTTTGTAAAACTGCTCTGCAAGGAGAATGTGGGGTGGCTCTGAAAAGAGCCTTTGTGTTGTGTGACGTAACAGGATGGCTGCGTGACGCGATTATGCCCTCTCGCCGCGGATCCTGCGGGCCAGCTGGATGTCTTTGGGCATGATGGTGACCCTCTTGGCGTGGATGGCGCACAGGTTGGTGTCCTCGAAAAGCCCCACCAGATAAGCCTCGCTGGCCTCCTGCAGAGCCATGACGGCCGAGCTCTGGAAGCGCAGGTCGGTCTTGAAGTCCTGGGCGATCTCCCGCACCAGGCGCTGGAAGGGCAACTTGCGGATTAGCAGCTCGGTGGATTTCTGGTAGCGGCGGATCTCGCGGAGAGCCACAGTGCCGGGCCGGTAGCGGTGGGGCTTCTTCACTCCGCCGGTGGCTGGAGCGCTCTTACGGGCGGCTTTAGTAGCCAGCTGCTTGCGGGGAGCCTTCCCGCCGGTGGACTTGCGGGCTGTCTGCTTGGTTCTGGCCATGCCTGCTAATCAGCGTCACTAATGTGCTGCTGCGAATATGGAGAGACACAGCCGCCGCTACTCCTATTTATACTGAGCTCTGCCCTCTGATTGGTCGGGGCGTGTCTTGTCTCTCCCTGATTGGCTATTGGAGGGCATCCGTTATTGTTCAAATGTACCGCCAGGCTATTGTTCCAGCAGCAGCAGCCCGCCAATTTCCCCTAAGAGGTCATTCTTGCCTATTACTTAAACTAAAAATAAAAAAACTATACTAGATATTTATAAAGCCGCGGGAAATAGTGGAAGGATTAGGAACATAAAATAAAGTACTTGTTTCTCTGCAGCTCACACAGCACAAGCTGTTATGTATCGGCTCAGATCAGAGGAGGAGAGGAGACCGGAGCCAGAGAGGAAACATTGTAACAGATGAGAGAAATAGATACAATATTTGGGCTGTTCATGTATCTATCTAGGCAGCTGCAGCCGGCTGGGAAGCTACACATCACTTGTGACTACAGATTGGCGGGACGGAGGATCCCTGTCCCTCCCTGGCACCATTTATCAGCCACCAGTTACAGGCCGCTGTGCTGTTATGTGCGGCGAGGATCACTGGAAAGAATACACATGGATCACAGCAACGCTCACTGCAGATCTTCATTCATAGATATTATTACACACATCCCAGTATGTATCGAGGAAACGTGATTGGACGCTTAGGATAGCGGACAAACGAAAATTAAAAAAGATACTGCAAGGTTTCGGCACCTCGCAATTCTTAAATATACATATAGATATATATCACTGTATTCTGGGAAAATACTTTGCGGCATATGAGAGCCTAAAGAATTTGCAGCGTCCTAAACAATAGGTGTGAGTACATATATTTCCCCTATTAATTCACTCCCAACTTGTGACCAACTAAGCAGCCAGACGGGGATTCCATTGCTCTGACTGCGATAGGAATAGCCGTAATGTATAGTCAGGATATCATAGCCGATATGGGCCCGCCACGTGTTCTCTCCGTAATTCTAGTGTCCTTACTTACACCTAAAACCCCATAGAAAGTCAACAATAAGTTGAAGGACTTTAGCAATTTGAAGAGAGCTGATAAGTTACGTTATAGAGCAAATTATAAAGATGCATCAGGCAAACCATTTAACTTCATGTGTGTTAAAATTGCATAGGACAGCTCTGTAGTGATTTGGTGGGTGGCTCTTCCGGGCAGCGCTGTTACTTGGCGCTGGTGTACTTGGTGACGGCCTTGGTGCCCTCGGACACGGCGTGCTTGGCCAGCTCTCCCGGCAGCAGCAGGCGGACGGCGGTCTGGATGATCTCCCGGGAGGTGATAGTGTGGCGCTTGTTGTAATGAGCCAGACGGGAAGCTTCCCCGGCGATGCGCTCGAAGATGTCATTGACGAAGGAGTTCATGATGCTCATGGCCTTGGAGGAGATGCCGGTGTCGGGATGTACCTGCTTCAGCACCTTGTACACGTAGATGGCGTAACTCTCCTTCCTGCTCTTCCTACGCTTCTTGCCGTCCTTCTTCTGGTTCTTGCTCACAGCTTTCTTGGAGCCCTTCTTGGGGGCAGGAGCGGACTTGGCTGGCTCAGGCATGGCTGGAAGATGCTGCTTCTCAGTCACTGCGGAGTGCGGAGTAGTGTTGTCCGGATCATGAACGATTCGGATCTTTGATCCGAATCTATTTTATGAGTCGATCATCCGAATCATCAAAATGAACGATTCGGATCGCAAAAGGGGCGGGGCCAGGAGCGACACGCCCCCTCTCAGCGGGCAGCAGGGTCCTGGAAGCAGGGATCGCTCTGTTGGAGGGGAGGCAGCCTTGCAGGGAGACAGGTAGATGAGAGAGAGAGGGGACATGGGTGCCACTGCCAGATATGTGTAGAGCACACATACTGGCTATAACGTGCTGCCCATTATAGGCTGTCTGTTCCGTAGTGCTGCACAGTGATCACATGGGAAGCTTTTGGCTCAGCATAGCTCAGTAACTTTGCAGACAGTGTGATTGAAAGGCAATATAATCCTCCTGCACTCGGCACTAAACAGCTACACTTATCTTCTGGGAATGCTTTCTTTCACTGTGCGACCTTTTCTTTCAAAGTGTACAGATGCACATATAGGTGAAATACATGTAAAGCATATGACTTCAGCATGTGGGTATTACGTGCAAACATTTCTGCTCTCTGCTCGTCCCTCCTCCCTTCTCTGTCCACTCCCTGCCCTCTGTCCATCTTCTCCCCTTCTCTGTGTGTCCACTCCCTCCCCTTCTCCTATCCACAGACCTGTTCACCCCCGAATGGTGTAAGATGATCCGAGATTCGGATCAAAGATCCGGATCTCTTCAATGATCCGATTCGAATCATCCGGATCATTGAAAAGATCCGAACTTCCCATCTCTAGTGCGGAGATATACAGAGAGGCCACAGCGCCGCCTCCCCTCCTTATATGGGCGGCCTATGCAAACGCAGCTACTGAGGAGCTGCTGTGCTGATTGGCAGCGTCACTGGCACTGCCCGATCACCGCCCCTTCTCCCTCATTGGTTTAGCACAACTACACACCGGCTATTCAGGTATAACATGCAGAGCACCGCCCCAGTCGCTGATTGGCGGATTGCTAGACCGAGCCGCCATTGGCAGTACTGAATAGCAGCCAATCAGGTGACAGCGCGGGACACAGCCTGCAGAGTATATATAGAAGGAGGAGGGCTGGATTAGGATACTTACATTGGAGAGACACATCCTGATTATCTGCCATCATCATGTCTGGACGCGGCAAACAAGGCGGCAAGGCCCGTGCTAAGGCCAAGACTCGCTCCTCCCGGGCCGGCCTGCAGTTCCCAGTCGGCCGTGTGCACCGTCTGCTGAGGAAGGGCAACTATGCGGAGCGGGTGGGGGCCGGAGCTCCGGTCTATCTGGCCGCAGTGCTGGAGTACCTGACCGCTGAGATCCTGGAGCTGGCTGGCAACTAGAGATGGGAAGTTCGGATCTTTTCAATGATCCGGATGATTCGAATCGGATCATTGAAGAGATCCGGATCTTTGATCCGAATCTCGGATCATTTTACTACCGGAAGCATTCGGGGGTGAAATGAACAGCAGGACAGGTCTGTGGACAGGAGGAGGGGAGGGGGTGGACACACAGAGAAGGGGAGAAGATGGACAGAGGGCAGGGAGTGGACAGAGAAGGGAGGAGGGGAGAGCAGAGAGCAGAAATGTTTGCACGTAATACCCACATGCTGAAGTCATATGCTTTACATATATTTCACCTATATGTTCATCTGTACACTTTGAAAGAAAAGGTCGCACAGTGAAAGAAAGCATTCCCAGAAGATAAGTGCAGCTGTTTAGTGCCGAGTGCAGGAGGATTATATTGCCTTTCAATCACAGTGTCTGCAAAGTTACTGAGCTGTGCTGAGCCAAAAGCTTCCAATGTGATCACTGTGCAGCACTACGGAACAGCCAGCCTATAATGGGCAGCACGTTATAGCCAGTATGTGTGCTCTACACATATCTGGCAGTGGCACCCATGTCCCCTCTCTCTCATCTACCTGTCTCCCTGCAAGGCTGCCTCCCATCCAACAGAGCGATCCCTGCTTCCAGGACCCCACTGCCCGCTGAGAGGGGGCGTGGCTCTCCTGGCCCCGCCCCTTTTGCGATCCGAATCGTTCATTTGGATGATTCGGATGATCGACTCATAAAATAGATTCGGATCAAAGATCCGAATCGTTCATGATCCGGACAACACTACTGGCAACGCCGCCCGGGACAACAAGAAGACCCGCATCATCCCCCGCCACCTGCAGCTGGCTGTCCGCAACGACGAGGAGCTCAACAAGCTGCTGGGTGGGGTGACCATCGCCCAGGGGGGAGTCCTGCCCAACATCCAGGCCGTGCTGCTGCCCAAGAAGACCGAGAGCCACAAGGCGGCCAAGAGCAAGTAATTCCCTGCAGCAGCCGGACACACACAGTACAGAACCACAAAGGCTCTTCTCAGAGCCACCCACACGGTCTATACAGAGCCGAGTACAGAACATACTTATCATATTGTCACATGTAGGTCGGGTATACAATATTTTAGCGCGCACACTGATGTATCGGTATGAAGTAAAGATCGATGGATGGTTTTCTCAAAAACTATCATAATTGAATAATCTTATTTGCGGGTATATATTAGGCACTAATTGCTGGCAATCTGCGGGACGGATTTTGTCAAGTCATTGTTCCGCAGTAAAAATAGTTAAATACAGCAAAATGTTCAATTCGGCAGCAATATAGCTGCTTGTGTGACAGTGCAGCGGAGCAGGTGTCAGACATCCAATCCATTTAGGTTTTGCGCGTTTATGGATGAAGGGAGAGAAATTGTACACGGTGATTGGTTGGGTCAAATCAGTTGATAGTTTAATTATCAATTTGAAATGGTAACGGTTTTTCCCGCCACTATAGATCTGCACAAACTAACCCGTGACCGATATATCTCGATTTGCTCATTCTAAAATATAAATTCCCTGCGAGTATCGGCAATGCATTCCGCCTCCATTTTACCTATCGCTCTGCCGGTATTTCCTTCAGCATTTGCCAAGGCTATACTTTCCCCAAATATATTTTAATCTCATTGAAGTATTTCCCCAGATATTTGAGCAACAGCCAATAGATCGCTCCTCTATCGGTCATGGGCAGAGCGGTCGGACAATGAGCCTTTAGGTCAAACTGAACATAATTCGAGGAACAGGTAAAGCTGGCAACAGAGGGTTCCTGGCAGCTTGTTCAGCGATTAAATATACTGTACATTTACCTTTCTGCATGAAATACATTCTCCACGAATAGCTTACACTTCTGCATCTCTTTTGTGCTCAACCCAAACTGCTAAATGGCTCAGACACGTGCGTGTAGGAGAGCAATATGGTTACATATTCTTCTCAGAGCCACCCACACGGTCTATACAGAGCCTGATGCGCATTATATTGTTTCCTCTGCTGCATGCAGAGACGTGTCACACGATGGTGTGCTTACAAAGTCCACACCATATTAACGGAGATGATAGGTTAACGTTACAAACAATATTTCATAGACTAAAGCCAAGCTCCATATTGCCAAATACCATGTAAAAGAATCAGATGGATCCTCCTGTTTGGCAGCCACACGTGTTCCTGGCTCTGAATCAGATGCAATGTTATACGGCTGTACAGTAATCCTGATCCACAATCCCATAAGCAGATCAGCCTGCAGGCAGCACTCCTATACGGAAGCATTAGCGCTATTAGCACAGCAATAGAGAGCATCATGTGTGGTGGAGGGATCGTTCCTATTCAGGATGGATCGTAACAGGCTTGTTTTAATTAAAATAGTCATCACATTATAATCTTTTACAATTAATGTATTTCATCATTTGGGGTATTCATTAGAAACACCCAGTAGCGCCAACAAAGGCATATGTATCTGCACGGCCAATGTCTGATTCACAATGTAGAGGCAGTAATACTCTGGCAAAGCTATTGGCTGAGCGGAGACGTTTGTGTAGCTGTGATTGGCTAAGGCAGAGCAGTTGCGATTTTCAAATTTGCCGCCGAATTTCCGTGGAACAGGCGGGATGGATGTGCCGCTCTCTGTTGCGGCTATTATGTGATGCTGCACCGGCAGCTGCCCCATAATATTCAGCATTTCCCCGGCTGTGCTGCTCCCTGCAATGCCAGCTCAGAGTTCAGCCATAAGAGATATGCAGGATTGAGTTTATGTCGTAACAATGTCATTTACTACAAGGGAACAAATAGATCATCTGGAGGAGACAAAGAGATCATTTAGTACAGCTGTCATAACATGTCCAGTGTGAGATAAACAGGACAGGAATCCATTAGGAGTGATATTTATGTTGGCTTCTGAGGAGAGAAAACCAATTACCGAATATAATCACTGGTCTCTCTGTACGCAGCGCTGCCAAACGTCAAGATATAGTAAAAGTAGAGCGACCAGACCCCGTAAGAAATTAAAAGGATAACAGCAACATTATGATATTCTATTCCTGGAGGGACAAATAGATCGTCATTTAGCAGCACAGCTGTTACATTATGCCCAGTGTGAGGGGAAACATGCCGGAGAGCCTATGCAGAAGTGTTACTTGTGATGCTTTGTGAGCTGACAGAGCACATCACTGCCAATATAAGCCCTGACCTGTAGGGAGCGCTGCTGCTAAATGTCAGAAATGTAACATTGTATGTAATATTAAAAGTAGAGGAAGCAGAACAACTACAAATTAGACGTATAATGACTAACCCGCCCTTGGCTCCTCCCCCTCTGCGCAGTCTCCTGTCAGGTCCGCTCAGCCTG
Organism: Hyperolius riggenbachi; assembly: GCF_040937935.1. Classification (NCBI taxonomy): domain Eukaryota; kingdom Metazoa; phylum Chordata; class Amphibia; order Anura; family Hyperoliidae; genus Hyperolius; species Hyperolius riggenbachi. The sequence continues at coordinate 214,573,206 of NC_090655.1, read as the reverse complement.
TATAAGAGGAGGGGAGGCGGCAGCGCACAGCATTGTGTATCTCCAGCAGAGAAGAAGCATCATGTCTGGCAGAGGAAAGGGCGGCAAAGGTCTCGGGAAAGGAGGCGCCAAGCGGCACAGGAAGGTGCTCCGGGACAACATCCAGGGCATCACTAAGCCCGCCATCCGCCGCCTGGCCCGCAGAGGGGGTGTCAAGCGTATCTCCGGCCTCATCTATGAGGAGACCCGCGGAGTGCTGAAGGTTTTCCTGGAGAATGTCATCCGCGATGCCGTCACCTACACCGAGCACGCCAAGAGGAAGACCGTCACCGCCATGGATGTGGTGTACGCCCTGAAACGCCAGGGGCGCACCCTCTACGGCTTCGGCGGCTAAACTACCCTGACTCCATCCCGACTACACAAAAACAAACGGCCCTTCTCAGGGCCACCCACCACCTCTAGAAGCGCTCTGCAGTACTACCGCTAGAAGTATTGACCTATTACCTGACAGCTGAGGCACGCCGCTGCCAGGGGAACCGGAGGACGCCGCATTTAAAGGCACAGCTTCACCGCCATAGTAGGTCCGATGCTACTATAGCTGCCTGCACACCACACCTCGAGGCCATCAGATGCTGCTGCTGCTGCCTCCATACTCCCCCAGTTAACCATCCTGGAGTCTTCTGCCTGTAACTTATATCTTCCCAGGGGCTAGGCCACTTGCACTCCATCAAGCAGCCCTCCAAGCTACAGATCCAGCATGGGACTACCCCTAAGATGTGATGTTCGGATCTTTTCAATGATCTGGATGATTCGAATCGGATCATTGAAAAGATCTTGATCTTTGATCCGAATCTGGGATCATTTTACAAGGGAAGAATTCGTGGGTGAGATGACTAACAGGACAGGAGAAGGGGAGGGGGGTGGACACACAGAGAAGGGGAGAAGATGGGCAGGGAGTGGACAGAGAAGGGAGGGACGAGCAGAAATGTTTGTTTGCACGTAATACCCACTTGCTGCAATCATGCTTTACATGTCACCTATATGTTCATCTGTATACTCCCAACTCCCATTCCCCAAAGCATTCCCAGAAGTGAAGTGCAGCTGTATAGAGCAGTGCAGGAGGATCATATTGCTCAGCAATTACAGTGCCTGCCCTTTTCTAGCCCAGCCTGCTGCCTGTAACGTTACTGAGCTGTGCCAAAAGTTTCCAATGTGTTCACTGTGCTCAACTACGGAACAAGACAGCCTATAATGAGCAGCACATTTCAGCCAGTATGTGTGCTCTACACATATCTGGCAGTGGCACCGATGTCTCCTCTCTCTCATCTACCTGTGGCTGTGCAAGGCTGCCTCCCCTTTAACAGAGCGATCCATCTCTGCTCTGCTTCCAGGACCCCGCTGAGAGGGGGCGTGTTGCTCCTGGCCCCGCCCCATTTGCGATCCGAATCACTCATTTTGATGATTCGGATCTAAGATCCGAATCGTTCATAATCCGGACAACACTACTAGCCCTAGCCGTGGGTCTGACGCGGCCCTAGCCCTGCAGGGAAGTTGTGTAAGCTGCATTGGAGAAATGGCTTTACCGACAACGCACCGACTTCAGCCACTTCGACACCTAGCACTATCCCTAACTTTGGGTACCAATCTCTGCAGTGGACAAAGCCAGCCAGTGAGACACAAATGGACACTAACCGACCAGGTTGTGCCGCAATCCTAAGGGGACTCTATCACTGTCCTTTCCACTTTCCTCTCTCCTCTCTGTCTCTCTCCTAGGGTTAGACTGGGGGGCATCTGATTCAAAGTATCGCTGCAAAGCATTTTGAGTGCCATGGACGGCAGCGGATTACCCCCCTAGTCCTTTACCTGGGGTTATCTCTCTCTTTCTTCCTTATTCTTTCTTTTTTAGCTATCCCTTCTCTCTTTCTCTATCCACTCTTTACCAGGGCACATTGCGGGACATCTGGAACTGCTGCGGAGCGAGCACCGCCGGTAGATGTGGCTGCTCCCCTCACACAGCACTCCAGACTTCCCCACGCGTCCTTCACTATAGTTATTATGTGCTGTATGTATATATAAGTATATGCTTACTTTGTTCCATACTGTACCTGATTGGATGTTTTAAGGCAGGGGTCTCAAACTCACGGGCCATTTGCGGCCCTCGATACAATATTTTATCCGCCGGCATTTCCTGGAAGGGGCAGAGCTTTCAACTTCAGCTCTGCCCCTCCTGACGTCAATCGCCGCGCATCGCTGCTTCTCCCCGCCTCTCTCTGTGAAGGAAGAGTGAGAGGGCCAGAGGGGCAGGCAGAGGCGGTGATGCACTGCGATTGTGAAATCCTTTATGCGGCCCAGCCTCATCCTGACTTTGCCTCCTGCGGCCCCCAGGTAAATTGCGTTTGAGACCCCTGTTTTAAGGATTGCATGTATGTGTTTGTACCATCTCCGACCCTGTATGAGCCAAAAACAATTCCGGGTACAACCCCCATTGTACTTTGCAAAATAAATGATTCTGATTCTGTATGTGAGGTCAGTATGACACATCTGGGGATACAATAGGTATGGTTCACAAAGCGTTGTGATCGTCTTGGTTTTCACTTTATCTAGGTTACATTTGAAAGCTTCCAAAGAGCAATCTAAAATGTAATTAAAGTAAGAAAAGTAACATTGAAGGTAGCTAGGAACCACTTCCTATAAGTGATTATCTTGCTTGTAAATATACTGAAAGGTTGTTACTAAAAAAAAAAAAAAATCGGGTTAGAAGTCATTTTATTTGAAGTTTTGAGAATAGAGCCCATTGTAACCGTATGGCCCCGGTACTCCCACTTGCCTGAACGCTTTGGCAGCTTGTGCTTGGCGCAGAGCAGATACAAACACGTAAATGTAAATCGTGCAGCTGTTAGATGTGAGCTTAGTATGTATCCATCTGAGGAAACAAAGTTTCACCCACATTCTCAGGACCACCCACTGCCTCTATAGAAAGCGCTATGGTAGTACTTTGTGCATCCATGTTATATTGTTTGTTACATTAATTTCCGTTATAGTATCGGGGACTACAGTCGTTTTTCAGACCACAGGTTTAATGTTCACCACACGGTGGCAGCACTTTATTGTACAAGGATCCTTCTTGTACAATAAAGTGCTGCCACCGTTGAGAAGTTCATATACACTGTAGCAGGAACTGAGATTTAATACATTATACATCGGGAAGGAGGGAGTATATTGAGTAGTTTCTGTACACTGTAGCAGTAGCTGAGATTTGATACATTATTATACATAGGGAAGGAGCGAGTATTGAGCAGTTTCTGTACACTGTAGCAGTAGGTGAGATTTGATACATTATTATACATAGGGAAGGAGGGAGTATTGAGCAGTTTCTGTACACTGTAGCAGTAGGTGAGATTTGATACAGTGTATAGAAACTGCTCAATACTCCCTCCTTCCCTATGTATAATAATGTAGCAGTAGGTGAGATTTGATACATTATTATACATAGGGAAGGAGGAAGTATTGAGCAGTTTCTGTACACTGTAGCAGTAGCTGAGATTTGATACATTGGGCTCTTTTCACAAAACCATGTGCGGTAACTGTCACGGACGATTGCGGGGACGCAGGCGCGTCCTGGAATCGCCCGTGAAGAAAAGAACGATCGCACTCGATTCCTGCGTCGATTGCGCTTCAAATCGGTACAATCTGGATTTATTGTGTAGGAGGTCTGCAGTCCTTTTCTTAGCAAAGAGAGCACCATTCCAAATGCTGGTTGGCCCTTTTGATATGCTAATGAGCCTGGGCCCAGAGAGTCCCTGGCTTCAAGCTGTGCTGATGGCCCATCCATCAGGTATAAGGTGACAAGCAGCTGGCAGGAAGACTGGCCCTGTGACTGCTGATCAAGCCAGAGGTGTAAACTCAGTTGTCTAAGCAGATTTCACATTCAGATGTTAATTGAAGGAGCCAACAGGGCCTTTCATAGCCAAGAAGCAGACACAGCTGGACTCCAGTCAGGCTGACTCCGGCCTTAGCAGGAAGAAATGAATGTACAATATAATCTTTTGCCCATTTACAGAATACAATAAATAGGGTGGTTATGAGAGCGGTATCATTGGATCCGTAGGGTCAGGCTGGATCTCTTGATACCAGTCGAGAGGGGCCCGGGGCCCCTACCACCCAGGTATGAATCTACTCAGGACCCTGATCTGATGCACTAGCCATGTCAGGTATCATATTAATCTGTATTTTCCTCCAAGTATGAAGCTGTTACCCCCCTAAATGTAACGTGTATGGTTCAGGAGTTACAGCAATTCATAAGTTTAGCTCTAAAATCTCTCAGAGGGAATGAACTGTCATTTGCTGGTAGCTCAGAGGGGGCTGGCATTGCCACACCCCCAAACCAGCTTCATCAAAAGCACAGAGCCAGCAGGCGGGCTGTGTCCTCCACACTGAAACATCTTGCACTCATCAGATGCCAGCTTGAGGATATGCTGGTATCCACCTGGTCTGAACTCTGGACTTTGAAACCAAGGACTTTATGATTCTTCCCACAATAAGGACATCTTTCCAGGAACTAAGTATTTTTTCTCCCTTCTTTTATTTTTCATACTGGCTATTACTGTTTTCATAATTGTTGATTTTCATAATTGTCTGTATATATTAATTATTTATATTGCGTGAATAAACGACTTCCCCAAGTCATTCACTGTTTCGCTACCCTGCTTATCAGCACACACAGAAATGATCCCGGGTCTCTGAAGATACGCTACTGTTTGTTTGTTGTTGGCTAGACAGAATATCGTGTGTTTAACCGTTTTATTCGCAGGATTAGTCAGTCAGTTAGTGGGCCCCACGGTCCCATAGTAACCGCGGTGGTGGCAGTTTACTCTGAACCAGTAGGTGACGTGGTAATCACCCGTGTCTCACAGGCTCCCTTCTGAGTTGTCTGCGGCTAATTCTTAACGGTTCCTGCGCATTGACTGCGACCAGAGTTCGCACGATCTGTGCGCTGGCACCGTTTAGAAGGCTAAGTGCGGTCAGCCACTGAGGGCTCCTGTGACAGTGGTGGCAGCGGTGGGATCTGTGTTGTGCTGAAAGTATCCACGATAGCGCTAGCGCTATCGAGAAACGAACTAATTCGTTGGTGTAGCTGGAAAGCAATATATTTTTTATATATACAGAGAGACTGTGTAGCCAGTACCCCTCCCCAAAAGTTTTATTTTATTTGGCATGGAAATGTCCGGGAACTACCAGAACATGTGCCTGTCGGACCTGCAAAATCTTTGCCAAGTGAGAGGCATTGACGTCGGCCGCAGGAAACAACAGGACCTGATAGCAGACTTGTCCAGATGGGATACCCAGCAACTGCGGGAGCCGGGAGTGTCCGCTGAGGTGGATACCAGCCCATCTGACAATCGAGGGGAACCAGAGGCTGAAGATCCTAGGCGTACAGAGGTTGAGCATCCTGCGGGCCCTGTTGCAACAGTTACGCCAGAGACTGTCAGTATGGACCCCAATCCCAGAGTTTCTGAAAGTACTCGCCTGGAACCGGCCAGTACTGGACTGTCCAGGGGTGCTGACCCGGTAATGCAGCAGGCATTACAAAAGCTGATGGAGACTGACCTGGAGAAGTACATGCAGTACATGGAAGCACGAGAGGAACGGGAGCGCCAATCTGCGGAACGCAAAGCTGCTGCTGCTGCTGCTGAACGCCACGCGGAGAGGGATGCCGCAGAGGCGCGGGAGAGACGACAGCATGAGCTCAACATGGCAAAGGTTCAACAGGCCAGCCGGAGTTCACCGCCCAGCCTCCCCGCTGAAGGAGCTGCAGCACCCGTAAGTGCGAAATTTAAATTTGCCAATATTGAAAAAGACACTGACATTGACTTGTTTTTGCGGTCTTTTGAAAAAGCATGCCGTCAGTATCGTCTGTCCCAAGACCAGTGGGCCAGACATCTGACACCTTTGCTGCGCTACAAAGCGCTTGATGCCTTCGCAGAATTGCCTGCGGAGAAGGATAATGATTATGCTGCTATAAAAGACGCTATCATTACTAAGTACCAGCTGACGCCAGAAGCCTATCGGAAAAAGTTCAGGGCCTGGCAGAAAAAGTCTTCTGATTCGTACCGAGATGTGGTCAGCAGCTTGCTCACCACACTCCGTCAGTGGACTCTAGGCCTCACCAAAGGGTCTTATGGCGTCCTGGAGGACTTGATAGTCCTCGAGCAATTTCTGAACATTTGCCCTGCTGATGTACGACAATTTGTGTTAGAACGCAAGCCGACTTCAGCAACTGTCGCTGCAGACCTTGCTGAGACTTTTGCAACTACCCGGGTGGCTGATACACGCAGAACTGTCCCATCCAGCTGGAGAGGAGGTCAGCCCAATACCTCGGCAGACCCTCCTGCCCCTGTGAGCCGTCCGCCACAGAGGCCACCCAGCGCAGCTGCTGCACCCAGGCCCGCAGCGCCTGGAGAGGTCACCTGTCACTACTGCCGCCAGCCCGGACACATGAAATTCGACTGTCCGGAGCGGAGACAGACACCACCAGCACCTGGATCATCTGCATCACCTGCACCTCACCCACAGCAGAGGCAACCCGCCAGCGAACCACAGCCTGGATCATCGGATTTTGTCCTGTTTGCACGCGGACAGGAAATCCGCGACCGAACCGACCAGCAGCAACTTGTTAGAGTGAACGGCAAAGTTGTCACCGGATTTCGAGACACCGGAGCAGACATCACGTTAGTTCACTCACATCTTGTGCCAAAGGAGAGCATCAGCTCCAGCCGATCCCTTGCCCTTACTGGAGTAGAGGGCACCCTTTTCCACATAGCCCACGCCAGAGTGAAGCTGGATTGGGGAGTGGGAGGGGTCCACGAAAGGGTTGTTGGGGTTATGAAGGATCTCCCAGTCCCTGTGTTGCTAGGGACTGATTTGGGCAAGCTTGTGTCCTACTATGAACCTGCCACGACCGCCTTGTCGCTCACGGAAGGAGACGGACTCTCCACCCACCACCAGGTACTTTATACACTTGGGGGAGCACCAGGGGGAGGTGGGTTGAATGTGCCCAGTTCAAGGGTACCAGGTTCAATAGTGCCTGCTTCAAAGGCACCTGAGTTTGAGGTACAGACTGTCTGTTGTGATGATGCTGTAACTGTACCTGAGTCTCCTGTACAACCTGTCTGTAATGAAAAAATGTCTATACCTGTCAATGTCATTACTGCATGCAATGATGATCCGAGTAATGTCCGTCTGTGCCATTCTGACAGTGTACCTGTGCTAGCAATACCACGCAGCTGCACTGCTCAGAACCCGAGCTCAGAACAGGTGGAGGGGGTTCCGGCCTCCTCCCCCTCCTCTGACCGCAGGGATGAGACCTTTCAGCCGCTGGCCTCGTGTGACATGAGCCAGTTGGCTGAAACTGACAGCGCCGTATTCTCAGCCGCACTACAAAGTGACCCAAGCCTGAGGGTGCTCATGCAGCAAGCCGCTGAGCCCCTCGCAGACGGGGCCGCTTTCAAGGGGTACTGGGAAGGTGGGAGACTGTACAGTGAGTCTGCACAGCCCCCTACAGGTAGATCCCACGCGAATACCAAATGGCTTGTGGTCCCGAGTGCGTTCAGGGGACATGTGCTGAAATCCGCACATGGTAATCCTCTGACAGGGCACTCAGGGGTCCGCAAGACACTCGCCGGTATTCGGAACCAGTTTTATTGGCCCCGGATGAACAGGGATGTAGCAAACTACTGCAGGGCATGTGCCGTCTGTCAGGAGCTGGGCAGGTCCAGGGATTCCCGCGGGGTTCCCTTAGGTCCACAGCCACTCAGCAGGGGAACCCTGCGTGGGCTGGCTGTTGACCTAACCAACCCACTGCCCGTTGTCCGCAGTCCCGGCAGACACCACGTCCGACTGCAGTGGCGCAAACGCCCTGTCCAGAACGGTCCATGTTGGGTCAACCCTGAGGGTAGCAGACCGCGACCGGTCCAGGGGAACCGAGCCACAGGCTCCAATAGGTTTTCCCGCCGTACCGGCAACTCGAGGCCCGTCAGCCAGGTTAGCGGCGCCGCCACACATCTTGCGGATGAGTGGCTAAGCCACGGACAGGGGGGGGGGCTGTCACGGACGATTGCGGGGACGCAGGCGCGTCCTGGAATCGCCCGTGAAGAAAAGAACGATCGCACTCGATTCCTGCGTCGATTGCGCTTCAAATCGGTACAATCTGGATTTATTGTGTAGGAGGTCTGCAGTCCTTTTCTTAGCAAAGAGAGCACCATTCCAAATGCTGGTTGGCCCTTTTGATATGCTAATGAGCCTGGGCCCAGAGAGTCCCTGGCTTCAAGCTGTGCTGATGGCCCATCCATCAGGTATAAGGTGACAAGCAGCTGGCAGGAAGACTGGCCCTGTGACTGCTGATCAAGCCAGAGGTGTAAACTCAGTTGTCTAAGCAGATTTCACATTCAGATGTTAATTGAAGGAGCCAACAGGGCCTTTCATAGCCAAGAAGCAGACACAGCTGGACTCCAGTCAGGCTGACTCCGGCCTTAGCAGGAAGAAATGAATGTACAATATAATCTTTTGCCCATTTACAGAATACAATAAATAGGGTGGTTATGAGAGCGGTATCATTGGATCCGTAGGGTCAGGCTGGATCTCTTGATACCAGTCGAGAGGGGCCCGGGGCCCCTACCACCCAGGTATGAATCTACTCAGGACCCTGATCTGATGCACTAGCCATGTCAGGTATCATATTAATCTGTATTTTCCTCCAAGTATGAAGCTGTTACCCCCCTAAATGTAACGTGTATGGTTCAGGAGTTACAGCAATTCATAAGTTTAGCTCTAAAATCTCTCAGAGGGAATGAACTGTCATTTGCTGGTAGCTCAGAGGGGGCTGGCATTGCCACACCCCCAAACCAGCTTCATCAAAAGCACAGAGCCAGCAGGCGGGCTGTGTCCTCCACACTGAAACATCTTGCACTCATCAGATGCCAGCTTGAGGATATGCTGGTATCCACCTGGTCTGAACTCTGGACTTTGAAACCAAGGACTTTATGATTCTTCCCACAATAAGGACATCTTTCCAGGAACTAAGTATTTTTTCTCCCTTCTTTTATTTTTCATACTGGCTATTACTGTTTTCATAATTGTTGATTTTCATAATTGTCTGTATATATTAATTATTTATATTGCGTGAATAAACGACTTCCCCAAGTCATTCACTGTTTCGCTACCCTGCTTATCAGCACACACAGAAATGATCCCGGGTCTCTGAAGATACGCTACTGTTTGTTTGTTGTTGGCTAGACAGAATATCGTGTGTTTAACCGTTTTATTCGCAGGATTAGTCAGTCAGTTAGTGGGCCCCACGGTCCCATAGTAACCGCGGTGGTGGCAGTTTACTCTGAACCAGTAGGTGACGTGGTAATCACCCGTGTCTCACAGGCTCCCTTCTGAGTTGTCTGCGGCTAATTCTTAACGGTTCCTGCGCATTGACTGCGACCAGAGTTCGCACGATCTGTGCGCTGGCACCGTTTAGAAGGCTAAGTGCGGTCAGCCACTGAGGGCTCCTGTGACAGTAACTTTTTTGGGTGAAAAATTACCTCCAGTGATAATTCACTAAAAATAGTGAAAATAGTGAGTATTCACTAAAAATGTACCAAGTGTGATAAATGTTTGATAAAAGTGCAGTAAAACAGTCAGTAATATGTACGGAAATAAAGGTTTTTTTGACCACTGTAGGGCAGCCCATATGCTTGTCACCCATTACACAGAGACGACCCAGGAAAGCCTGTCACATTTAGGCTACTTGCACACTAAGACGTTGCGTTAGGTGCCACGTTAAGGTCGCATAACGTGCACCTAACGCGACGCCTGGTGCTCTTCTATGTGGACGTCAGAGTGAGCCGCGTTGTGCAGCTCACTCTGGCGTCCGTGATGCCTTGATGCGTACTCTTGTGCGGTCCCGCCGGCCAATCACCGCACAGAGCGTCAGCTTCAGGAAGTAAACACTGCACGTCACAACGTGCAGTGAATATTAATTAGCCATGTGCCTGGCCGCTCTCCGCTCCTCCCCAACATGACTGCGCATGTGCAGACAGTCTAACGTGGCTTAAGCCGCTCTAACGCCGTAGCATGCTGCACTTTCAGGAGAACGTGCAGCGTTACATGTAACGCAACGTGGGCTGTGTGAACAGCCCACTTGTGTTACATTGCTGTGCGTTGGGGGAGCGTTACAGGCGCACTAGCGTGCGCGTGTAACGTCCCTGTGTGTAAGCAGCCTTAAAGTGGGACCTCAACTCTTGCGCAGGACAGAATGAAAACATATAAATGCACCCTGTATGTATTTAATTTAGCCTGTCTAATTCCCCCTCATCTGTGAATAATCACAATTGTAATTTGAGAAATTGCCCTTTACTACAGGTAAAGTAACCCCCCATTTATTGCACAGGTAGCCAGAGGAGGCCCCCCATTTAAAGTATAGGTAGCTAGATGACCCCCAGTTAGGATAGGTAAACACATGATCCCCATTTATCATATATAGCCATATGATTCCCTATGAGAGTCTGCAGCAGCTTTGCCTTCTCTAATTAATGCAGGCACACGAGTGAGTCCAAAGCCTGACGCTGCCTGCCTTTATAAGGGGGGGGGGGGGGGAGTGGCTCCAATTGGGAGTGTAGCCTAATTGGCTACAATGTGCCTGCTGCTGACTGTGATGTAGAGGGTCGAAGTTGACCCTCATGATTAACTATGGGGGCGAACCGAACTTCCGGAAAAGTTTGCGGTTCTCCGCAATCGTGAACCCCGGAAGTACGCCGGGAACCATTCGCCAGCGAACCGTTCGGGCCATCTCTAGTGAACAGTGGAAGTTGGCATAATACTGTCTGCCGGTGAACAATTCGGGACATCTCTAGTGTTCACAATTCAAAATGATCTAGGCAAGAAGAGATTAGAACTCAAATCACAGACAGACAGCTCATGTGCAGTGTGCACCTGTGAAAGAGGTACATCTGGTGCTTCCATATACCCCATAGGACAAACCACAAAGCAGGATATGTTTTAGGGAGCTTTATTTGACATTAGTTTAAAAGTGACAAGTGTGAAAGATATTTAACTATAGGTAAGTAAACAGTCAAAGGAAAACTTTATTCTAAAACCCCAATAATAGCTTTGTGAGATAAATTTCCAGAGTAGAATGAATTTTAGAACACTTCTATGGATATAGACTGTCTTGGCTTCTTCTGTCTTTTCACACAATCCCAGGCAAATTCATTGTGCCAGGCTCTCCTTTGCAACATCCTTCTTCTCATGCTCGCGCTTCTTCTCATGCACATGCATATACACGTGCGTGCAAGGCTAACCACAACTTCATCGGTTTTTCAAGGAGCATAATAACTTATGGCGTTATGCGTTACACCTGCCTTGACCTTTGCTTATGATCTCAATTATGTTCTGATCGGTGCCTGGCCTGCCCTGACCTTTGGCCTGGTATCACTTTATTGATTGACTGCATTGCAGCTTCTTCTGTTCTCCCTGGTCAACGTTGGGGTAGTCCCGGCGGTCATTACCTGGTAGACACCAGGCAGCAAAGTAGTCTGTCATCCCGTAGGGGTAGCAGCCCATCATGCCTTGTGGAGTGCTCTAGTGAAGACACATAACCATTTTTAGACCCCATGGGCTTGATTCACTAAGACAAATAGCACGCCTTATCAAAGTTTTCACGCCTTATCAGAGTAGCATAGCGAGCGCTACAAACCCCCAGGGGCTCAGGGCAGGACAAGTGGAGCTCTCGTCATTGCCAATTAGCAGGCATAAGTTTGCAATGCTACTTTGATAAGGCGTGGTAACTTTAATAAGGCGAAGGGCTCTGCCTTTGAAACAGGAGACCAGAGTTTGAATCTCGGCTCTGTCTGTTCAGTAAGCCAGCACCTATTCAGTAGGAGACCTTGGGCAAGTCTCCCTAACACTGCTACTGCCTATAGAGCGCGTCCTAGTGGCTGCAGCTCTGGCGCTTTGAGTCCGCCAGGAGAAAAGCGCGATATGAATGTTCTGTGTTTGTTTATTTGTCTTAGTGACTCAAGCCCCATGTCTTGGAAGAGTCCACGCTAATTGCTAGTGCTTCATCATCAGGTCCTCCTGCCTTGCATCACAAGCCTAACACAGTGAAGAAAATTGGGGTTGTTGGTTTTTGCTAGGGATGGGACGACGAATCCGGCGAATCCACAAATCCCTCAAATATTGGGGAATATTCGAGATTCATGAATTCGAATCCCGATGCCATTTTTCATTTTCCGAAACCCGCCGAATCCCGACGCTGCATCGCCGCACATCCACGGCTCCCCCCGCTCTCTCTCGTCCTCCTCCGATCCCCCCGCGCCTCCCCCCCCCCCCCCCCCCGCCCGCATAATTAGCATCAACTCATTATCCAGAGCGGATACTGGGCAACTATACCACGGATCGCACAATTCTTATGTGCAGAATTTGTTAGCTTCGAGAATCGAAAGGTTCGAGATATTCGAGAACCTTTTGAAATTCGGATCCGGATTTGGATTTGAAGAAATTGTGGATTCGTCCCATCCCTAGTTTTGGCACTACAGAGTCGGTGATGGTGCAGTAAACATACAGTGGTACAGTAAGCCAGTTCTTATGCATCCAGTGAATACAGTACATTTACAGGTTAAGCATGGATGAAGAGATACAGAGAGATGTACCAACAAGGAGAAGGACAAGGCTGGTAATCCGCTGCCATCTGTGGCACTCAAACATTTTGCAGTGATACTTGAATTGGATCCCGTGGTCTGTCCTTGGAGAAGAGAGAGTACTGTACATTACACAAGGAAAGGCCTAGGTCCTGATGTCCAGTTGGCTGACTGGCCTGGATGGTGATCCGAGGTGGCTGGCAATGGTGAACCTGCCGTCACTGGATGCGAGGGGGAGGCCTGTTTCCCTTTAACATCCAATTTGTTGCAGAGCAGTGGGTCCATGTAGGGAGGGCTGCAATGTCCTTGCTGGCATGCAGTAGCAGTGGTGGCCTGACAGGGAAGAGGGATGGTACGTATCCGGTAGCCTGGCTCCTCTGGGCAGCAGCTGGCAATCAGTGATGCTCGGATACCCCTTTTTATTATTCGAGTTAGGTCGAATTCGAATAGTAAATTATTCGAGTTCGGTCGAATATTCGAGTCGAATATTTTTTACTATTCGATTCGACCTCGAAATTCGAGCTCACTATTCGAGTCGGTATTTGAGCTCATTATTCAAGCTGACTATTCAAATTGGCCTTAAATAGCTTCCAACACTTGTTTTGGGGGTGAATGATGCAAGAAACATCTTTTTTTCCAAGTAACAACAGCAAGTGATTATGTGGGGATGTTCCTTTAAAAAAAAAAAAGTGGAAAGAGAAGTTGTGTCCAAAATTCTGTTCAGTACTGTATACTTCTTCTTCTTCTTCTTCTATATCTTCTTCTTCTTCTATATCTTCTTCTTCTTCTTCTTCTTCTTCTTCTTCTTCTTTTTCTTCTTCTTCTTCTATATCTTGGCAGAGTGGCAGCAGAAGGTAAATCTGTGTACCCTGGCAGTGGGGAACACAGACAGACAGCAGCAGCAGCAGGAGGAATGGAGGAGTAGTGTGAGTGTGGCAGCAGGTAGGCAGCGTGACATAATAGCCCTGGTACCTAGCGGTGATACCAGGGCTGTAAATAAACACAACAGGAGGTCCCAGACAGCGGTCGTGCAGCCCACATCGTGTCCAATACACAACTGGGACAACACAGATTTCAACCCGGGCACCTCTGAAAAATTGAACCTTTTTTTTTTTTTATCTTTTTTTTTTTTTTTTTTTTTTTTTACAGCAAATTACACATATAGCTATTGTTGGATGTAATAGCTGGTGGCAGAGTGGCAGCAGAAGGTAAATCTGTGTACCCTGGCAGTGGGAACACAGATAGACAGCAGAAGGGCAGTACACAGCAGCCCACTGTAGGTGTAAAATGTGTGGCTACAGGCGACGTAATAGTCAAACTGAACCAGGCTGGCTTAGTAGTGAGCAGGAGCCAGGAGGTGGTAAAGGGTGGTAAGGCATATTAACGATGGTTCCGGCAGCCAGTTCATGTCCCCCTCTCGCCGACAACAGGGTCCAGGAACTCGCCTTCCACCCACGCCTGGTTCATCTTGAGAAACGCCAGTCTGTCCACAGACTTGTGAGACAGACGTGAGCGTTTCTCGGTGACCACGCCACCAGCTGCACTGAAGCAGCGCTCGGACAGCACGCTGGAAGGGGGACAGGACAGCACTTCCAGGGCATACTGCGCCACCATGCGGGTCAGGCGCTGGCTGTGACCGGAGGAGGATGCTGCTGCATGCACCTCCTCTCTAGTCACTGCTGGAGCCTCTACAGTCCTGTAGAGCTCGTTGCTGAGAGACAGCAGGTCTGTGGGGCGCTAGCTGCTGGATGCAGGCACCTGCTGCTGCCTCTGTGCTGGCTGGACAGTGGGGGTGGAAGGCTGGGGGAAGGCTTCCTCCAAGCGCTCAACAAGGGCCTGCTGCAAGCTCCTTATTTGTTGCGCTGGGTCTCCTCCTGTAGGAGGCAGGAACTGGCTCAACTTCCCCTTGAGGCGCGGGTCCAACATCATGCTGATCCAGATGTCCTCCCTCTGCTTCATCTGGATCACCCTGGGGTCCCTGCGCAGGCACGTCAGCATGTGCGCTGCCATTGGGAAGAGGTGCGCCACGTGTGCTGGCACATCGACGGCAGTGCTGTCCTCATCCTCCTCCTCTGCCGCCTCATCCTCTCTCCACCCCCTCACTAACTCAGCTGCACTGTGCTGATCCCCCTCATCAGCAGCAAGGTCAGGGACCTCCACCAAGTCCTCCTCCTCCTCCTCCCCCTCAGAGGTGGACTGTGCAGCTGCATGCCGCTCCTGCTGGGCCAAGGCTGCCGCTCCCTGTTCCAGCAAAGCATCGAGGGCCCTGTTCAGCAGACAAACCAGGGGCACCCACTCGCACACCATAGCATGGTCCCTGCTCACCATGTTGGTGGCCTGCAGAAAGGGAGCCAGCACTAAGCACACCTGCTGCATGTGCCCCCAGTCGTCATCGGGGACGATGGACGGGATGTTGCTGGTCTTGTCCCTTTTCTGAGCGGCGGACACAGTGGCCAGGGCAAGGTACTAGTTGACAGCGTGCTTCTGTTCAACCAGACGCTCCAACATCGCCAGGGTGGAGTTCCAGCGAGTTGGAACGTCAAGGATCAGCCGATGGCATGGCAGCTCCAGCTCCTTTTGCACGTCTTCCAGGCTCGCAGAGGCTGCAGGCGAGCACCGGAAGTGACGCACAACATTCCTTGCCGTTTCCAGCAGTTCACCCATCCCCTGGTAGGTGCGCAAGAACTTCTGCACCACCAGGTTCAGCATGTGGGCAAGACAGGGGATGTGGGTCAGGTTTCCCCTGTCGATTGCGGCAACCAGATTGGCCCCATTGTCGACCACCACCTCTCCGACTCTGGGGGTCAGCCAAATCCTCTCCTGCTCCTGGAGTTTGGCCAACACATGGGTTGCCGTCAGTTTGGTCTTCCCAAGGCTGACCAACTGCAGCAGCGCTTGGCAGTGGCGTGGCTTCACGCTGCTGCTGAGGCGGGGGGTTTGGCCAGGTGTGCCGGAGGATGGCAGAGGATCGGAGGAACCTGCTGCAGTTCCCCTGACCCTGCGGGGTGGCACCACCCACTGTGTTGCTGCTGCTGCTGTGCCCGCTGCTGCTCTCCCATCCTCACCCCCTTCCACCAAGCTGTCCCAGTGGACAGTGAAGGACAGGTAGCGGCCTGTCCCGAAGCGGCTGCTCCAGGAGTCCATGGTGACGTGGACCCTTTCACCAACCGCGTGCTCCAGCCCTCGCTCCACATTGGCCATCACAAAGCGGTGCAGTGCAGGCATGACCTGGCGGGCAAAGAAGTGTCTGCTGGGGAGCTGCTAGTCTGGGGCTGCACAAGCAAGCAGCGCACACATGTCGCTCCCCTCCTGCACGAGCGTGTACGGCAGGAGTTGGGAGCACATGGCCCGTGCCAGCAAGCCGTTCAGCTGCCGCACGCAACGGCTGCTGGGAGGCAGAGCCCTAACCACCCCCTGGAAGGACTCGCTCAAAAGGCTCTGGCGTCGCCTTTTGCTAGCACGGGAATCAGCGGAGACAGCAGAGAAGGCCACTGAGGACTGGCTGCCAGAACAGGCCTCAGTGTCGGCGGCAGGAGTTGCAGAGGGGGGAGGAGCAGTGCGTTTCCGCACTCCTGCTGGTGGTGCTGGAGGAGCAGGAGGGCAGGTGGCTGCTGTTGCTGCTGCTGCTGCTGCTGAAGGCTGTGCAGTGATGGGTGTGGTGCCACTGCCAGCACCAGATGCCTTAAGCCTCTGGAACTCCTCATGCTGGTGGTAATGTTTAGCAGCAAGATGGTTGATGAGAGAGCTGGTGCTGAACTTTAAGGGGTCTGAACCTCTGCTCAACTTCCGCTGACAGTGGTTGCAAGTGGCGTACTTGCTGTAAACTGTGGGCATGGAGAAAAATTGCCAGATTGGTGACAAGAAAACCCCCCTACGGCCTGGAGCCGTTGCTGCCTGTCTCCCTGTGGTGGTTGGGGGGGGGGGGGGGGGCGGCTTGGGTGCGGCTGGTGGTGGTACTGGCAGATGCAGCTGCTGCTGCTGAGCCTGAGTCACCAGCAGGCTGTGGGACCTGCCTACTGCTGCCAATGCTTGCAATGATGCGCCTCCTTGCAAGGCCCACAAGTGCATCCTCCTCCTCCTCCTCAGAGCTGCTGATGATGACATCCCCAGGTGCTGGTGGTGGCACCCAGTCTTTGTCTGTCACCCTGTCATCATCATCATCATCATCCCCTCCTGAAACATGTCCTGCTGGGATGATGACCCCCCAAACTCCTCTCCTGATGCATGGATGGGCTGCTTGACTGTCGCCACAGTCTTGCTGTCCAATCCCTCCTCCCCCAAAGTGCCCATCAGCATCTCCTCCTCAAAATCGCCAACAACAGCAGACAATTGACTCATGATGCCTGGGGTCAAAAGACTGCTGAATGACAGATCGCCAACTGACGGTGAACTGGCCTCCTCCCCCGGCCCTGCTGGGCGGCTGCTGCGAACAGGGGTGGTGGTGGTGGTGAGGGTGGAGGCCTCGGATGCAGAGCTGATGGCGGGCTGCTCATCCTCCGTCATCAGTTGCACCACAGTGGCTGCATCCTTTTCCTAAATGGGACGTTTCCGACCCGGCTGGAGGAAAATAGGAGCAGGTACTACACGCTGCTGCGGCTGTGTCTCTGCAGCGTGAGTTGCTGATGCTCCTGCTGGGCGCCCAAGGCATCCACGGCCAGTGGCTATAGGCGGAATGTTAGCCACTGACGCAGCTGCTGCTGCTGCGGAACTGTGCATGGTGGCGCGGCTTGCCACAATGCTGCTCCCTCTCCTCCTAATTCCCTTGCTGCCCTTCCCCTTGCCCAAACCGCGCTGGCTGCCACTTCCAGACATCTTAGATGTTTTGGGCGTAAACAAAAAAGTTTTTTAAAAGGGCGGGTGAAAAAGTGGGGAACTTTAATGGAGTGGGTTGGTGGGTGAGGTGACACTAATCAGACACTAAGTGATTAGATCGCTAAGTGATTACTAGTACAGTACAAATACAAAATACAATAATCAGTAATCAGTAAGTGTGAACAGTGAACAGTGAGTGTGTCCCCTAGTACACTAACTAGAAAATACAATAATCAGTAGTAATCAGATTCAGTAGAAGGAAATAGAGTGTGTGTACAGTACACACACACACACACACACACACACGCACACGCACACGCACACGCACACGCACACGCACACGCCTATGAACAGTGACTGAGTGTCCCTAGTACAGTAAGTACAACTAGAAAATACAATAATCAGATTCAGTAGTAACTAATCAGATGATTCAGTAGAAGGGAATACTGTGTACTGTGTACACTACAGACAGTGCACGCACACACACGCAGGAGCTATGAACAGTAACAGTGAGTGTCCCTAGTACAGTAGTATAACTACAAAATACAATAATCACTCAGTAAGTAAAGGACAAGACAGGGTAGAATACACAGCAGGAACACTGGTATAGATGAGAAATAAACTAACAGAGGACAGGAGGACAGCTGCCCACACAGCTTGCCTGCAGCAGCTGCCTGTCTCTATGTAACACACAAGCTACTAACTAAAATACAATCTCTATCTAGCTAACAACAATATAGGTGTATATAGCAGGTGTATGTGAGCAAAAACGCTAGGTGATTGACCACAATAGAGCACTTGCTAAGCCAAAGCACAAAGGAGCAGATCTCTCTCTGTACAAGTCAGGCAAGGACGGAAAAACCGAACATGGCGGCCGCTATTTATAGGGTAGGGGCTGGCCAGGGTCCCCCTCTGTGATTGGCTGCCGTCAGAGGGCCTGGGAGGCCTCTGATTGGCTCTAAGGACATCAATCTGGGCTATGACGCTATTCGAGCTCGGTATTCGAGCTCGAATAGCGCTGTTTGCTCGAATAGCGCGAATAGTGAGTGGGCTATTCCAGTTCACTCGAATAGCCCATTCGAATAGCTGCAGCTATTCGAGCTCGGTATTCGACCTCGAATAGCTGAAAAAGAGCTCGAATATTCGAGCTACTCGAATATTCGAGCTCTGCTGAGCATCCCTGTGTAGAGTGAGGAGGCTCCAACTTCCATGGAGGCGACATCGATAGCAGGTGACCTGGCCAGCTGGCAAGGGCCAAGTGTGACATTGTCCTGGTCGGTTAGCTCTCTCCCTCAGACTTCAGCTAAGAAACCAATATCACTTTCCCATGAATGACCCTTTAGCATCCTCTCAGGGGTGTGATGTACTTGTGCTAAATACAAACATGTTGCTGCAGTAACAAAACACTCCTAAAACTACAACACGCCTGTCATGAGCTTCAGAGAGGCTGTGGTGCATCTGGTGTGCAACAAATGTTGCCTTATGCATAAAGCATTTCCCACAATCTGCACTAAGACGCTAACCAGTGGGACTTCTCTGGTGTCTAAGAAGGTTTCCTATCAAAATGGATCATTCCCCGCAATCTGAACAGGAAAAGGCCGTTCAACTGTGTGACTTCTCTGGTGTAAAAGAAGATATTGTTTATCACAGAAACATTTCCCACACTCTGCACAAAAAGGGCACTTCCCCGTGAGACTTCTCTGCTGTCTACAAAGCTTATGTTTATCAATTAACTATTCCTCACACTCTGAACAGGGATACACGTGATCACCTGTTCATTTTCTTTGGCGGTTAAATAAATACCCTTTATTATTTTAACATTTCCCACACTCTGAACATGAATTAGGAGGATGCTCACCTGTAGGAACAGTCTGATGGAAAATAAGGTCAGATATAAAAAGAACAATTCTGCCACATTGGTTTGCAGTGTTTGTCACATGCCTGGTGCTTGTCATTGTACTCAGGCTATGGTTTCATAATCTGGCCCCCGACCAACGACCATGGCCCGGTATCACCCTTGAAGGTGTATTCAGCATACACTGTTTAATTGTTTATTTCATTTCTTTTCATTTGTTCTCTTGGCAGTCTACCTCCCTTCCCTGTTGCCTCTCTCCCCTGGTTAGGCTATACTCAGACCACAAACCTTCCCCAATGTCTTGCAGCTGCTGAAAGTTACCTGGTTCACATTTTGATGCCGATGTTAACTGTCTAAAGATCATAAGACCCTTTTCCACGAGCAGTTGATAGGCAGTGGAAAGACTGACACACAACTCATAACTGTTATCCGCTGCCTGCTAACTGCCCGTGCCCGCTGCTAACTGCTGTGCTCACTGAATGTGCAGTTTTGCAGCCCTTGGAAAAGGGCCCTTAGTGTTCTCTGTTCAGGTTGGGATCCTATCTACCCTCCTCTCATTTACTCTAATTCTGCACCGAATCTGCACATTTTGTGATCTACTCACTCTGCATTAGTGATGGGCGAACAGTGTTCGCCACTGTTCGGGTTCGCCCGGATTTTGGCCTGTTCGGGTTCGGTTCGGCACCCCCCGAACACCTCATGGTGTTCGGGAGGGTGCTCGGGCACGCTGCCCGAACCCGAACAGGCCTTCTTTTTTCGGCCGAACACAGCCGTGTCCGGCCGAACATAGCCCGCTATAGGGTCCCAGCATAAAGGGAGAGCATGCCCCGAGCCCGGGGAGTCGGAAATGCCCCCCACCCCTCCCCGCTAAGCTCTCCCTTCTGCTGGACCCTATAAAATTAAATCTAAGTCCCCCGAAGGTACCTTGCAGGCTGGCAGGAGGAGGGCAGGAAGCAGGCAGCCGGAGAGCATAGGAGCTAGTACCATCTGGTACTTCCACCTAGTGTTGGGCGAACATCTAGATGTTCGGGTTCGGGCCGAACAGGCCGAACATGGCCGCGATGTTCGGGTGTTCGACCCGAACTCCGAACATAATGGAAGTCAATGGGGACCCGAACTTTTGTGCTTTGTAAAGCCTCCTTACATGCTACATACCCCAAATTTACAGGGTATGTGCACCTTGGGAGTGGGTACAAGAGGAAAAAAAATTTAGCAAAAAGAGCTTATAGTTTTTGAGAAAATTGATTGTAAAGTTTCAAAGGAAAAATTGTCTTTTAAATGCTGAAAATGTCATGTTTCTTTGCACAGGTAACATGGTTTTTACCGCCAGGCAGTCATAAATGTAATAAAGATAAGAGGTTCAATAAACAGGGACCGGTAACGCTAACCCAGCAGCAGCAGCAGCACACGTGATGGAACAGGAGGAGGCGCAGGAGGAGAAGGCCACGCTTTTTGAGACACAACAACCCAGGCCTTGCATGAGGACAAGAAGCGTGCGGATAGCATGCTTTTTACCGCCATGCAGTCATAAATGTAATAAAGATAAGAGGTTCAATAAACAGGGACCGGTAACGCTAACCCAGCAGCAGCACAGAGCACACGTGATGGAACAGGAGGAGGCGCAGGAGGAGAAGGCCACGCTTTTTGAGACACAACAACCCAGGCCTTGCATGAGGACAAGAAGCGTGCGGATATAGCAGCAATGCTTTTTGCCGCCATGCAGTCATAAATGTAATAAAGAGAAGAGGTTCCATAAACAGGGACCGGTAACGCTAACCCAGCAGCAGCACAGAGCACACGTGATGGAACAGGAGGAGGCGCAGGAGGAGAAGGCCACGCTTTGAGACACAACAACCCAGGCCTTGCATGAGGACAAAAAGCGTGCGGATATAGCAATGCTTTTTGCCGCCATGCAGTCATAAATGTAATACAGATGAGAGGTTCAATAAACAGAGACTGGAAACGCTAACCCAGCAGCAGCACACATGATGGAACAGGAGGAGGCGCAGGAGGAGAAGGCCACGCTTTTTGAGACGCAACCCAGGCCTTGCATGAGGACAAAAAGCGTGCGGATATAGCAATGCTTTTTGCCGCCATGCAGTCATAAATATAATACAGATGAGAGGTTCAATAAACAGGGACTGGAAATGCTAACCCAGCAGCAGCAGACGTGATGGAACAGGAGCAGGCGCAGGAGGAGAAGGCCAAGCTTTTTGAGACACAACAACACAGGCCTTGCATGAGGACAAAAAGCGTGCGGATATAGCAATGCTTTTTGCCGCCATGCAGTCATAAGTGTAATACAGATGAGAGGTTCAATAAACAGGGACCGGAAACGCTAAACCATCCCAGATGTTCATTGGTCATGTTACTTGGTTGGGGTCCTGGAGTGTTGCGTAGTCGTTTCCAATCCAGGATTGATTCATTTTAATTTGAGTCAGACGGTCTGCATTTTCTGTGGAGAGGCGGATACGCCGATCTGTGACGATGCCTCCGGCAGCACTGAAACAGCGTTCCGACATAACGCTCGCTGCCGGGCAAGCCAGCACCTCTATTGCGTACATTGCCAGTTCGTGCCAGGTGTCTAGCTTCGATACCCAATAGTTGAAGGGTGCAGATGGATTGTTAGACAGAGCTACGTCATCTGACATGTAGTCCTTGACCATCTTCTCCAGGCGATCGGTGTTGGAGGTGGATCTGCACGCTTGCTGTTCAGTGGGCTGCTGCTGCATGGGTGTCAGAAAATTTTCCCACTCCAAGGACACTGCCGATACCATTCCCTTTTGGGTACTAGCTGCGGCTTGCGTTGTTTGCTGCCCTCCTGGTCGTCCTGGGTTTGCGGAAGTCAGTCTGTCTGCGTACAACTGGCTAGAGGAGGGGGAGGATGTCAATCTCCTCTCTAAAGTCTCCACAAGGGCCTGCTGGTATTCTTCCATTTTGACCTGTCTGACTCTTTCTTCAAGCAGTTTTGGAACATTGTGTTTGTACCGTGGATCCAGAAGGGTATAAACCCAGTAATTGGTGTTGTCCAGAATGCGCACGATGCGTGGGTCACGTTCAATGCAGTCTAGCATGAATTGAGCCATGTGTGCCAGAGTCCCACCAGAATCCTCATCATCCTCTTGTGAGCGTTGTGATAGTTGTTGTGATGCATCATAGTCGTCACCTTCCTCCTGGTCTGCTTCTGCTGACCATTCGCGTTGAATTGTGGAAGTCCAACGTGCACCGCTCTGGCCCTCGTCAGTGGTGGCATGAAACTCCTGCTCCAACTCCAGCTGTTCCTCCTCCTCTTCTTCGTCATAGCTGCTGGGGCCAGCGTTCCCTGAGGCGGATGGCCTGATGTTGGTACCATCACGCTGATCGTTTTCTCCTTCAGATTCCCCCAGTTGCATCATGACAGCTGTTTCCTTGATTTTTAACATCGACCTCTTCAGTAAACACAGCAGTGGTATGGTAATGCTGACTGAAGAGTTGTCACTGCTCACAAGCAACGTGGATTGCTCAAAATTTTGGAGGACTTGGCAGAGGTCCAACATGTTGGCCCAATCGGTTCCACAGAAGCTTGGCAGCTGGCCGGATGCGCCTCGGTACTGCGCCGTCATGTACTGGACCACTGCACTCTTCTGCTCGCAAAAGCGGGCTAGCATGTGCAGCGTAGAATTCCAGCGCGTAGGGACATCACACAGCAAGCGATGGTGGGGGAGATTGAAGCGCTCCTGCATCTTGGCGAGTGCCCCCGAAGCAGTACTGGAAGTTCTACAATGTTTGGCCACTCGACGCACCTTCAACAGAAGATCGGCCACGCCTGGGTATGTCCTCAGGAACCGCTGAACTACTAGGTTCATCACGTGCGCCAGGCAAGGGATGTGTGTCAGCTTAGCCAACCTTAAAGCGCGAATGAGATTACTCCCATTATCACACACAACCATGCCCGGTTTCAGGTCCAGCGGTGCCAGCCACAAATCCGTCTGTTCCTTTATTCCCTTCCAAATTTCCTCCCCTGTGTGCTGCTTATCCCCAAGGCAGATTAGCTTCAGCAACGCTTGCTGACGCATGCCAACAGCTGTGCTGCACTGCTTCCGCGATCCTACTGCTGCTGGGTTAGCGTTTCCGGATGAGGTACAGCTTTGAGATGCGTTGGAGGAGAAGGAGTCAGAGAGGTAGGTGCTGCTGTTATCCAGTGTGAGGGACGGCGGTGCAGCTGTTTGTGGCGTGGGCAACACCCGTGCCGTAGCAGGTGAGGAATCGCTGCCAGGCTCCACAAGGTTCATCCAGTGCGCGGTAAGGGAGATGTATCGACCCTGGCCGAACGCACTCGTCCAGGTGTCAGTGGTGAGGTGAACCTTGCAGGCAACGGCATTCTTCAAGCTTCGGGTTATTTTGCTGACCACGTGCTCATGCAACTCAGGCACTGCAGAGCGTGCAAAGTGGTAGCGGCTGGGAACCACGTAACGTGGGGACATCATGCCCTTGAAGCTGTTTGTCTCCACCAATCGATATGGCAGCATTTCGCAGGCCAGAAGCTTGGCTATGCTGGCTGTTACTGCCACGGCCCGGGGGTCATTTGCTGGCAATTTCCTCTTGCGCTCAAACATCTCCGACACAGACAACTGAACCGTAGCGCTGCACACGGAAGGGCTGTTGGTTGTTGTGTTTGAAGAACACTGGGAGACCTCAAGAGCACTACTCCGGAAAGTGACAGTGTCAGCGTCGTCTGATGTTTGTGAATGTTGTGAACCACGCAATGGCTGGGCTACTGCTGCTGCTGAGGCGGGTCTGGTGAACCCAAGGGAGGCAGTGTTGTTTCTGGTACCCTGTCCTGACGCGTTTGCCCAAAGAGTGGGATGTTTGGATAGCATGTGACGGTGACGGCTCATGCTGGTGGTGGAGAGGTTGTTAATACTTTTCCCCCTGCTCAGGCGGGTCTTGCACACCTTGCAAATCGCCATGGTAACATCCTCAGTGCAGTCTTCAAAGAAAGCCCAGACTTTGGAGCACCTGCCTCCTTGCTGGCGATTTCTGTTTGCTCCTCTTTTGCCTCTCACTTGAACTTCCACGCTTGTGGTGCCTGAAATTGCGCGCCGCCTACCTTGTGGCACAAGGCGAGCTCGTGCAGCAGTGGGTTCTTCAACAGACTCATCTGTGCTGCTGCTACGACGGCGATGTTCTCGTTCACAAACAAAATCTGGGTCTCTGTCCACATTGTCCATACCCTCCTCTTCCATCTCCTCAAACTCGTCATATGTCATTGTGGGCCGCCGCCGTGGAGTAGAGCTCCCCACAACAACCTCTGCGCAGCACACTCCAACGTCGTCTTCCAGATCTTGTCGGCCGACCTCCTGCAATTGCAACCCCTCCTGCCCAAATTGCTCTGGGATTTGGGTTTCCGAGTCCTCTTCGGACTCGCCTTGTATTTCAGTGCGCGGTGCATTTCCCACAGTTAACGGTTGTGAATCCAGGCACAACATTTCTGGCTGTTCCTCCATTGACCTTTGAAAGGTGGAAGTTTGTTGGGCTGGGAATAGCTCCTGCGAATACCCCATTGTGTCCTGAGGTAATTCATCGGACTGGTTATCTGGCAGTTGTGTGCGTGGTGTCGCTGCCGGTTGTGTCAGCTTTGTGCCCACTGGCTCCTTGTAACTGGCTGAGGACTCGGACCTCGTGCGTGATGTGCTGGTGCTGCTTAACCCACTGCTGGACGCTTGAGAGGTCATCCAAGTAATTATCTGGTCCTGTTCTTTTGGATTTGTGAGGGTTGTTGTCCTGGACAACATGGGCGGTATTGAGTGGGTTTTCTTGGGTGCTCCCCTGTGGCCTGTACGTGAACCGTCAGGGGAAACACCTCTTCCCTTGCCCCTCCCTCTTTCACCGGATTTCTTCCTCATTTCACTTATCCTTACAGTACACGCTGACTGGCAGCAGTACAGTGGCAGTACAGAAATGCTATACAGTACCACTATTCCCAGCAGCGACACAGAGCACAATGCTATACAGTGACGGGTGAGCGGTGTACCACTATTCCCAGCAGCGACACAGAGCACAATGCTATACAGTGGCGGGTGAGCGGTGTACCACTATTCCCAGCAGACACAGAACAGTACACAGAATGCTATATAGTGTGGCTGAACGAGCGGTGTACTACTGTTCCCAGCAGACACAGAACAGTACACAGAATGCTATATAGTGTGGCTGAACGAGCGGTGTACTACTGTTCCCAGCAGACACAGAACAGTACACAGAATGCTATATAGTGTGGCTGAACGAGCGGTGTACCACTATTCCCAGCAGACACAGAACAGTACACAGAATGCTATATAGTGTGGCTGAACGAGCGGTGTACTACTGTTCCCAGCAGACACAGAACAGTACACAGAATGCTATATAGTGTGGCTGAACGAGCGGTGTACCACTATTCCCAGCAGACACAGAACAGTACACAGAATGCTATATAGTGTGGCTGAACGAGCGGTGTACTACTGTTCCCAGCAGACACAGAACAGTACACAGAATGCTATATAGTGTGGCTGAACGAGCGGTGTACCACTATTCCCAGCAGACACAGAACAGTACACAGAATGCTATATAGTGTGGCTGAACGAGCGGTGTACTACTGTTCCCAGCAGACACAGAACAGTACACAGAATGCTATATAGTGTGGCTGAACGAGCGGTGTACTACTGTTCCCAGCAGACACAGAACAGTACACAGAATGCTATATAGTGTGGCTGAACGAGCGGTGTACCACTATTCCCAGCAGACACAGAACAGTACACAGAATGCTATATAGTGTGGCTGAACGAGCGGTGTACTACTGTTCCCAGCAGACACAGAACAGTACACAGAATGCTATATAGTGTGGCTGAACGAGCGGTGTACCACTATTCCCAGCAGACACAGAACAGTACACAGAATGCTATATAGTGTGGCTGAACGAGCGGTGTACTACTGTTCCCAGCAGACACAGAACAGTACACAGAATGCTATATAGTGTGGCTGAACGAGCGGTGTACCACTATTCCCAGCAGACACAGAACAGTACACAGAATGCTATATAGTGTGGCTGAACGAGCGGTGTACTACTGTTCCCAGCAGACACAGAACAGTACACAGAATGCTATATAGTGTGGCTGAACGAGCGGTGTACTACTGTTCCCAGCAGACACAGAACAGTACACAGAATGCTATATAGTGTGGCTGAACGAGCGGTGTACCACTATTCCCAGCAGACACAGAACAGTACACAGAATGCTATATAGTGTGGCTGAACGAGCGGTGTACTACTGTTCCCAGCAGACACAGAACAGTACACAGAATGCTATATAGTGTGGCTGAACGAGCGGTGTACTACTGTTCCCAGCAGACACAGAACAGTACACAGAATGCTATATAGTGTGGCTGAACGAGCGGTGTACTACTGTTCCCAGCAGACACAGAACAGTACACAGAATGCTATATAGTGTGGCTGAACGAGCGGTGTACTACTGTTCCCAGCAGACACAGAACAGTACACAGAATGCTATATAGTGTGGCTGAGCGAGGTACACAGTGGCAGTAAACAATGCTATTTATAGTGTGGCTGAGCGAGCGGTGTACTACTGTTCCCAGCTGCGACACACAATGACTGGGGGGGACCCTGGCTAGCGTGGCTGGAGCGCGAACTACCCTGCCTGCCTACCCAAAGCTAAACCCACAGACAAATGGCGGAGATATGACGTGGTTCGGGTATTTATTTACCCGAACCACGTGACCGTTCGGCCAATCAGAGCGCGTTCGGGTCCGAACCACGTGACCCGTTCGGCCAATCACAGCGCTAGCCGAACGTTCGGGGAACGTTCGGCCATGCGCTCTTAGTTCGGCCATGTGGCCGAACGGTTTGGCCGAGCACCGTCAGGTGTTCGGCGAACTCGAACATCACCCGAACAGGGTGATGTTCTGCAGAACCCGAACAGTGGCGAACACTGTTCGCCCAACACTACTTCCACCCTCTCTCTGATGCACTTCCTGTTTACTTTTGTAAGTCGCGTCAAGAGACAGCAGGAGTACCGCGATGACGCGTACGAGGGTACGTGTCATCATGTTCTGCTCTCTCTTGACGTGACTTACAAATGTAAACAGGAAGTGCGTCAGAGAGCGGGCGGAAGTATCAGATGGTACTAGCGCCTATGCTCTCCGGCTGCCCGCTTCCTGCCCTCCTCCTGCCAGCCTGCAAGGTACCTTCGGGGGACTTAGATTTAATTTTATAGGGTCCAGCAGAAGGGAGAGCTTAGCGGGGAGGGGTGGGGGGCATTTCCGACCCCCCCCCCCCCCCCCCCCCCGCGCTCGGGGGCATGCTTTCCCTTTATGCAGAGACCCTATAGGGGCCCCAAAGGGACATGTTCGGGTTGGGTTCGGCCCGAACATGCCGAATATCGGGGGCATGTTCGGCCGAACCCGAACATCTGGATGATCGCCCATCACTACTCTGCATCTATTCTATTAACCATTAAGTGCCTCCTTTTCATCCCCTCTGTAACCATTGCCCATAGTCTCCCCCAGTCCCCTGTGTCTGCCTCGGCCTGACCAGCAGTCAGCATACACTTGTTTACTAGTATCTATAATGCAAGTCTAAGATTCTAGTTGGGAAATACAAACACTCTAGACATCTCATGTGTGATGTAGGCCCATCCTATGTGCTAGTATCCTGCACATTTCTCAGCCTGATATTCCCCTCCAGGGGTCAGTAGCCCCCCAGCCCCATATGATGCATGGCGGAGATACTTTTCTTCATATTGAGGGGGGAGTGACAGAAAACATTGTATATTAGACGTTGTATTCCCCCTGATAATGATGGAGACAGAAGAGATCGGGGGAGCAGTAAGCAGAGCTGGTCACATAAGAGCGGGATTTCCCGGCCGCAGCCTCCGCTCAGAAGTCCCCCGGAGCTGTAATGGGGGAGGGGAGACCCCTGCCAGCCGGGCGGCCACACACAGGGGGCACACTGCTATATACCGGAGGGAATAAACCCACGTTTCTCCCGGCAGGAAACACAAGCAGAGAGCCGAGCAGTGACAGCTGTGTGGAGAGGAGGGGCGGCAGAGAGTCCGGATCCCTCCAATAGGAAGACGAGGCGCGCTCCTATCAGCAGCCAATGGCAGCGCGGCCGGAGAGGCTATATATGCGCTGATTGGTGCTCTCCCTGCAATGTTACACTGTGTTGTGCAGGAAGATGGCAGAGACCGCACCAGCAGCCGCCCCTCCCGCAGCGGAGCCCGCCGCCAAGAAGAAGCAGAGCAAGAAGGCGGCAACCGGAGGAGCCAAGAAAGCCAGCAAGAAGCCTTCCGGTCCCAGCGTGTCCGATCTGATCGTCAGAGCCGTGTCCGCCTCTAAGGAGCGCAGCGGGGTCTCCCTGGCCGCCCTGAAGAAGGCTCTGGCTGCCGGAGGATACGATGTAGAGAAGAATAACAGCCGCCTCAAGCTGGCCGTCAGGAGCTTGCTGACAAAGGGCACCCTTGTCCATGTCAAAGGTACCGGCGCCTCCGGCTCCTTCAAGATCAGCAAGAAGGAGGGCAGCAAAGACAAGGCGGCCGCCAAGAAAAAGCCGTCCGCTGCGGCTAAGTCTAAGAAGCCGGCTGCTGCGGCCAAGTCTCCAAAGAAAGCTAAGAAAGCCCCCAGTGCTGCCAAGAAGAGTCCGAAGAAAGCGGCCAAGAAACCTGCAGCCGCTAAGAGCCCGGCTAAGAAGGCAGCCAAGCCTAAAGCCGCTAAGAGCCCGGCAAAGAAGGCAGCCAAGCATAAAGCCGCTAAGAGCCCGGCAAAGAAGGCAGCCAAGCCTAAAGCCGCTAAGAGCCCGGCAAAGAAGGCAGCCAAACCTAAAAAGGCCGCTCCTAAGAAGAAATAAGTCTAAGATTGTCTCTCATAAACCCAAAGGCTCTTTTCAGAGCCACCCAATCTCTCCCCCAAAGGGCTGTGATGTTTTCTGTTTGTCGGCGTGTAGGTAGTACATGTAACGGAGTGCATTGCAAACTTAGACATGTCATTGAGTCCAGCAATTTTCAAGCGATCCGTTACCCCCATATATCCTAGTCTGCTCATTGCTAAAACTGCCGGCAGCAGTACGTTTAAATGGTGTTACTCCTCTACCGGCATCCCAGCACTTCCAAGTCACACCCTGTACCGAAGGCTTAGATGTATGGCTACTGTGATGGCTGTTCTATAACATGCTGCTTCACTCACCGCAGCTCAACGTATGTCGGCTAAGGCCACTTTCCTCTTAAAAATCCAATGTGTAATATATATGCACTACAGTGGCTTGTAGCTTTGCTCAAATGTCTGCAAGTCAAGTACCCGTCGGCGATGTCGAAGTGAATGGCTGAGACAAATGCAATGGCTTACTATACATTTGTTTAGTGATTAAGGCGGAAGGATCGGTCCCTACAGAGGGATCAGCGTTGCTGAATGCTGATCTGACCCGCTGTGTACTATGTAGAATCCGCTACTGTAATATATACTTGTTAGAAATTAGAACAATGTTATACTTCAGATTGTTTCCTCGTGTAGAGAGCCGGTAGTGTCCTTGCATTTCCAAATCTCTCGGCCACCCACCTTCCCCTTGGATCAGACTGGCACATTGGAAGAGTTTAGTGATAATACACTTTGTAAAACTGCTCTGCAAGGAGAACGTGGGGTGGCTCTGAAAAGAGCCTTTGTGTGACGTAATAGGATGGCTGCGTGACGTGATTAGGCCCTCTCGCCGCGGATCCTGCGGGCCAGCTGGATGTCTTTGGGCATGATGGTGACCCTCTTGGCGTGGATGGCGCACAGGTTGGTGTCCTCGAAGAGCCCCACCAGATAAGCCTCGCTGGCCTCCTGCAGAGCCATGACGGCCGAGCTCTGGAAGCGCAGGTCGGTCTTGAAGTCCTGGGCGATCTCCCGCACCAGGCGCTGGAAGGGCAGCTTGCGGATTAGCAGCTCGGTGGATTTCTGGTAGCGGCGGATCTCGCGGAGAGCCACAGTGCCGGGCCGGTAGCGGTGGGGCTTCTTCACTCCGCCGGTGGCTGGAGCGCTCTTACGGGCGGCTTTAGTAGCCAGCTGCTTGCGGGGAGCCTTCCCGCCGGTGGACTTGCGGGCTGTCTGCTTGGTTCTGGCCATGCCTGCTAATCAGCGTCACTAATGTGCTGCTGCGAATTAGTGTTGTCCGGATCATGAACGATTCGGATCTTTGATCCGAATCTATTTTATGAGTCGATCATCCGAATCATCAAAATGAGTGATTCGGATCTCAAAAGGGGCGGGGCCAGGAGCGACACGCCCCCTCTCAGCGGGCAGCGGGGGTCCTGGAAGCAGAGCAGAGATGGATCGCTCTGTTGGATGGGACTCGGGAGGCAGCCTTGCAGGGAGACAGGTAGATGAGAGAGGTAGAGGGGGACATGGGTGCCACTGCCAGATATGTGTAGAGCACACATACTGGCTGCAATGTGCTGCCCATTACAGGCTGTCTGTTCCGTAGTGCTGCACAGTGATCACATTGGAAGCTTTTGGCTCAGCACAGCTCAGTAACTTTGCAGACAGTGTGCTTGAAAGGCAATATAATCCTCCTGCACTCGGCACTAAACAGCTGCACTTATCTTCTGGGAATGCTTTCTTTCACTGTGCGACCTTTTCTTTCAAAGTGTACAGATGAACATATAGGTGAAATATATGTAAAGCATATGACTTCAGCATGTGGGTATTACGTGCAAACATTTCTGCTCTCTGCTCGTCCCTCCTCCCTTCTCTGTCCACTCCCTGCCCTCTGTCCATCTTCTCCCCTTCTCTGTGTGTCCACTCCCTCCCCTTCTCCTGTCCACAGACCTGTCCTGCTGTTCATTTCACCCCCGAATGCTTCCAGTAGTAAAATGATCCGAGATTCGGATCAAAGATCCGGATCTCTTCAATGATCCGATTCGAATCATCCGGATCATTGAAAAGATCCGAACTTCTCATCTCTACTGCGAATATGGGGAGACACAGCCGCCGCTACTCCTATTTATACTGAGCTCTGCCCTCTGATTGGTCGGGGCGTGTCTTGTCTCTCCCTGATTGGCTATTGGAGGGCATCCGTTATTGTTCAAATGTACCGCCAGGCTATTGTTCCAGCAGCAGCCCGCCAATTTCCCCTAAGAGGTCATTCTTGCCTATTAATTAAACTAAAAATAAAAAAAAACTATACTAGATAATTATAAAGCCGCGGGAAATAGTGGAAGGATTAGGAACATAAAATAAAGTACTTGTTTCTCTGCAGCTCACACAGCACAAGCTGTTATGTATCGGCTCAGATCAGAGGAGGAGAGGAGACCGGAGCCAGAGAGGAAACATTGTAACAGATGAGAGAAATAGATACATGAACAGCCCAAATATTGTATCTATCTAGGCAGCTGCAGCCGGCTGGGAAGCTACACATCACTTGTGACTAGAGATGAGCGTAATGACCTAATTACGATTTTGCGAAATTTCGCGTAATTAGTGTAATTACGATTATGGCCGTAAGTACATAATCGTAATGAAGAAGGATTTCGCGAAATTTCGCGTAAGCGTAATTTTCGCGTAATTTTCGCATTACAGTCGTATCATGCCGTAATTTCGCATTAAACGCTACCGTAATTTCGCGTTAAACCGTAACGCTCCGTATAATATAAAAAAGCCGCCGACTTTAAGGGTTAATAGCAAAGCCCCCTTAAATGCTAAGAGCCTCAAATTTGGAGAATATATTAAGGAGATCAGGAGGAATAAGAGGAAAAAATTTTTTTTCAAAAAGACCTTATAGTTTTTGAGAAAATCGATGTTAAAGTTTCAAAGGAAAAATGTAAACATTTAAAAACCCGCCGACTTTAACGGTTAATAGCAAAGCCTGCTTAAAGTTTAGGAACACCAAATTCCCAGGGTATATTAAGGGGATCAGTGGGAATAAGAGGAAAAATTTTTTTTTCAAAAAGACCTTATAGTTTTTGAGAAAATCGATTTTTAAGTTTCAAGGGCGAAAATGTCTTTTAAATGCCGAAAATGTCAGTTTTTTTTGCACAGGTAACAATAGTGTATTATTTTCATAGATTCCCCCAAGTGGGAAGAGTTTTACTTACTTCGTTCTGAGTGTGGGAAATATAAAAAAAAAACGACGTGGGGTCCCCCCTCCCAGACCTCTTTAACCCCTTGTCCCCCATGCAGGCTGGGATAGCCAGAATGCGGAGCACCGGCCGCGTGGGGCTCCGCACCCTGACTATACCAGCCCGCATGGTCCATGGATTGGGGGGTCTCGGAAGGGGAGGGGCAGCCAAGCTTTCCCCTCCCCCTCCGAGCCCTTGTCCAATCCAAGGACAAGGGGCTCTTCTCCACCTCCGATGGGCGGTGGAGGTGGAGGCCGCGATTTCCTGGGGGGGAGGTTCATGGTGGAATCTGGGAGTCCCCTTTAAAAAGGGGTCCCCCAGATGCCCACCCCCCCTCCCAGGAGAAATGAGTATAGAGGTACTTGTACCCCATACCCATTTCCTTTAAGAGTTAAAGTAAATAAACACACAGACACTTAGAAAAAGTATTTTAATTGAACAAAAAACATAACCACGAAAAAAGTCCTTTAATATTCTTAATTAACCATTAATACTTACCTGTCCCTTTAAATAAATGATCCCTCGCAATATCCTCGGAAATGTTCTATCAGTTACAATGTAACAAAGTTATTACAATGTAACAACTTTGTTACATTGTAACTACGCCGCACCCGACGCCACTCGCCGCTCAGCCGCCGCATACGCGTCCGTGCAGGACGCTAAGTCCCCGCAGCTCCCGCTGTCCACCCCGCCCACATCTGTCACCCACATGTCACCCACATGTGGGTGACATGTGGGTGACATGTGGGAGAGGCGGGGAGGGCAGCGGAGCCGGAGGGGACTTAGCGTCCTGCACGGACCCGACAGAGCTCTGAGCTATATAGCTCAGAGCTCTCTAAAGCATCTTTGTATTTGGGCTCCAAGGAGCCCCATTGGTCCTTAGCAGACCAATGGGGTTCCTTCAAATCAGAAGGAACCCCATTGGTCTGCTAAGGACCAATGGGGCTCCTTGGAGCCCAAATACAAAGATGCTTTCGAGAGCTCTGAGATATAGCTCAGAGCTCTGTCGGGTCCTGCAGCGCAGACGCGGCGGCGGCGGCGGCGGCGGTGAGTGACGTCGGGTGCGGCGTAGTTACAATGTAACAAAGTTGTTACATTGTAATAACTTTGTTACATTGTAACTGATAGAACATTTCCGAGGATATTGCGTGGGATCATTTATTTAAAGGGACAGGTAAGTATTAATGGTTAATTAAGAATATTAAAGGACTTTTTTTCGTGGTTATGTTTTTTGTTCAATTAAAATACTTTTTCTATGTGTTTGTGTGTTTATTTACTTTTAACTCTTAAAGGAAATGGGTAAGGGGTACAAGTACCTCTATACTCATTTCTCCTGGGAGGGGGGGTGGGCATCTGGGGGACCCCTTTTTAAAGGGGACTCCCAGATTCCACCATGAACCCCCCACCCAGGAAATCGCGGCCTCCACCTCCACCGCCCATCGGAGGTGGAGAAGAGCCCCTTGTCCTTGGATTGGACAAGGGCTCGGAGGGGAAGGGGAAAGCTTGGCTGCCCCTCCCCTTCCGAGACCCCCCAATCCATGGACCATGCGGGCTGGTATAGTCAGGGTGCGGAGCCCCACGCGGCCGGTGCTCCGCATTCTAGCTATCCCAGTCTGCATGGGGGACAAGGGGTTAAAGAGGTCTGAAAGGGGGACCCCACGTCATTTTTTTTTTATATTTCCCACACTCAGAATGAAGTAAGTAAAACTCTTCCCACTTGGGGGAATCTATGAAAATAATACACTATTGTTACCTGTGCAAAAAAAACTGACATTTTCCGCATTTAAAAGACATTTTTGCCCTTGAAACTTAAAAATCGATTTTCTCAAAAACTATAAGGTCTTTTTGAAAAAAAATTTTTTCCTCTTATTCCCACTGATCCCCTTAATATACCCTAGGAATTTGGTGTTCCTAAACTTTAAGCAGGCTTTGCTATTAACCGTTAAAGTCGGCGGGTTTTTAAATGTATACATTTTTACTTTGAAACTTTAACATCGATTTTCTCAAAAACTATAAGGTCTTTTTGAAAAAAAAAATTTTCCTCTTATTCCTCCTGATCTCCTTAATATATTCTCCAAATTTGAGGCTCTTAGCATTTAAGGGGGCTTTGCTATTAACCCTTAAAGTCGGCGGCTTTTTTATATTATACGGAGCGTTACGTTTAACGCGAAATTACGGTAGCGTTTAATGCGAAATTACGGCATGAACGAAACGCGAAATTTCGCGTTGAAAATTACGCTTATGGTATTTTCAATTACGATTTTAATGGCAATTTCGCTACGCTAATTTCGCATCGTAATCACAAATTTCGCATGCGTAATTATAGTAATGCGAAATTACGAAAATTTCAGCTCAACTCTACTCCAATACATCATAAGACCTTTTGGTGAGGCCTAGAGTCCACTGGCGGAGTGTGGTGAGTAGACTGCTGACCACATCTCGATAAGAGTCAGAAGAGTTTTTCTGCCAGGACCTGAACTTTTTGCGATATGCTTCCGGTGTCAACTGGTATTTAGTAATGATAGCATCTTTTATAGCTGCATAATCATTATCTTTTTCCGCAGGTAACTCTGCAAAAGCATGAAGGGCTTTGTAGCGCAGCAAAAGTGTCAGATGTCTGGCCAACTGGTCTTGGGACAGACGATACTGACGGCATGCTTTTTCAAAAGATCGCAAAAACAAGTCAATGTCTGTGTCCTTTTCAATATTAGCAAATTTAAATTTTGCACTTACGGTGATGCAGCTCCTTCAGCAGGGAGGCTGGACGGGGAACCCCGGCTGGCCTGTTGAACTTTTGCCATGTTCAGTTCATGCTGTCGTTGGAGCTCCCGTTCTGTAGCTTGGCGCGCCTCACGCGCTTCTGAAGCCTGGCGCTCCTCTCACGCTTCTGCAGTTTGGCGCTCCTCTCGCGCTTGCATGTACTGCAGGTACTTTTCCAGGTCAGTGTCTATCAGCTTTTGTAATGCCAGCTGCATTACCGGGTCAGCACAAATGGACATTTCAGTACTGGCCGGTTTCTTGCGAGTACTCGGAGAAACTCTGAGATCGGGGTCCACACTGACAGTCTCTTGCGTAGCCGTTGATGCAGGGCCCTCAGGATGCACAACCTCTGTACGGTCAGCATCTTCAGTCTCTGGTTCCCCTCGACTTGGGTCAGATGGGCTGGAGTCCACCTCAGCGGACACATCCAGCTCCCGCAGCTGCTGGCTATCCCATCTGTACAAGTCTGTTATCAGGTCCTGTTGTTTCTTGCGGCGGATGTCAATGCCTCTGACTTGGCAAAGATTTTGCAGGTCTGCCAGGCACATGACCTTGTAGTTCCCGCACATTTCCATGCCAAATAAAATAAAACTTTTGAGGAGGGGTACTGGCTACACAGTCTCTTCTTTATATATAAAAAATATATTGCATTCAGCTACTACCAACAAATTAGTTCGTTTCTCGATAGGGCTAATTTGATAGCGCAATCTTAGATATTTTCAGCACAACACAGATCCCAAACTCTGCCAAACACTGTCACAGGACCCCCAGTGGCCGGACCGCAAAATGCCTTCCAATCGGTTTCAGCACACAGACCATGCAAGCTATGGTCGCACTCGGTGTGCAGAAACCGCTGGAATTTTGGCAGCAGACCGACTAGAAGGGAGCCTGTGAGTTACGGTAATTACAAATTACACACTATTTCAGGGTATAACTGCCACCACCTCTGTTACCATGGGACAGAGGAGCCCACTGACTGGTCTAGACCTGCAAATAAAAACGGTTAAACACACTCTATTCTGTCTAGCTAGCAACAATAGTAGCGACTCTTCAGAGACCAGGTTCAGTTTGTGCGGCTGAATAGCAGGGTAGCTGAGTAAACAGAATGATGGTAGCGCTGTTTTATTAAATGCAATATAAATAATTAATAAATAAAGAAAATTATTAAAATCAACAATTACCGTATTTTCCGCCGTATAAGACGCTCCGGAATATAAGACGCACCCAAGTTTGGAGGGCAAAAACCAGGGGAAAAAAAAATACTAAACCTGGTGCGTCCATATTCCAGCAGCGTCTTGTACATGTCCTCCTGTGTGTCCTCATGTGTGCTCCTGTGCTTTCCATATCCCCATGTGTCCTTCTGTGTGTCCTCCTGTGCCCCCCATGTGTCCTGTGTGTCCTCATGTGCCCCCCATGTGTCCTTCTGTGCCCCCTCATGTGTGCTTCTGTGCCCTCCATATGTCCTCCTGTGCCCTCCATATGTCCTCCTGTGCCCCCATGTGTCCTCCTGTGCCCCCCATGTGCCCTTCATGTGTCCTCCTGTGCCCCCCATGGGTCCTCGTGTGCCCCCCCATGTGTCCTGTGTGTCCTTATGTGCCCCCTCATGGGTGCTTCTGTGCCCTCTGTATGTCCTCCTGTGGCCCCCAATGTGTCCTCATTTGCCCCTCATGTCACCTCTGTGCCTCCCATATGTCCTCCTGTGGCCCCCAATGTGTCCTCATTTGCCCCTCATGTCGCCTCTGTGCCCCCCATGTCCTCCTGTGGCCCCAATGTGTCTCCACTTGCCCCTCATATTGCCTCTGTCCCCCCATGTGTCCTCCTGTGGCCCCCTGCCTTCCTCCCTCTCTCCCACCCGTGTTTTCTGATCCCTCCGTCCGTCCCCGAGTGTCAATAGCGGCAACTTACCTTTCACATGCTCCCGCGCCGATCCCACATAATTGCGCTGCCCCCCGCTAGCATGCGCTCCCTCCCCCTTGTGGATCTGGCCCCCCCGGGTGTGTGAAGTAGCGACAGCTTACCTCCACGATGCGCCCGCGATGACTGGAGACATCCCTCTCCCCGGCACTTTGCGCTCTAGTGACTGGCTTGAACTGTGCGTCATCAGTTCAAGCCAGTCACTAGAGCGCGAAGTGCCGGGGAGAGGGATGTCTCCAGTCATCGCGGGCGCATCGTGGAGGTAAGCTGCCGCTACTTCACACACCCGGGGGGGCCAGATCCGCAAGGGGGAGGGAGCGCATGCTAGCGGGGGGCAGTGGTGCTCAGCAGAGCTCGAATATTCGAGTAGCTCGAATATTCGAGCTCTTTTTCAGCTATTCGAGCTCGGTATTCGAGCTCCGAATAGCTGGAGCTATTCGAATGGGCTATCCGAGTACACTCGAATAGCCCATTCACTATTCGAGCTATTCGAGCAACCCGGCACTATTCGAGCTCGGTACCGAGCTCGAATAGCGTCATAGCCCAGATTGATGTCCTTAGAGCCAATCAGAGGGCTCCCAGGCCCTCTGACGGCAGCCAATCACAGAGGGGGACCCTGGCCAGCCCCTACCCTATAAATAGCGGCCGCCATGTTACGTTTCTCCGTGCTTGCCTGAGACTTGTACAGAGAGAGAGTTGCTCCTTTGTGCTTTGGCTTAGCAAGAGCTCTATTGTGGTCATTTACCTAGCGTTTTTGCTCACATACACCTCCTATACACACCTATATTGTTGTTAGTTATTTAGACATTGTATTTTAGTTAGTAGCTTGTGTGTTACATTAGAGACAGGCAGCTGCTGCAAGTTTACAGGTTTAGGCCTCAGGGGGGCCTTGCCTCTGTGGGCAGCTGTCCTCTGTTTATTTCTCTCATCTATACCAGTATTTCTGCTGTCCTTTACTAATAGTATTGTAGTTATACTGTACTAGGAGTAGGACACTCACTGACTGTCACTGTTTATAGGCTACTAGCTAGCTCCTGCGTGTGTGCACTCACTCACTGTCTGTGTGTACACACACTCTATTTCCTTCTGATTACTGATAGATTATTGTTAGTTAGTTGTACTTACTTACTACTTACTCTTACTGTACCCGTAGGGACACTCACTGTCACTGTTCATATAGGCTACTAGCTCCTGCGTGTGCGCACTGCACTCACTGTCTGAGTGTACACACACAACACATACTCTATTTCCTTCTGATCGCTGATTGATTATCGTAATTAGTTAGTTGTACTTACTGTTACTACTTACTCTTACTGTACTAGGAGTCTAGGACACTCAGTCACTGTCCATAGGCTACTAGCTCCTGCGTGCGTGCACTCACTGTCTGAGTGTACACACACAACACACACTCTATTTCCTTCTGATCGCTGATTGATTATCGTAATTAGTTAGTTCTACTTACTTACTGTTACTACTTACTCTTACTGTACTAGGAGTCTAGGACACTCAGTCACTGTGTTCATAGGCTACTAGCTCCTGCGTGCGTGCACTCACTGTCTGAGTGTACACACACCCACACTCCATTTCCTTCTGATCGCTGATTGATTATCGTAATTAGTTAGTTGTACTTACTGTTACTACTTACTCTTACTGTACTAGGAGTCTAGGACACTCAGTCACTGTGTTCATAGGCTACTAGCTCCTGCGTGCGTGCACTCACTGTCTGAGTGTACACACACCCACACTCCATTTCCTTCTGATCGCTGATTGATTATTGTAATTAGTTAGTTCTACTTACTGTTACTACTTACTCTTACTGTACTAGGAGTCTAGGACACTCAGTCACTGTGTTCATAGGCTACTAGCTCCTGCTTGCGTGCACTCACTGTCTGAGTGTACACACACCCACACTCCATTTCCTTCTGATCGCTGATTGATTATTGTAATTAGTTAGTTGTACTTACTGTTACTACTTACTCTTGCTGTACTAGGAGTCTAGGACACTCAGTCACTGTGTTCATAGGCTACTAGCTCCTGCGTGCGTGCACTCACTGTCTGAGTGTACACACACCCACACTCCATTTCCTTCTGATCGCTGATTGATTATTGTAATTAGTTAGTTCTACTTACTGTTACTACTTACTCTTACTGTACTAGGAGTCTAGGACACTCAGTCACTGTGTTCATAGGCTACTAGCTCCTGCGTGCGTGCACTCACTGTCTGAGTGTACACACACCCACACTCCATTTCCTTCTGATCGCTGATTGATTATTGTAATTAGTTAGTTCTACTTACTGTTACTACTTACTCTTACTGTACTAGGAGTCTAGGACACTCAGTCACTGTGTTCATAGGCTACTAGCTCCTGCGTGCGTGCACTCACTGTCTGAGTGTACACACACCCACACTCCATTTCCTTCTGATCGCTGATTGATTATTGTAATTAGTTAGTTCTACTTACTGTTACTACTTACTCTTACTGTACTAGGAGTCTAGGACACTCAGTCACTGTGTTCATAGGCTACTAGCTCCTGCGTGCGTGCACTCACTGTCTGAGTGTACACACACCCACACTCCATTTCCTTCTGATCGCTGATTGATTATCGTAATTAGTTAGTTGTACTTACTGTTACTACTTACTCTTACTGTACTAGGAGTCTAGGACACTCAGTCACTGTGTTCATAGGCTACTAGCTCCTGCGTGCGTGCACTCACTGTCTGAGTGTACACACACCCACACTCCATTTCCTTCTGATCGCTGATTGATTATTGTAATTAGTTAGTTCTACTTACTGTTACTACTTACTCTTACTGTACTAGGAGTCTAGGACACTCAGTCACTGTGTTCATAGGCTACTAGCTCCTGCGTGCGTGCACTCACTGTCTGAGTGTACACACACCCACACTCCATTTCCTTCTGATCGCTGATTGATTATTGTAATTAGTTAGTTCTACTTACTGTTACTACTTACTCTTACTGTACTAGGAGTCTAGGACACTCAGTCACTGTGTTCATAGGCTACTAGCTCCTGCGTGCGTGCACTCACTGTCTGAGTGTACACACACTAAATTTACTTGTGATTACTACTGATTATTGTAACTGCTAGTTGTACTTCCTGACTGTTACTACTTACTTACTGTACTAGGGGACACTCACTCAGTCACCTCACCAACCAACCAACTCACCTCATTAAAGTACCCCACTTTTCACCCGCCCTTTTAAAAAACTTTTGTCTATACGCCCAAAACATTGAAGATGTCTGGAAGTGGCAGCCAGCGCGGTTTGGGCAAGGGCAAGGGCAGCAAGGGAATCAGGAGGAGAGGGAGCAGCATTGTGGCAAGCCGCGGCCGCGGGCGCGCCACCATGCACAGTTCCGCAGCAGCAGCAGCGTCAGTGGCTAACATTCCTCCCATAGCCACTGGCCGTGGACGCCTTGGGCGCCGCCCAGCAGGAGCATCTGCAACTCACGCTGCAGAGACACAGCAGCAGCAGCGTGTAGCACCTGCTCCCATTTTCCTCCAGCCGGGTCGGAAACGTCCCATTGAGGAAAAGGATGCAGACACTGTGGTGCAACTCATGACGGAGGATGAGCAGCCCGCCATCAGCTCTGCATCCGAGGCCTCCACCCTCACCACCACCACCACCACCACCACCACCCCTGTTCGCAGCAGCCGCCCAGCAGGGCCTGGGGAGGAGGCCAGTTCACCGTCAGTTGGCGACCTGTCATTCAGCAGTCTTTTGACCCCAGGCATCATGAGTCAATTGTCTGCTGTTGTTGGCGATTTTGAGGAGGAGATGCTGATGGGCACTTTGGGGGATGAGGGATTGGACAGCAAGACTGTGGCGACAGTCAAGCAGCCCATCCATGCATCAGGAGAGGAGTTTGGGGGGTCCTCATCCCAGCAGGACATGTTTCAGGAGGGGGAGGATGATGATGACCCGGTGACAGACAGAGACTGGGTGCCACCACATCCAGGGGATGTCGTCCTCAGCAGCTCTGAGGAGGAGGAGGAGGATGCTCTTGTGGGCCTTGCAAGGAGGCGCATCATTGCAAGCATTGGCAGCAGCAGTAGGCAGGTCCCACAGCCTGCTGGTGTCTCAGGCTCAGCAGCAGCAGCAGCAGCATCTGCCAGTACCACCACCAGCCGCACCCAAGCCCCCCAAGCCCCCCCCCCCCAACCACCACAGGGAGACAGGCAGCAGCGCTTCCATGCCGTAGGGGGATGTTTAAGTCACCAATCTGGTGATATTTCACCATGCCCACTGTGTACAGCAAGTACGCCACTTGCAACCACTGTCAGCGGAAGTTGAGCAGAGGTGCAGACCCCTTAAAGTTCTGCACCAGCTCGCTCATCAACCACCTTGCGGCTAAACATTTCCACCAGCATGAGGAGTTCCAGAGGCTGAAGGCATCTGGTGCTGGCAGTGGCACCACACCCATCACTGCACAGCCTTCAGCAGCAGCAGCAGCAACAGCAGCCACCCGCCCTCCTGCTCCTCCAGCAGCACCAGCAGGAGTGCGGAAACGCACTGCTCCTCCCCCCTCTGCAACTCCTGCCGCCGACACTGAGGCCTGTTCTGGCAGCCAGTCCTCAGTGGCCTCCTCTGCTGTGTCTGCTGATTCCCGTGTCAGCAAAAGGCCACGCCAGAGCCTTTTGAGCGAGTCCTTCCAGGGGGTGGTTAGGGCTCTGCCTCCCAGCAGCCGTCGCGTGCGGCAGCTGAACGGCTTGCTGGCACGGGCCATGTGCTCCCAACTCCTGCTGTACACGCTCGTGCAGGAGGGGAGCGACATTCGTGCGCTGCTTGCTTGCGCAGCCCCAGACTGGCAGCTCCCCAGCAGACACTTCTTTGCCCGCAAGGCCATTCCTGCACTGCACCGCTTTGTGATGGCCAATGTGGAGCGAGGGCTGGAGCACGCGGTTGGTAAAAGGGTCCACGTCACCATGGACTCCTGGAGCAGCCGCTTCGGGACAGGCCGCTACCTGTCCTTCACTGTCCACTGGGTCAGCTTGGTGGAAGGGGGTGAGGATGGGAGAGCAGCAGCGGGCACAGCAGCAGCAGCAACACAGTGGGTGGTGCCACCCCGCAGGGTCAGGGGAACTGCAGCAGGTTCCTCCGATCCTCTGCCATCCTCCGGCACACCTGGCCAAACCCCCCGCCTCAGCAGCAGCGTGAAGGCCCGCCAGGCCGCCACTGCCAAGCGCTGCTGCACTTGGTCAGCCTTGGGAAGACCAAGCTGACGGCAACCCATGTGTTGGCCAAACTCCAGGAGCAGGAGAGGATTTGGCTGACCCCCAGAGGCCTCAGAGTCGGAGAGGTGGTGGCCGACAATGGGGCCAATCTGGTTGCCGCAATAGACAGGGGAAACCTGACCCACATCCCCTGTCTTGCCCACGTGCTGAACCTGGTGGTGCAGAAGTTCCTGCGCACCTACCAGGGGATGGGCGAACTGCTGGAAACGGCAAGGAATGTTGTGCGTCACTTCCGGCGCTCGGCTGCAGCCTGTGCGAGCCTGGAAGACGTGCAAAAGGAGCTGGATCTGCCACGCCATCGGCTGATCCTTGACGTTCCGACTCGCTGGAACTCCACCCTGGCTATGTTGGAGCGTCTGGTTGAACAGAAGCACGCTGTCAACCAGTACCTTGCCCTGGCCACTGTTTCCGCCGCTCAGAGAAGGGACAAGACCAGCAACATCCCGTCCATCGTCCCCGATGATGACTGGAGGCACATGCAGCAGGTGTGCTTTGTGCTGGCTCCCTTCCTGCAGGCCACAAACATGGTGAGCAGGGACCATGCTATGGTCTGCGAGTGGGTGCCCCTGGTTTCTCTGCTGAACAGGGCCCTCGATGCTTTGCTGGAACAGGGAGCGGCAGCCTTGGACCAGCAGGAGCGGCAACCAGCTGCGCAGTCCACCTCTGAGGGGGAGGAGGAGGAGGACTTGGTGGAGGTCCCTG
This sequence comes from Hyperolius riggenbachi, assembly GCF_040937935.1. NCBI lineage: Eukaryota > Metazoa > Chordata > Amphibia > Anura > Hyperoliidae > Hyperolius > Hyperolius riggenbachi. The sequence goes on along the minus strand of NC_090655.1, from coordinate 214,530,132 downwards.
ACCTGGCTGCTGATGAGGGGGATCAGCACAGCGCAGCTGAGTTGGTGCGGGGGTGGAGAGAGGATGAGGCGGCAGAGGAGGAGGATGAGGACAGCACTGACGTCGATGTGCCAGCAGACGTGGCCCGCCTCTTCCCAATGGCAGCGCACATGCTGACGTGCCTGCGCAGGGACCCCAGGGTGATCCAGATGAAGCAGAGGGAGGACATCTGGATCAGCATGATGTTGGACCCACGCCTCAAGGGGAAGTTGAGCCAGTTCCTGCCGCCTGCAGGAGGAGACCCAGCGCAACAAATAAGGAGCTTGCAGCAGGCCCTTGTTGAGCGCTTGGAGGAAGCCTTCCCCCAGCCTTCCACCCCCACTGTCCAGCAGCCAGCACAGAGGCAGCAGCAGGTGCCTGCATCCAGCAGCAGCAAGCGCCCCACAGACCTGCTGTCTCTCAGCCACGAGCTCTACAGGACTGTAGAGGCTCCGGCAGCAGTGACTAGAGAGGAGATGCATGCAGCAGCATCCTCCTCCGGTCACAGCCAGCGCCTGACCCGCATGGTGGCTGACTACATGGGGTCGTACAGCGGGCTTGACAGCGATGCCCCTGTTGATCCCATGGAGTATTGGGTCAAGCGCATGGAGATCTGGAGCGAGCTGGCGCAGTACGCCCTGGAAGTGCTGTCCTGCCCCCCTTCCAGCGTGCTGTCCGAGCGCTGCTTCAGTGCAGCTGGTGGCGTGGTCACCGAGAAACGCTCACGTCTGTCTCACAAGTCTGTGGACAGACTGACGTTTCTCAAGATGAACCAGGCGTGGGTGGAAGGCGAGTTCCTGGCCCCTGTTGTCGGCGAGAGGGGGACATGAACTGGCTGCCGGAACCATCGTTAATGTGCCTTACCACCCTTTACCACCTCCTGGCTCCTGCTCACTAAGCCAGCCTGGTTCACTTTGACTATTACGTCGCCTGCAGCCACACATTTTACACCTACAGTGGGCTGCTGTGTACTGCCCTTCTGCTGTCTGTCTGTGTTTCCCACTGCCAGGGTACACAGAATTACCTTCTTCTGCTGCCACTCTGCCACCAGCTATTACGTCAAACAATAGCTATATTGGTTGTAAAACCAAAAACCAAAAAACCATAAAAAAAAAAAAAAGGTTTAATTTTTCTGAGGTGCCCGGGTTGAAAACTGTGTTGTCCCAGTTGTGTATTGGACACAATGTGGGCTGCACGACCGCTGTCTGGGACCTCCTGTTGTGTTTATTTACAGCCCTGGTATCACCGCTAGGTACCAGGGCTATTATGTCACGCTGCCTACCTGCTGCCACACTCACACTGCTCCTCCATACCTCCTCCTGCTGCTGCTGCTGCTGTCTGTCTGTGTTTCCCACTGCCAGGGTACACAGAATTACCTTCTTCTGCTGCCACTCTGCCACCAGCTATTACGTCAAACAATAGCTATATTGGTTGCAAAACCAAAACCAAACAAACCATTAAAAAAAAAAAAAGGTTTAATTTTTCTGAGGTGCCTGGGTTGAAAACTGTGTTGTCCCAGTTGTGTATTGGACACAATGTGGGCTGCACGACCGCTGTCTGGGACCTCCTGTTGTGTTTATTTACAGCCCTGGTATCACCGCTAGGTACCAGGGCTATTATGTCACGCTGCCTACCTGCTGCCACACTCACACTGCTCCTCCATACCTCCTCCTGCTGCTGCTGCTGCTGCTGTCTGTCTGTGTTTCCCACTGCCAGGGTACACAGATGATTTACCTTCTGCTGCCACTCTGCCACCAGCTATTACGTCAAACAATAGCTGCTCGCCTACTCCTCCATTCCTCCTCCTGCTGCTGCTGTCTGTCTGTGTTTCCCACTGCCAGGGTACACAGAATTACCTTCTTCTGCTGCCACTCTGCCACCAGCTATTACGTCAAACAATAGCTATATTGGTTGCAAAACCAAAACCAAACAAACCATTAAAAAAAAAAAAAAAAGGTTTAATTTTTCTGAGGTGCCCGGGTTGAAAACTGTGTTGTCCCAGTTGTGTATTGGACACAATGTGGGCTGCACGACCGCTGTCTGGGACCTCCTGTTGTGTTTATTTACAGCCCTGGTATCACCGCTAGGTACCAGGGCTATTATGTCACGCTGCCTACCTGCTGCCACACTCACACTACTCCTCCATACCTCCTCCTGCTGCTGCTGCTGCTGCTGTCTGTCTGTGTTTCCCACTGCCAGGGTACACTACACAGATGATTTACCTTCTGCTGCCACTCTGCCACCAGCTATTACGTCAAACAATAGCTGCTCACATTACTCCTCCATTCCTCCTGCTGCTGTTGCTGTCTGTCTGTGTTTCCCACTGCCAGGGACCGGGTACACAGAATTACCTTCTGCTGCCACTCTGCCACCAGCTATTACGTCAAACAATAGCTATATTGGTTGCAAAACCAAAACCAAACAAACCATTAAAAAAAAAAAAAGGTTTAATTTTTCTGAGGTGCCCGGGTTGAAAACTGTGTTGTCCCAGTTGTGTATTGGACACAATGTGGGCTGCACGACCGCTGTCTGGGACCTCCTGTTGTGTTTATTTACAGCCCTGGTATCACCGCTAGGTACCAGGGCTATTTGTCACGGCGAGCTGCCTGCCTCATTGACTGCCTGCTGCCACACACTCATCCTCCTCCTCCTGCTGCTGAATTTACCTCCTGCTGTCTTTGTGTTTCCACTGCCAGGGAGCACATACAATGGCGCTTCCAACATGCGTGCGCCCACCAGCTATTTGTTACGCTCAAAAATAGCTGCATTTCTTTAAAAAAAAAATTGAAAAGAGAAATACGTGAAGAAGAAGAAGACGATATTGAAAAAGAAGGAGAAGATGAAGATAAAGAAGAAGATGAAGATGAAGATGAAGAAGAAGATGAAGAAGAAGATGAAGAAGATGATGAAGAAGAAGATGAAAAAGAAGAAGATGAAGAAGAAGAAGATGAAGAAGAAGAAGAAGAAGATGAAGAAGATGATGAAGAAGATGAAGAAGAAGAAGAAGAAGAAGAAGATGAAGAAGAAGAAGAAGAAGAAGATGAAGAAGAAGAAGAAGAAGATGATGAAGAAGAAGAAGATGAAGAAGAAGAAGATGAAGAAGATGAAGATGAAGAAGAAGAAGAAGATGAAGAAGATGAAGATGAAGAAGAAGATGATGAAGAAGAAGAAGAAGATGATGAAGAAGAAGAAGAAGAAGATGATGAAGAAGAAGAAGAAGATGATGAAGAAGAAGAAGAAGAAGAAGAAGAAGAAGAAGACAATATAGAAGAAGAAGAAGAAGATATAGAAGAAGAAGATCTAGAAGAAGAAGAAGAAAGATAAAGAAGAAGAAGAACAAGTATATACAGTAACACTACTGAACAAAATTAAGGACACAACTTCTCTTTCCACATTTTTTTTTAAAGGAACATCCCCACATAATCACTTGCTGTTGTTACTTGGAAAAAAAGATGTTTCTTGCATCATTCACCCTCAAAACAAGTGTTGGAAGCTATTTAAGGCCAATTCGAATAGTCAGCTCGAATAGTGAGCTCGAATACCGACTCGAATAGTGAGCTCGAAGTCCGAGGTCGAATCGAATAGTAAAAATTATTCGACTCGAATATTCGACTGACCTCGAATAATTTACTATTCGAATTCGACCTAACTCGAATTTTGAAAAGGGGTATTTGAGCATCACTAGCGGGGGGGGCAGCGCAATTATGTGGGATCGGCGCGGGAGCATGTGAAAGGTAAGTTTCCGCTATTGACACTCGGGGACGGACGGGGGGATCAGCAAACTCGAGCGGGCGGGAGGGAGGGAGGAAGGAAGGCACCCAAGCAGGCACTGAAAGGCAGGGAATCCCCGACAGGCGGGTCGGCGGTTCGTATCGGCGGGCGCTCGTAAGTCGGGGATTCCCTGCCTTTGCCGTATAAGACGCAGGGACTTTTTCTCCCTATTTTTGGGGGAGAAAAAGTGCGTCTTATACGGCGAAAAATACGGTATAGAAACATTAATAGCTAGTATGAAAATAAAAAGGGAGAAAATACTTAGTTGATGGAAATATGTCCTTCTGGGAAAATCTGAGCACATGGGTAATGTCCTTTGTTTCTGTTCATGAAAATGGCCGCCAGCCACATGGTCCTCTGGCTGGCTTGATCAGGTGATGGTACACAGGGGAGGACTGAGGGAGGAGTCCCTTGCAAACACTTTTGACTGACACCCATCTTTGGGTGGAGTCTCAGGTTCAGCCCAGGGGCTGGACAGGGGGCGGTTAGCTCCCTGGATGGGTTCCTGATGCCCACCAAATATGAAATTTTCCATACCTCGGCATACGCTCCCCGCACGCACTTAACGGCCACGGATTCATATTTCTCAGAATATGCTAGTTCATATGATACCAAACTTGGGCGCGTTTGCATGCCCGGTTACGAAATAGTGGAATACCTTGTGTTCTGGTTATATCAGTGGCCCCAATTTAATATCAAAATATTCACAAGATCCGGACCAGCAGAATGAGATAACTTTCACATTTCTCACATGAACGGCATTCCTTAAACATGCAAAAAATCATAAACTCCATGTACACCCGAGGCAGGCACGTGCACAGGGGGGTGCTCTGGGTGCCCAGGCACCCCCCTTTTTTAAATCTTCAAAAAAGGCCCCTCTCGCCGCGCAAAATAAGCTCCGCCCCGACCGTGGTAAGCCCCGCCCACCCGCGGGAAGCTCCGCCCCCGCCTGGGACACTTTCAAGTGAAGAGGCCCAGACAGGAACTCTAGTGTGGCATACTGACCTCTCCCTCCACCTAGGACCCATACTGACCTCTACCTCCCCCAGCACCCATAGTGACCTCTCCCTCCACCTAGTACCCCGTGACCACTCCCATAGCTCCCAACTGTCCCTTTTTCAGAGGGACAGTCCCTCTTTGGGAGCCCTGTCCCTCTGTCCCTCTTTCCTCCTCATTTGTCCCTCTTTCAGGACTTTGTCCCTCTTTCTGTGTAAATATATATATTTCTCTACTAAAAAGTGTGTTTGGTTGACTCTAAACTTTATTCCCATCCTTTAAATTGATATATTACTAATTTTAAAATGTTAAAATGATGGAAAATGAACCAGGATAGAAAGGACCAGTGTGGTTTGAATTATAAAATAACATATTTTTCTAATGAAATTTCTATCGTATGCATGACTAGTGGTGTGATGGGGGCGTGATCAGGGTGTGGCGGGGGCGTGGCTTACGTGTCCCTCTTTCTCATCTCAAAAAGTTGGAAGGTATGCACTCCCTACCCAGTACCCACAGTGACATCTCCCTCCACCTAGCACCCACAGTGACCTCTCCCTCCACCTAGCACCCACAGTGACCTCTCCCTCCACCTAGCACCCACAGTGACCTCTCCCTCCCCCAGCACCCACAGTGACCTCTCCCTCCACCTAGCACCCACAGTGACCTCTCCCTCCACCTAAGACCCATAGTGACCTCTCCCTCCCCAGCACCCACAGTGACCTCTCCCTCCCCCAGCACCCACAGTGACCTCTCCCTCCACCTAGCACCCACAGTGAACTCTCTCTTACCCAGCACCCACGGTGACCTCTCCCTCCACCTGAGACCCATTGTGACCTCTCCCTCCCCAGCACCCACAGTGACCTCTCCCTCCCCCAGCACCCTCAGTGACCTCTCCCTCCCCCAGCACCCACAGTGACCTCTCCCTCCCCCAGCACCCACAGTGACCTCTCCCTCCCCCAGCACCCACAGTGACCTCTCCCTCCCCCAGCACCCACAGTGACCTCTCCCTCCCCCAGCACCCACAGTGACCTCTCCCTCCCCCAGCACCCACAGTGACCTCTCCCTCCACCTAGCACCCACAGTGACCTCTCTCTTACCCAGCACCCACGGTGACCTCTCCCTCCACCTGAGACCTATTGTGACCTCTCCCTCCCCAGCACCCACAGTGACCTCTCCCTTCCCCAGCACCCACAGTGACCTCTCCCTTCCCCAGCACCCACAGTGACCTCTCCCTCCCCCAGCACCCACAGTGACCTCTCCCTCCACCTAGCACCCACAGTGATCTCTACCTCCACCTAGGACCCATAGTGACATCTCCCTCCACCTAGCACCCACAGTGACCTCTCCCTCCCCAGCTCTAGCAGTGATCCTGCCTACCCCAGAACCCACACTGACCTATCACTCCCCCAGCACCCACAGTGATTTTTCCCTCCCCCAGTGGCTACCCTCCTGTCCCCTGCAGCACCCACAGGGACCTCCAATCCCAAAAGCAGCACCTACAGTGACCTCTCCCATTGCCAGCGCCCACAGTGGCTTCTCCCAACACCCAGCATCCACTCCCTCCTCCAGTAACCACACTGACTTCTCCCAGCACCCACAGTGGCCTACCCTTGCCCCAGCACCCACATTGACCTCTACCTCCCTTAGCAGCAACTATGCCATTCATAGCAGCACCCATAGTGACCTCCCACCCCCTGCACCCACAATGACCTCTACCTCCCGAGACCCACAGTGATCTCCCCCAAAGGACCCACAGTGACCTCCCTTTCCTCCAGCATCCATACTGACCTCTACCTTCCACAGCACCCACAGTTACTTCTCCCCCCAGCACCCACAGTGACCTACCCTTCCCCATCAACCACACTGACCTCAAGCTCCCCTAGCAGCAACTATGCCATTCATAGCAGTACCCACAGTGACCTCCAACTCCCTGCACCCACAGCAATCCCACCAATATTCAGCACCCACATTACACTCAACCAGTAACCCCCACTATAGCAAGCACCCAGTACTTGCACCAAGCACCCTGCACCCAATACACAAATGCGGCCTCAATATGGCACTTAGTACTTGCATCAAACAGCCACATGACACCCAATACCTGCACCCCTTTACCCTACAGCTGGCACCCAGTACTCAAACCTACATGGCACAGTACTTGCACCCAGCTCTGACATGTCACTCACTACTCACACCTGCACACAGCATCCACATGGCACCCACTCACCAGTACTAGCACCCGAAGTACCTGCACTCAGAACCCACGTGACACACAACACCCACCCAGAGCTGGCACCCAGTACAGGCATGGCACCAAGTATTTGCACCTATGTGATACCCAGTACCTGCACCCAACACCCACATGTTTCATCTGCAGTAGTTCCAGTTGCACTAAGCCTCCACTTTGTGCCCAGCACCCACACCAAGCACTCACATATGACATCCAGTACTTGCACCCAGAACTCAAAAGGGACTGAGTACCTGCAATCAACACGTACATGATGGTTGATACACACCCATACAGCCAGAATCCACATGACACCCTGTGCCAGCACCTAGAACTCACATGGCACCCAGCATCTTCCTTTAGCACCCACATGACAACAAATACCCCAGTAGCCAGCACCCATCACCCATATGTCACCATGTACTCACTCCCAGTACCCACTTGGCACTCAGTATTTGCACCTAAGACCCCCATACCCCCATAATCAACACCCACATGGCACAGTACTCACACGTCACCAAGTTCCAAAGCCATTACATGCACCTAGTACCCGTCCATGGCCAGCACCCAAATAGCACCCAGTACCCATCCTTGGTCCGAACTCATATGAGACACAGTACTCTCCCATGGCACACATCCAGACCACGCATGGCACTCCCTACTCACTCATGTCAAACACTCACATGGCTCCCTGTACCAATTAGCACTCACATGGCACCCACTATTGTTTATTACCATCTGCTACTCATTCAGCACCCAATACTGCATAGCACCCACTGGAAATAAACACCCAATACAAACTGGACCTTGGTAACCAAAGCAGCTTGACACAGACTTTACTTTGGCATCTCGGCACCCACTGCAACTTACCACAAAGTGAATCTTTGTGTCTTACCATCTACTGCATCTTGGCACCCACTGCACCTTGGCACTTACTGTAGTTTTGCATCTACTAATGCTTAGCAACCACTGCATATTGGTAAACACTTGTTTGCCTGAAAAGAGACTTGGGTGCTGATCAAGAGGGACAGAGGTCCCAATAATGAAAGGTGAGTCTGTGCCTCCACAGTGGGCTCCACTGTGCCCACTCTAACCCACAGTGGGCACCTATCACTGCTGATTTGAGGGTGGTAGCACCAAAAGAGTAGGAAGGAGACACAAAGTCTGCCTGATACTGCTATAAAAGTGTGTGTGTGGGGGGGAGGGGGGGGGGGGGGTTTAAGACTGCCTTATTGCTTTCTGGAGAGGGGGTATTACATACACAATTTAACACGATTTATCGTTTTGAAATTTGAGCATGACGCCCTTGAGGATCTTCTGCATGGCCCTGCCCCTTCCTGCAGCACCCACACTGACCTCTACTTTTCCCATTAGCCACCCCTTCCCCTCATAACTGGCAACCAGTACTCACATTCACATGACACCAAGTATCTGCACCCAGGCCTAAAATTGCACCCAGTACTCACACCTGCACACGGCACCCACTATCTGCACCAAGTATCCACTTAACCCGTACCCGCACCCAAAGTACCTGCATTCACAACCAATGTGATGCCCAAAGCCCACCCATAGCCAGCACCCAGTACAGGCATGTCACCAAGTATTCACACCCATGTCACACCCGGTACCTGCACCCAGCACCCACATGACATCCAGTACATGCACCCAGACCTTACATGGCACTAAGTTCTTGCGATCAACACCCGCATGACACTCAATATCCAACCATAGCCAGAACCCACATGACACTCAGTACTTACACACAGAACCCACATGGCACCCATCATCTGCATTCAGCAGCATGACAATCAATATCCCCCTAGCCAGAAACGAGGAAGGGGGGGGGGGGGGGGGGCATGCGGGGGAAGGCATTGACAGGCCCCTTTTTTTAAATTTGAGCACCCCCCACTTAAGGACCCTCTGCACGGCCCTGACCCGAGGTGTGTTTAAAGAATGTTATCTGCATACAGAGGCTGGATCTGCCTATACAGCCCAGCCTCTGTTGCTATCCCAAACCCCACTAAGGTCCCCCTGCACTCTGCAATCCCTCATAAATCACAGCCATGCTGTGAGGCTGTGTTTACATCTGTAGTGTCAGTCTCAGCTGCTCCCCCGCCTCCTGCATAGCTCAGGTCCCTGCCCCCGTCCCTTCCCTCCAATCAGCAGGGAGGGAAGGGATGCAGGCGGGGACTGGAGTTCTGCAGGAGGCGGGGAGAGCAGCAGACTGACACTATAGAGATAAACACAGCCAGCTCTGACAAGCTGTTTGTCAGCAGCGTGGCTGTGATTTATGAGGGATTGCAGAGTGCAAGGGGACCTTAGGGGGGTTTGGGATAGCAACAGAGGCTGGGCTGTATAGGCAGATCCATCCTCTGTATGCAGATAATATTCTTCCCACCTCGGGTTCTCTTTAAGCTCGCTGAATGGCTCCGGCAAGTCTGAGCCTGGGCTGGGAAAGCTTCCTCTAGATGAACAGACTGTTGGTGTTTTACACCTCTGGCTAATTAACATCTAAAGCCCCATCTACATGGAGCAATCCGGCGGCTCAATTAGCCACCGGATCGCCTCTTTTGCATCCCCGCGCGTACCTGCCGCGTCCCCGCTCGCCCGCGCATGCGTCGGATTCGATCCACCCTCGTCCCCGCCGGTTATCTTCCGCTCGATTCCCTGCCATTGCTCGATTGATAAGCCAAATCGCAGCCGGATCGCTACGTGTAGACATAGCTTAAAGAGACTCCGTAACAAAAATTGCATCCTGTTTTTTATCATCCTACAAGTTCCAAAAGCTATTCTAATGTGTTCTGGCTAACTGCAGCACTTTATACTATCACTGTCTCTGTAATAAATCAATGTATCTTTCCCCTGTCAGACTTGTCGGCCTGTGTCTGGAAGGCTGCCAAGTTCTTCAGTGTTGTGGTTCTGCTATGAACTCACTCTTCCAGGCCCCTCTCTGCACACTGCCTGTGTGTTATTTAGATTAGAGCAGCTTCTCTCTTCTCTCTTATCTTTTACAAGCTTGATAAATCGTCCTCTGAGCTGGCTGGGCTTTCACATACTGAGGAATTACAAACAAGGGCAAAGCTGTTTGCAGGAAAAAAAAGAGCAGCCTGAAACTTCAGTGCATGAGAACAGGGGGAAAGAAACACACAAATGATCTCTTGAGATTCAAAAGGAAGGCTGTATACAGCCTGCTTGTGTATGGATGTATTTTCTATGTGTGGACATACTGTACATCAACCTACTTCCTGTTTTGGTGGCCATTTTGTTTGTTTACAAACACACTTTTTAAAACAGTTTTTAACCACTTTTAATGCGGCGAGGAGCGGCGAAATTGTGACAGAGGGTAATAGGAGATGTCCCCTAACGCACTGGTATGTTTACTTTTGAGCGATTTTAACAATACAGATTCTCTTTAAGCGTGAGATCAGCTTGGACAAGCTTTGGCACTGCTGTGATGGCCCAGATCCTAGTCACATGCTAATTACAAATCACAGGTCTTTTCAGTGAGCATACTTGGCTCTTATGAAAAGAAACTCGCTGAGAGGAAGAGAGACTCCAGGTTGCTACAGGTAGCCCCTACACAACCAATCCAGATTCTATTAATCGCAATTGATGCAGAAAATCGCATTTTTTCACGGGCGGTTCAAGGACGCCGTCTGCGTCCACGCAACCGTCCGTGACAACATTCTCCAGGAAAACCTTCAGCACTCCGCGGGTCTCCTCATAGATGAGGCCGGAGATACGCTTGACACCCCCTCTGCAGGCCAGGCGGCGGATGGCGGGCTTAGTGATGCCCTGGATGTTATCCCGGAGCACCTTCCTGTGCCGCTTGGTGCCTCCTTTCCCGAGACCTTTGCCGCCCTTTCCTCTGCCAGACATGATGCTTCTTCTCTGCTGGAGATACACAATGCTGTGTGCTGCCGCCTCCCCTCCTCTTATACAGGCTGAGCGGACCTGACAGGAGACTGCGCTGAGGGGGAGGAGCCACAGATGGGTTTTACTGGTTTCCTCCTCATACCAATTTCTCAAATGCCTAATTTATCTTTTGTTTTGTGTTTCAGTCTTCTGTTGTACTTTCGAAATTAAAGCAAACGGAGTAGTACGAGTATGTACAATAGGAAAGTCATAAGCAATACCTCCATTGTGTTTTGTGTTAGTGTCACTGAGGACATCCGGATACATTCTGCTAAAGTATGATCCATCCCTTCCTTCACGATGTAATGATCTTTAAAAGGAACCTAAGCTGAGAAAGATATGAATTTTTCCTTTTAAAATTATACCAGTTGCCTGGCTCTCCTGCTGATCCTGTGTCTCTAATGCTTTCAGCTACAGCCTCTGAACAAGCATACAGATCAGGTGCTCTGACTGAAGTCAGACTGGATTAGCTGCATGCTTGTTTCTGTTCTGTGGTTCAGCTACTACTGCAGCCAAAGAGATCAGCAGGACCACCAGGCAACTGGTATTGTTTAAAATGAAACATCCATATTCCTCTCAGTTTAGGATCCCTTTAAGGCATTCAATGTTTAGATATTGAGCTGGAAATTGGGCGACGCTGGGATTGTGGGGGTGGGGAGGTGAATAGACGCGCTCGGATCGTGACACTGTCGGGAAGAAACATTCCAGTCCACAGAATATCAGCGGGAAATTTAAAAGTAGCTAATACTCCTGGCTCAGCCAATCACAGTTTCTGTAGATGATTTGAATAATAATGAAAGTATGCTCCAGTTTGAGAGTGAAGGATGCGGTATACAGATAGGTTGGTAGAATATTACCATAAATCATTAAAGAAATAAAGACTTACACTGAAATTGTATCCCACAGTTCCCAGCAAAGTCTAAATATCATTAGGGATTCAAAATTTGTGTCAGGAATAGTGGTGCTCAGCAGAGCTCGAATATTCGAGTAGCTCGAATATTCGAGCTCTTTTTCAGCTATTCGAGCTCGGTATTCGAGCTCCGAATAGCTGTAGCTATTCGAATGGGCTATTCGAGAACACTCGAATAGCCCATTCACTATTCGAGCTATTCGAGCAAACCGGCGCTATTCGAGCTCGGTACCGAGCTCGAATAGCGTCATAGCCCAGATTGATGTGCTTAGAGCCAATCAGAGGGCTCCCAGGCCCTCTGACGGCAGCCAATCACAGAGGGGGACCCTGGCCAGCCCCTACCCTATAAATAGCGGCCGCCATGTTCGGGTTTTCCATGCTTGCCTGAGACTTGTACAGAGAGAGATCTGCTCCTTTGTGCTTTGGCTTAGCAAGTGCTCTATTGTGTTCATTTACCTAGCGTTTTTGCTCACCTACACCTGCCATATACACCTGTATTGTTGTTATTTAGATAGACATTGTATTTTAGTTAGTAGCTTGTGTGTTACATTAGAGACAGGCAGCTGCTGCAAGCTTACAGGTTTAGGCCTCAGGGGGGCCTTGCCTCTGTGGGCAGCTGTCCTCTGTTTATTTCTCTCATCATCTATACCAGTATTTCTGCTGTCCTTTACTAATAGTATTGTAGTTATACTGTACTAGGAGTAGGACACTCACTGACTGTCACTGTTTATAGGCTACTAGCTAGCTCCTGCGTGTGTGCACTCACTCACTGTCTGTGTGTACACACACTCTATTTCCTTCTGATTACTGATTGATTATTGTTAGTTGTACTTACTTACTACTTACTCTTACTGTACCCGTAGGGACACTCACTGTCACTGTTCATATAGGCTACTAGCTCCTGCGTGTGCGCACTCACTGTCTGAGTGTACACACACAACACACACTCTATTTCCTTCTGATCGCTGATTGATTATTGTAATTAGTTAGTTCTACTTACTGTTACTACTTACTCTTACTGTACTAGGAGTCTAGGACACTCAGTCACTGTGTTCATAGGCTACTAGCTCCTGCGTGCGTGCACTCACTGTCTGAGTGTACACACACCCACACTCCATTTCCTTCTGATCGCTGATTGATTATTGTTATTAGTTAGTTCTACTTACTGTTACTACTTACTTACTCTTACTGTACTAGGAGTCTAGGACACTCAGTCACTGTGTCCATAGGCTACTAGCTCCTGCGTGCGTGCACTCACTGTCTGAGTGTACACACACCACCCACACTCCATTTCCTTCTGATCGCTGATTGATTATTGTTATTAGTTAGTTCTACTACTTACTGTTACTACTTACTGTACTAGGAGTCTAGGACACTCAGTCACTGTGTCCATAGGCTACTAGCTCCTGCGTGCGTGCACTCACTGTCTGAGTGTACACACACCACCCACACTCCATTTCCTTCTGATCGCTGATTGATTATTGTTATTAGTTAGTTCTACTACTTACTGTTACTACTTACTTACTCTTACTGTACTAGGAGTCTAGGACACCCAGTCACTGTGTCCATAGGCTACTAGCTCCTGCGTGCGTGCACTCACTGTCTGAGTGTACACACACCACCCACACTCCATTTCCTTCTGATCGCTGATTGATTATTGTTATTAGTTAGTTCTACTTACTGTTACTACTTACTTACTCTTACTGTACTAGGAGTCTAGGACACTCAGTCACTGTGTCCATAGGCTACTAGCTCCTGCGTGCGTGCACTCACTGTCTGAGTGTACACACACCACCCACACTCCATTTCCTTCTGATCGCTGATTGATTATTGTTATTAGTTAGTTCTACTACTTACTGTTACTACTTACTGTACTAGGAGTCTAGGACACTCAGTCACTGTGTCCATAGGCTACTAGCTCCTGCGTGCGTGCACTCACTGTCTGAGTGTACACACACCACCCACACTCCATTTCCTTCTGATCGCTGATTGATTATTGTTATTAGTTAGTTCTACTACTTACTGTTACTACTTACTTACTCTTACTGTACTAGGAGTCTAGGACACCCAGTCACTGTGTCCATAGGCTACTAGCTCCTGCGTGCGTGCACTCACTGTCTGAGTGTACACACACCACCCACACTCCATTTCCTTCTGATCGCTGATTGATTATTGTTATTAGTTAGTTCTACTTACTGTTACTACTTACTTACTCTTACTGTACTAGGAGTCTAGGACACTCAGTCACTGTGTCCATAGGCTACTAGCTCCTGCGTGCGTGCACTCACTGTCTGAGTGTACACACACCACCCACACTCCATTTCCTTCTGATCGCTGATTGATTATTGTTATTAGTTAGTTCTACTACTTACTGTTACTACTTACTGTACTAGGAGTCTAGGACACTCAGTCACTGTGTCCATAGGCTACTAGCTCCTGCGTGCGTGCACTCACTGTCTGAGTGTACACACACCACCCACACTCCATTTCCTTCTGATCGCTGATTGATTATTGTTATTAGTTAGTTCTACTACTTACTGTTACTACTTACTTACTCTTACTGTACTAGGAGTCTAGGACACCCAGTCACTGTGTCCATAGGCTACTAGCTCCTGCGTGCGTGCACTCACTGTCTGAGTGTACACACACCACCCACACTCCATTTCCTTCTGATCGCTGATTGATTATTGTTATTAGTTAGTTCTACTTACTGTTACTACTTACTTACTCTTACTGTACTAGGAGTCTAGGACACTCAGTCACTGTGTCCATAGGCTACTAGCTCCTGCGTGCGTGCACTCACTGTCTGAGTGTACACACACCACCCACACTCCATTTCCTTCTGATCGCTGATTGATTATTGTTATTAGTTAGTTCTACTACTTACTGTTACTACTTACTGTACTAGGAGTCTAGGACACTCAGTCACTGTGTCCATAGGCTACTAGCTCCTGCGTGCGTGCACTCACTGTCTGAGTGTACACACACCACCCACACTCCATTTCCTTCTGATCGCTGATTGATTATTGTTATTAGTTAGTTCTACTACTTACTGTTACTACTTACTGTACTAGGAGTCTAGGACACTCAGTCACTGTGTCCATAGGCTACTAGCTCCTGCGTGCGTGCACTCACTGTCTGAGTGTACACACACCACCCACACTCCATTTCCTTCTGATCGCTGATTGATTATTGTTATTAGTTAGTTCTACTACTTACTGTTACTACTTACTTACTCTTACTGTACTAGGAGTCTAGGACACCCAGTCACTGTGTCCATAGGCTACTAGCTCCTGCGTGCGTGCACTCACTGTCTGAGTGTACACACACCACCCACACTCCATTTCCTTCTGATCGCTGATTGATTATTGTTATTAGTTAGTTCTACTTACTGTTACTACTTACTTACTCTTACTGTACTAGGAGTCTAGGACACTCAGTCACTGTGTCCATAGGCTACTAGCTCCTGCGTGCGTGCACTCACTGTCTGAGTGTACACACACACCACCCACACTCCATTTCCTTCTGATCGCTGATTGATTATTGTTATTAGTTAGTTCTACTTACTGTTACTACTTACTTACTCTTACCGTACTAGGAGTCTAGGACACTCAGTCACTGTGTCCATAGGCTACTAGCTCCTGCGTGCGTGCACTCACTGTCTGAGTGTACACACACTAAATTTACTTGTGATTACTACTACTGATTATTGTAACTGCTAGTTGTACTTCCTGACTGTTAATACTTACTTACTGTACTAGGGGACACTCACTCAGTCACCTCACCAACCAACCCACTCCATTAAAGTACCCCACTTTTCACCCGCCCTTTTACAAAACTTTTGTCTATACGCCCAAAACATTGAAGATGTCTGGAAGTGGCAGCCAGCGCGGTTTGGGCAAGGGGAAGGGCAGCAAGGGAATCAGGAAGAGAGGGAGCAGCATTGTGGCAAGCCGCGGCCGCGGGCGCGCCACCATGCACAGTTCCGCAGCAGCAGCAGCAGCGTCAGTGGCTAACATTCCTCCCATAGCCACTGGCCGTGGACGCCTTGGGCGCCGCCCAGGAGGAGCATCTGCAACTCACGCTGCAGAGACACAGCAGCAGCAGCGTGTAGCACCTGCTCCCATTTTCCTCCAGCCGGGTCGGAAACGTCCCATTGAGGAAAAGGATGCAGACACTGTGGTGCAACTCATGACGGAGGATGAGCAGCCCGCCATCAGCTCTGCATCCGAGGCCTCCACCCTCACCACCACCACCCCTGTTCGCAGCAGCCGCCCAGCAGGGCCTGGGGAGGAGGCCAGTTCACCGTCAGTCGCCGACCTGTCACTCAGCACTCTTTTGACCCCAGGCATGATGAGTCAATTGAATGCTGTTGTTGGCGATTTGGAGGAGGAGATGCTGATGGGCACTTTGGGGGAGGAGGGATTGGACAGCAAGACTGTGGCGACAGTCAAGCGTCCCATCCATGCATCAGCAGAGGAGTTTGGGGGGTCATCATCAGAGCAGGACATGTTTCAGGAGGGGCATGATGATGATGACCCGGTGACAGACAGAGACTGGGTGCCAACACATCCAGAGGATGTCGTCCTCAGCAGCTCTGAGGAGGAGGAGGAGGATGCGGTTGTGGGCCTTGCAAGGAGGCGCATCATTGCAAGCATTGGCAGCGTCCCACAGCCTGCTGGTGTCTCAGGCTCAGCAGCAGCAGCAGCAGCATCAGCCAGTACCACCACCAGCCGCACCCAAGACCCCCCCCCCCCCCCCAACCACCACAGGGAAACAGGCAGCAGCGCTTCCATGCCGTAGGGGGATGTTTTTGTCACCAATCTGGCGGTTTTTCACCATGCCCACAGTGTACAGCAAGTACGCCACTTGCAACCACTGTCAGCGGAAGTTGAGCAGAGGTGCAGACCCCTTGAAGTTCAGCACCAGCTCGCTGATCAACCACCTTTCTGCGAAACACTTCCACCAGCATGAGGAGTTCCAGAGGCTGAAGGCATCTGGTGCTGGCAGTGGCACCAATCCCATCACTGCACAGCCTTCAGCAGCAGCAGCAGCAACAGCAGCCACCCGCCCTCCTGCTCCTCCAGCAGCACCAGCAGGAGTGCGGAAACGCCCTGCTCCTCCCCCCTCTGCAACTCCTGCCGCCGACACTGAGGCCTGTTCTGGCAGCCAGTCCTCAGTGGCCTCCTCTGCTCCGTCTGCTGATTCCCGTGCCAGCAAAAAGGCACGCCAGAGCCTTTTGAGCGAGTCCTTCCAGGGGGTGGTTAGGGCTCTGCCTCCCAGCAGCCGTCGCGTGCGGCAGCTGAACGGCTTGCTGGCACGGGCCATGTGCTCCCAACTCCTGCCGTACACGCTCGTGCAGGAGGGGAGCGACATGCGGGCGCTGCTTGCTTGTGCAGCCCCAGACTGGCAGCTCCCCAGCAGACACTTCTTCGCCCGCAAGGCCATTCCTGCACTGCACCGCTTTGTGATGGCCAATGTGGAGCGAGGGCTGGAGCACGCGGTTGGTGAAAGGGTCCACGTCACCATGGACTCCTGGAGCAGCCGCTTCGGGACAGGCCGCTACCTGTCCTTCACTGTCCACTGGGTCAGCTTGGTGGAAGGGGGTGAGGATGGGAGAGCAGCAGCGGGCACAGCAGCAGCAGCAACACAGTGGGTGGTGCCACCCCGCAGGGTCAGGGGAACTGCAGCGGGTTCCTCCGATCCTCTGCCATCCTCCGCCACACCTGGCCAAACCCCCCGCCTCAGCAGCAGTGTGAAGGCCCGCCACTGCCAAGCGCTGCTGCACTTGGTCAGCCTTGGCAAGACCAAGCTGACGGCAGCCCACGTGTTGGCCAAACTCCAGGAGCAGGAGCGGATTTGGCTGACCCCCAGAGGCCTCAGAGTCGGAGAGGTGGTGTCCGACAATGGGGCCAATCTGGTTGCTGCCATAGACAGGGGAAACCTGACCCACATCCCCTGTCTTGCCCACGTGCTGAACCTGGTGGTGCAGAAGTTCCTGCGCACCTACCAGGGGATGGACGAGCTGCTGGAAACGGCAAGGAACGTTGTGCGTCACTTCCGGCGCTCGGCTGCAGCCTGTGCGAGCCTGGAAGACGTGCAAAAGGAGCTGGATCTGCCACGCCATCGGCTGATCATTGACGTTCCGACTCGCTGGAACTCCACCCTGGCGATGTTGGAGCGTCTGGTTGAACAGAAGCACGCTGTCAACCACTACCTTGCCCTGGCCACTGTTTCCGCAGCTCAGAGAAGGGACAAGACCAGCAACATCCCGTCCATCGTCCCCGATGATGACTGGAGGCACATGCAGCAGGTGTGCTTAGTGCTGGCTCCCTTCCTGCAGGCCACAAACATGGTGAGCAGGGACCATGCTATGGTCTGCGAGTGGGTGCCCCTGGTTTCTCTGCTGAACAGGGCACTCGATGCTTTGCTGGCACAGGGAGCGGCAGCCTTGGACCAGCAGGAGCGGCAAGCAGCTGCACAGTCCACCTCTGAGGGGGAGGAGGAGGAGGACTTGGTGGAGGTCCCTGACCTGGCTGCTGATGAGGGGGATCAGCGCAGTGCAGCTGAGTTGGTGCGGGGGTGGAGAGAGGATGAGGCAGCAGAGGAGGAGGATGAGGAGGACAGCACTGACGTCGATGTGCCAGCAGACGTGGCCCGCCTCTTCCCAATGGCAGCGCACATGCTGACGTGCCTGCGCAGGGACCCCAGGGTGATCCAGATGAAGCAGAGGGAGGACATCTGGATCAGCATGATGTTGGACCCACGCCTCAAGGGGAAGTTGAGCCAGTTCCTGCCGCCTGCAGGAGGAGACCCAGCGCAACAAATAAGGAGCTTGCAGCAGGCCCTTGTTGAGCGCTTGGAGGAAGCCTTCCCCCAGCCTTCCACCCCCACTGTCCAGCAGCCAGCACAGAGGCAGCAGCAGGTGCCTGCATCCAGCAGCAGCAAGCGCCCCACAGACCTGCTGTCTCTCAGCCACGAGCTCTACAGGACTGTAGAGGCTCCGGCAGCAGTGACTAGAGAGGAGATGCATGCAGCAGCATCCTCCTCCGGTCACAGCCAGCGCCTGACCCGCATGGTGGCTGACTACATGGGGTCCTACAGCGGGCTTGACAGCGATGCCCCTGTTGATCCCATGGAGTATTGGGTCAAGCGCATGGAGATCTGGAGCGAGCTGGCGCAGTACGCCCTGGAAGTGCTGTCCTGCCCCCCTTCCAGCGTGCTGTCCGAGCGCTGCTTCAGTGCAGCTGGTGGCGTGGTCACCGAGAAACGCTCACGTCTGTCTCACAAGTCTGTGGACAGACTGACGTTTCTCAAGATGAACCAGGCGTGGGTGGAAGGCGAGTTCCTGGCCCCTGTTGTCGGCGAGAGGGGGACATGAACTGGCTGCCGGAACTTAGTACCATCGTTAATGTGCCTTACCACCCTTTACCACCTCCTGGCTCCTGCTCACTAAGCCAGCCTGGTTCACTTTGACTATTACGTCGCCTGCAGCCACACATTTCACACCTACAGTGGGCTGCTGCTGTGTACTGCCCTTCTGCTGTCTGTCTGTGTTTCCCACTGCCAGGGTACACAGAATTACCTTCTGCTGCCACTCTGCCACCAGCTATTACGTCAAAACAATAGCTATATTGGTTGTAAAACCAAAACCAAAAAAAACCAATAAAAAAAAAAAAAGGTTTAATTTTTCTGAGGTGCCCGGGTTGAAAACTGTGTTGTCCCAGTTGTGTATTGGACACAATGTGGGCTGCACGACCGCTGTCTGGGACCTCCTGTTGTGTTTATTTACAGCCCTGGTATCACCGCTAGGTACCAGGGCTATTATGTCACGGCGAGCTGCCTGCCTCATTGACTGCCTGCTGCCACACACTCATCCTCCTCCTCCTGCTGCTGAATTTACCTCCTGCTGTCTTTGTGTTTCCACTGCCAGGGAGCACATACAATGGCGCTTCCAACATGCGTGCGCCCACCAGCTATTTGTTACGCTCAAAAATAGCTGCATTTCTTTAAAAAAAAATTTGAAAAGAGAAATACGTGAAGAAGAAGAAGAAGACGATATTGAAAAAGAAGGAGAAGGAGAAGATGAAGAAGAAGATGAAGAAGAAGATGAAGAAGAAGAAGATGAAGATGAAGAAGATGAAGATGAAGAAGAAGAAGAAGATGAAGAAGAAGAAGATGAAGAAGAAGATGAAGAAGATGAAGATGAAGAAGAAGAAGAAGATGATGAAGAAGATGAAGAAGAAGAAGAAGAAGATGAAGAAGAAGAAGATGAAGAAGAAGAAGATGAAGAAGAAGATGAAGAAGATGAAGAAGAAGATGAAGAAGATGAAGATGAAGAAGAAGAAGAAGATGATGAAGAAGATGAAGAAGAAGAAGAAGAAGATGAAGAAGATGAAGAAGAAGAAGAAGAAGATGAAGAAGAAGAAGAAGAAGATGAAGAAGATGAAGAAGATGAAGAAGATGAAGAAGAAGATGAAGATGAAGAAGATGAAGATGAAGAAGATGAAGATGAAGAAGATGAAGAAGATGAAGAAGAAGAAGAAGATGAAGAAGAAGAAGAAGAAGATGAAGAAGAAGATGAAGAAGATGAAGATGAAGAAGAAGAAGAAGATGATGAAGAAGAAGAAGAAGAAGAAGAAGAAGATCTAGAAGAAGATTAAGAAAGATAAAGAAGAAGAAGAACAAGTATATACAGTAACACTACACTACTGAACCAAATTAAGGACACAACTTCTCTTTCCACATTTTTTTTTAAAGGAACATCCCCACATAATCACTTGCTGTTGTTACTTGGAAAAAAAGATGTTTCTTGCATCATTCACCCTCAAAACAAGTGTTGGAAGCTATTTTGGGCCAATTCGAATAGTCAGCTCGAATAGTGAGCTCGAATACCGACTCGAATAGTGAGCTCGAAGTCCGAGGTCGAATCGAATAGTAAAAAATATTCGACTCGAATATTCGACTGACCTCGAATAATTTACTATTCGAATTCGACCAAATTCGAATTTTTAAAAGGGGTATTTGAGCACCACTGGTCAGGAATACAATGGAGATGTGATAGGAACATAGGATTAGACTTGGTTCCATGTTGCTCTCACATAGAGATGAGCGTAATGACGTAATTACGATTTCGCGAAATTTCGCGTAATTAGTGTAATTACGATTATGGCCGTAAGTACATAATCGTAATGAAGAAGGATTTCGCGAAATTTCGCGTAAGCGTAATTTTTCGCGTAATTTTCGCATTACTGTGGGTATTACGAAATTAATGCGTATGGCCATGCTCCCAAGCGGAAAAGTTGACGCATGGATCAATGTTAGGTAGCCGCCGACTTTAAGGGTTAATAGCAAAGCCCCCTTAAATGCTAAGAGCCTCAAATTTGGAGAATATATTAAGGAGATCAGGAGGAATAAGAGGAAAATTTTTTTTTTCAAAAAGACCTTATAGTTTTTGAGAAAATCGATGTTAAAGTTTCAAAGTAAAAATGTATACAGTTAAAAACCCGCCGACTTTAACGGTTAATAGCAAAGCCTGCTTAAAGTTTAGGAACACCAAATTCCTAGGGTATATTAAGGGGATCAGTGGGAATAAGAGGAAAACATTTTTTTTCAAAAAGACCTTATAGTTTTTGAGAAAATCGATTTTTAAGTTTCAAGGGCAAAAATGTCTTTTAAATGCGGAAAATGTCAGTTTTTTTTGCACAGGTAACAATAGTGTATTATTTTCATAGATTCCCCCAAGTGGGAAGAGTTTTACTTACTTCGTTCTGAGTGTGGGAAATATAAAAAAAAAATGACGTGGGGTCCCCCCTCCCAGACCTCTTTAACCCCTTGTCCCCCATGCAGGCTGGGATAGCCAGAATGCGGAGCACCGGCCGCGTGGGGCTCCGCACCCTGACTATACCAGCCCGCATGGTCCATGGATTGGGGGGTCTCGGAAGGGGAGGGGCAGCCAAGCTTTCCCCTCCCCCTCCGAGCCCTTGTCCAATCCAAGGACAAGGGGCTCTTCTCCACCTCCGATGGGCGGTGGAGGTGGAGGCAGCGATTTCCTGGGGGGGGGGTTCATGAGTATAGAGGTACTTGTGCCCCTTACCCATTTCCTTTAAGAGTTAAACGTAAATAAACACACAAACACTTAGAAAAAGTATTTTAATTGAACAAAAAACATAACCACGAAAAAAGTCCTTTAATATTCTTAATTAACCAATAATACTTACCTGTCCCTTTAAATAAATGATCACTCGCAATATCCTCGGAAATGTTCTATCAGTTACAATGTAACAAAGTTATTACAATGTAACAACTTTGTTACATTGTAACTACGCCGCACCCGACGTCACTCGCCCCTCAGCCGCCGCATACGCGTCCGTGCAGGACGCTAAGTCCCCGCTGGACCCCGCTGTCCACCCCGCCCAAATCTGTCACCCACATGTCACCCACATGTGGGTGACATGTGGGAGAGGCGGGGAGGGCAGCGGAGCCGGCGGAACTTAGCGTCCTGCACGGAGTCCGGACCCGACAGAGCTCTGAGCTATATAGCTCAGAGCTCTCTAAGCATCTTTGTATTTGGGCTCCAAGGAGCCCCATTGGTCCTTAGCAGACCAATGGGGTTCCTTCAAATCAGAAGGAACCCCATTGGTCTGCTAAGGACCAATGGGGCTCCTTGGAGCCCAAATACAAAGATGCTTAGAGAGCTCTGAGCTATATAGCTCAGAGCTCTGTTGGGTCCGTGCAGCACGGACGCGTATGCGGCGGCTGAGCGGCGAGTGGCATCGGGTGCGGCGTAGTTACAATGTAACAAAGTCGTTTTTTTTTTATATTTCCCACACTCAGAACGAAGTAAGTAAAACTCTTCCCACTTGGGGGAATCTATAAAAATAATACACTATTGTTACCTGTGCAAAAAAAACTGACATTTTCCGCATTTAAAAGACATTTTTGCCCTTGAAACTTAAAAATCGATTTTCTCAAAAACTATAAGGTCTTTTTGAAAAAAAAAATCTTCCTCTTATTCCCACTGATCCCCTTAATATACCCTAGGAATTTGGTGTTCCTAAACTTTAAGCAGGCTTTGCTATTAACCGTTAAAGTCGGCGGGTTTTTAAATGTATACATTTTTACTTTGAAACTTTAACATCGATTTTCTCAAAAACTATAAGGTCTTTTTGCAAAAAATTTTGTTTCCTCTTATTCCTCCTGATCTCCTTAATATATTCTCCAAATTTGAGGCTCTTAGCATTTAAGGGGGCTTTGCTATTAACTCTTAAAGTCGGCGGCTTTTTTATATTATACGGAGCGTTACGGTTTAACGCGAAATTACGGTAGCTTTTAATGCGAAATTACGGCATGAACGAAACGCGAAATTACGCGTTGAAAATTACGCTTACGGTATTTTCCATTACGATTTTAATGGCAATTACGCTGCCGTAATTTCGCATCGTAATCGCAAATTTCGCATGCGTAATTATAGTAATGCGAAATTACGAAAATTTCGGCTCAACTCTAATCTGCACACTTGCTCTGTGTGGATGTAGGATGTAAAATATGTGCCTAACAGGGGCAATTAAAAGCTGATATGCTAATTTGGGCATAAATGGTATTACACCACAGATAAGGCAGTACAGTTTTAAAGTGAACCTTAACTGTGGCAAAAAAAAAAGTTTAACTTGCCTGGGGCTTCTACCAGCAGCTGTTAAAGTGGATCCGAGATGAAAAACTAACCATACTTGTCTATATATCTTATCTAAAGCTTAGATAGTTTACACAGCAAATCTGGCTGCAAACAGCTTCAATAGAATATTATTATTTCTTCCTGTGATACACTGACAGCAGCCATGTTGTTTGTAAGCATTACAAACAGGCAAGCTTATCTGCATCTTCAGTCTCAGCCTGTGAAAAAACCCAATCCCCACTCCTCCCCTCTGCCTCTGAAATTTCTGGCTAGTAATACCTCCACCTCCTCCTCCTCTTCCTCCTCCTCTTCCTCTTCTTCCTCTTCCTCTTCTTACTCCTCCTCCTCCTCCTATGGTTAAGGGCTCTGCCTCTGACACGGGAGACCAGGGTTTGAATCTCAGCTCTGCCTGTTCAGTAAGCCAGCACCTATTCAGTAGGAGACCTTAGGCAAGTCTCCTTAACACTGCTACTGCCTATAGAGCGTGCCCTAGTGGATGCAGCTCTAACGGCGCTTTGAGTCTGCCAGGAGAAAAGCATGATATAAATGTTATTTGTCTTGTCTCCTCCTGCCCAGACTGAGCTCCCATGAGCCCTTGCTACTGTCTGAAAATGCCAAGACTCTCTGAAAAACTGTGGACGAGGCTTGTTTAGTTTATGGGGAATTAGAGAGTATTAAAACAAAAACAAAAAAACTATTTGCCTTGAGGAATGCCCTATAAACAATAGGAAAGGAACACAATTATGCAATGAGTAAAAGCTTATCTCGGATCCACTTTAAGTTTAGTTCTCAGTCAGCAAGGGAGTATATGCAACAACCTGAGACATGACATGCTGCTCCTCACACAGAACAACAAGCTGCTTTTCCCCAATGATGACCTCTTCACCTCGCTCACTCTCCTGTCCAGGGCCGAGCCTGGGCGGGTGCAAGGCACCCAGGCGCCTGCCTCTGAGAGGCGCCGCCCGGCCCCGCTCGCCCGGCCTCGCTCTCCCCCTGTGGCCGCCGCCGCTTCAAGCTCCCTCCCTCTAGCCGCCGCGTCAGACCTCGATCAGGCGGGCGGGCGCTAGGACCTAGCACGCCGCACTGATATGCGGAAGTGACATCACTTCCGCATATAGAGCGGGTGCGTCCGGCGCCCTTTTCCTGGTCGGGTCGCCCGCTGATTGAGGTCTGACTAAGGGCTGCTGAAAGGTGAGGGGGGAGCGGAGGAGGGAGCGGCGGCGGCGGGGCGCGCTCCTGTCACTCACTAGCTATCCTGGGCACAGATACCACCTGGCTACCTATCCTGGGCGCACATACCCCCTGGCTACCTATCCTGGGCACAGATACCACCTGGCTACCTATCCTGGGCGCACATACCCCCTGGCTACCTATCCTGGGCGCACATACCCCCTGGCTACCTATCCTGGGCGCACATACCCCCTGGCTACCTATCCTGGGCGCAGATACCCCCTGGCTACCTATCCTGGGCACAGATACCCCCTGGCTACCTATCCTGGGCGCACATACCCCCTGGCTACCTATCCTGGGCACAGATACCCCCTGGCTACCTATCCTGGGCGCACATACCCCCTGGCTACCTATCCTGGGCGCACATACCCCCTGGCTACCTATCCTGGGCGCACATACCCCCTGGCTACCTATCCTGGGCGCACATACCCCCTGGCTACCTATCCTGGGCGCACATACCCCCTGGCTACCTATCCTGGGCGCACATACCCCCTGGCTACCTATCCTGGGCGCACATACCCCCTGGCTACCTATCCTGGGCGCACATACCCCCTGGCTACCTATCCTGGGCGCACATACCCCCTGGCTACCTATCCTGGGCACAGATACCCCCTGGCTACCTATCCTGGGCGCACATACCCCCTGGCTACCTATCCTGGGCGCACATACCCCCTGGCTACCTATCCTGGGCGCACATACCCCCTGGCTACCTATCCTGGGCGAACATACCCCCTGGCTACCTATCCTGGGCGCACAAACCCCCTGGCTACCTATCCTGGGCGCACATACCCCCTGGCTACCTATCCTGGGCGCACATACCCCCTGGCTACCTATCCTGGGCGCACATACCCCCTGGCTACCTATCCTGGGCGCACATACCCCCTGGCTACCTATCCTGGGCGCACATACCCCCTGGCTACCTATCCTGGGCGCAGATACCACCTGGCTACCTATCCTGGGCGCAGATACCCCCTGGCTACCTATCCTGGGCGCACATACCCCCTGGCTACCTATCCTGGGCGCAGATACCACCTGGCTACCTATCCTGGGCGCACATACCCCCTGGCTACCTATCCTGGGCGCACATACCCCCTGGCTACCTATCCTGGGCGCACATACCCCCTGGCTACCTATCCTGGGCGCAGATACCCCCTGGCTACCTATCCTGGGCACAGATACCCCCTGGCTACCTATCCTGGGCGCAGATACCCCCTGGCTACCTATCCTGGGCGCAGATACCCCCTGGCTACCTGTCCTGGGCGCAGATACCCCCTGGCTACCTATCCTGGGCGCACATACCCCCTGGCTACCTATCCTGGGCGCACATACCCCCTGGCTACCTATCCTGGGCGCACATACCCCCTGGCTACCTATCCTGGGCGCACATACCCCCTGGCTACCTATCCTGGGCGCACATACCCCCTGGCTACCTATCCTGGGCGCACATACCCCCTGGCTACCTATCCTGGGCGCACATACCCCCTGGCTACCTATCCTGGGCGCACATACCCCCTGGCTACCTATCCTGGGCGCACATACCCCCTGGCTACCTATCCTGGGCGCACATACCCCCTGGCTACCTATCCTGGGCGCACATACCCCCTGGCTACCTATCCTGGGCGCACATACCCCCTGGCTACCTATCCTGGGCGCACATACCCCCTGGCTACCTATCCTGGGCGCACATACCCCCTGGCTACCTATCCTGGGCGCACATACCCCCTGGCTACCTATCCTGGGCGCACATACCCCCTGGCTACCTATCCTGGGCGCACATACCCCCTGGCTACCTATCCTGGGCGCACATACCGCCTGGCTACCTATCCTGGGCGCATATACCCCCTGGCTACCTATCCTGGGGACATATATCCCTGGCTACATATTCTGGGGACACTGTCTGTTTGTCATTATGTGCATTTACTGGTGAAAATCTCTCTTATGTGCATTTGCTGGTGAAAAGCTGTCTTCTTATGTGCATTTGCTGGTGAAAAGCTGTCTTATTATGTGCATTTGCTGGTGAAAAGCTGTCTTATTATGTGCATTTGCTGGTGAAAAGCTGTCTTATTATGTGCATTTGCTGGTGAAAAGCTGTCTTATTATGTGCATTTGCTGGTGAAAAGCGGTCTCTTGTTATGTGCATTTGCTGGGGAAAAGCGGTCTCTTGTTATGTGCATTTGCTGGGGAAAAGCGGTCTCTTGTTATGTGCATTTGCTGGGGAAAAGCGGTCTCTTGTTATGTGCATTTGCTGGGGAAAAGTGGTCTCTTGTTATGTGCATTTGCTGGGGAAAAGCGGTCTCTTGTTATGTGCATTTGCTGGGGAAAAGCGGTCTCTTGTTATGTGCATTTGCTGGGGAAAAGCGGTCTCTTATGTGCATTTACATGGGGAAAAGCTGTCTCTTGTTATGTGCATTTACATGGGGAAAAGCTGTCTCTTATGTGCATTTAGTGGGGAAATTTTGTCAGTAAAAATAATCTTTTGTCAGTAAATTTTTAGGTATTTGTCAGTAAAAAAATAACGTGAAAGGTTGGTAACACTGGCAGGCTGCGTGGCGCAACGGGAAAGATACAGGCAGCCCACCTCACGCTTGGGCTTGGCGGGGGGAGGAGCCTACGACAGCGAGAGTAGGGTGGCCGCAGGCAGCCATAAATACGCAGTGTGTGACTGCGTCGCACTCGCAGAGCCTCTCAGCCTGAGTCAGTCCAGAGACTAGCAGACTCGCAGGAAGCCAAAGCCAGCCAGGAGCAAGCCCATGGAAGAGGGGTAGGAATGGGGTATCACATGCATGCGGAAAGAGGTGGAAGGTGTGGGTGTGATTAGGCAGGACACTGGTGTGGTTATGTGGTTGGGCGCGGTAAATTTAACCACTCCCATAGGCGCCAGAGAAAATCTTGCACCCAGGTGCCAGGCACCCCAGGCTCGCCCCTGCTCCTGTCGATTCTCCTTCTTCTGTGACTGCATGCAGTAAGTATATACACACAGTACAAACATGCTACCCTTGAAATCTTTGGGCCTGATACAAATGTTTCACCTCGCTTCATGAGAGAACCAGCCCTGGCAATGTGTGTTCCTTGTCTTCTGTTCTCCGACTAAAAAAGATCCTGATAATGCCTTTGTAAACAATGTCTCTCCCTCTCATAGCAGCATATGAAGTAGATGCAGCCTGGAATGTAACTTCACAAGCAAGCCAGTCAGACAGGAAT
Source organism: Hyperolius riggenbachi (assembly GCF_040937935.1). Classification (NCBI taxonomy): domain Eukaryota; kingdom Metazoa; phylum Chordata; class Amphibia; order Anura; family Hyperoliidae; genus Hyperolius; species Hyperolius riggenbachi. The sequence goes on along the minus strand of NC_090655.1, from coordinate 214,502,190 downwards.
AGTGTATACACATCTCCCTGCTAATTATATTTCAGCAATATTACAGCTCATGTAGTTCCCCGTCACCACCTCAGATCAGCCTCCTCCTCATGTCTCCTGTATACTGTGACACAGTGAAGTATATCTGTGAGCTGTGTGAGAAATTTAAATATGATTTTTTTTTTAAGCAGGGAGAGAGGGAGAGAAAGAACTGGTTGAATAAATAAAGTTCCCCTAGCACTAGTGGTAATGTGTACCTAATATAGAGTATTTTTAAAAAAGTAATTTTAATTGATAGTGTTTCTTCAAGCTCTTTTTTTTGCCACAGTTAAAGGACAACCGAGACGACATGGCCTGATGAGATAGACGTGTATGTACAGTGCCAAGCACACAAATAACTAGGCTGTGTTCCTTTTTTTTCCTTTCTCTTCCTGAAAGACTTAAAGGAATACTATCAATCCCCAAGTGTTCTAAAATGACAATGTACAAATAATGTCTAAGTAGCTATGTAAACATTTTCCTACTTTTCATGTTAAATATCAGAGGCAAAAACTATAATTTATTGAGGGTAGGATTTAGCTATATTGGGACAAATCAATTGCAGAAGGGGTGTCTGCTTCAATGCACAGCCAGAGTTGCATATCAGACTACAGAAAGCAAATATCAAACATATCAAACTCTGAAAGGAAAAACAATATGAAAAATCTGTGACATTTAGTTACATTTCCTCTGCTCTCTTCAAACACTTCAGTCAGAAACAGAGCTCCCAACAGCTGCAGCTCCTGTGTCCTGTCTCTCTCTGTCACACACAGAGCTGCACATAGAGTTAACAGATCAAGTGTGAGGGGGATTTCCCCTCTCCTCATGGCTCAGTCAGCCGTCAGTTTTGGCGTCAGTAAACTTTGAATGTATTTTCCTAACAGTAAACAAAGAAGTTGCTACTAAAATGTATACACCAGTACTTAGCAGCACTTCCCAAACAATTCCTGTGTCAATTGAAAAAATATGTGAATCGATAGTATTCCTTTAAACATCAGGTATGCAAGTGACAGTTTCTGTCCAGGTCACACTGGGTCAGACTATAGCATAACCTTCACTGATAAGTAATTACAGCCATAAAACACTTCCCTGTCAGTAAATGGCTTCTACGAGCCGGAAAGAGATAAAAAGGGTCAATAATTCATAGATTTTAACTCTGGCATATTTCAATGAAAGTGTCATTGAGCAGAGACAATGAAACAGTAGAAACGTACAAATTAGATTTAAATATAAAATAAAACTGTGGGGTATCTAAAAAAAAGGTTACCTATTTTTAGGAGAAGGAGGATAGATACAATTGTTTTTTTCATCGGTTTATTTTCACCTAGGATGTCCTTTAACCCTTTGGGGACATGCTGCCTAACCCCTCTTAAGGACTAGGCCATTTTAGATGTGGGGGGACGCATTTGGGGGGTCAGGCAGCCGGCCCGGATCCCAAGTATGGCTAGCTGGGCATGGTGTCTCCAGTGTGGCCAGGTGTCCCCGTATTTGCCAGCAGCCTTTACTCACTTACCAGGTTCCGGCGATGAGCAGCTCTAGCCCCCTCCACTCTGGCCGGCATCCTCGCTCGCACTGCCGTTAAGTTCCGGGTCTCAGCTTTATAACGTCATCAAGCCGGGACCCGACATTAACGCCAGAGCGAGCAGAGATGCCGGCCAGAGCGTAGGGGAGCAATGATCACCAGGGGAAGGTTAGGAAGGTGAGTGGATCCACTTCTTCCTATACTACCGCTGCTGCTCCAATAGTCATCACTATGATCTGCCAGCAATTGTAGTGATCACGTGTTCAGGAGCCAATCGCGATGGTGCCTGATTACTGAGGGGAGTTGTCAGCTGTCATATGAGAGCTTAATCTCCCCTCTTGGGTGCACACAATCGTGTCAGGAGCGAAAATGGCAGGTGGCATAAATCCTACACTGCATCAGGCTTAGACAGCCACAAGTGCGGCGTAGGATTTACTATCAGCGGTCCCCAAAAGGTTGGGTTGACGTTAAAGGAGAACTGTAGTGAGAGGTATATGGAGGCTGCCATATTTATTTCCTTTTAAGCAATACCAGTTGCCTGGCAGCCCTGATGGTCTATTTGCCTAAAGAAGTGTCTGAATCACACCAGAAACCAGCATGCAGCTAATCTTGTCATATCTGTCTAAATTTGTCAGAAACACCTGATCTGCTGCATGCTTGTTCAGGGCCTATGGCTGAAAGTATTAGAGGCAGAGGATTAGCTGAATAGCCAGGCAACTGGTATGGCTTAAAAGGAAATAAATATGGCAGCCTCCATATACCTCTCACTACAATTCTCCTTTAAAGAGAAACTGTCGCAAAAATCTTAAAATGTAAAACATAAAAATAAGAAGTACGTTTTTTGCTGAGTAAAATGAGCCATAAATTACTTCTCTCCTATGTTGCTGGCATTTACAGTAAGTAGTAGAAATCTGACATTACCGACTAGTTTTGGGCTAGTCCATCTCTCCATGGGGGATTCTCAGCATGGCCTTTATTCTTTATAAAGAAACTCCCTAAAAAAGATTTATACAAAGATGCTGACCAGCCTCCCTGCTTACCATACACTTTTTTTGGCAGTTGGATGGAGAAACTTCCATTCACTAAGTGCATTTTGAAAATAAAGAAATCCCAGTGGAACCCCCCGCCCCCCCCCCCCCCCCCCCCCCATGAGGAGATGGGCTAGCCCAAAACCTGTCGGTTGTGTCATATTTCTAGTACCTACTGCAAGTGACAGCAACATGGGAGAAAAGTAATGTATGGCTCATTTCATTCTAGAAGAAACATACTTCTTAATTGTATAAGTTTACATATATTTTAAATTTTAAGATTTTCGCGACAGAGGTCTTTTAAGCTTGCACTAGCTTACCATTTCTATGTAATATAAGGGATTACTTAAAGAAAACCAGAGCTGTTAGAATACAAAGAATTAATACTTACCATGCGCAGAAGACCCCGATTGACGTGACTGAACCAGTTACCAGGGCTGATTGCGCACGTAGAGTGCAATTAAGGCACTTTAATGAAACAGCAGGAGTAACAGGAGGTTACTCATGCTATTTATCTTAATGAATCAACTTCACAATCTATATCCATCTTAATTTACCCTTTTACTACATAGTTGTAACTGTAAAAAACAACAACAACAACAACAACAACATATATAGCATTGGGAGCGGGCACATCTAGCAGAATGGAAGTACCTTGTATGTTTCCTTAATTTCCAGCCATAGAATCTGATACATAAAGCTGTTTATATGCTGCACGTCGAATGAAAGGAAGGCTGCTGCACATGGAAGAGGATCTACAATAAAGTTGTCATTTGTAATAATTCAGTTTTAAAGCAAACAACTACTGGCTGTAAAAACTTAGATTGCTTACCTAGGTAGAGGGAAGAATCTGGATCGTCCACAGGCTTTCAGTGTCCTCCTAGAATACCACCACCACTGCCTGGGACCCTCTGAACGTTCATGGTTGCACTTCCGTTTGTGAACAACCACGGACGAACCGCACCTGTGTAAATACAGCCGCAACAGCACAGTAGGACAGAGACGTTCATGGATGAATGGCTTTGGCTCACTGAGCAGGCGGAGCTGTCCACAGCAGGTAACTATGGCCGCTCTCATACACAGCGATGAGCACAGCTATGAGATAAGGGACGGATCTAGACCAAGTTGCGCCTGGGGCAAGGTCAGGTTTTGGCGCCTGGCTGCCATTCCCCATCCAGTTTTGGCGCTTAAAGGTCAGGTTTTGGTGCCTAAAGATCAGGTTTTGGCGCCTAAACTGCCATTCCCCATCCAAATTTTGCCGCCTTTTTAAGAATTCAACAAACTGCGCCTGGGGCAAGAGACCCATCTACCCCCCCCCCCCCCCCCCCCCTAGATCCGTCCCTGTATGAGATCATATCTCTTTTAAAGGGCAACTGAAGTGAGAAGAATATGGAGGCTGCCATATTTATTTCCTCTTAAAAAATACCTGTAGCCTGGCAGCCCTGCTGATTAATTTGGGCTGCAGTAGTGTCTGAGTAACAGCAGCATGGTGGTGTAGTAGTTAGCACTATATGCACAGAGTTTGTATGTTCTCCCTGTGTCTGTGTGGGTTTGTTTCCGGCACTGTGGTTTCCGCCCACATCCTAAAAACATAAATGAGTTAACTGGCTTCCCCCTAAATTGTCCCTAGACTACGATACATGCACTACACAATACATACATACACCTATGACCTATGACTATGGTAGGGATTAGATTGTGAGCCCCTCTGAGGGAGAGGTGACAATATACTCTGTATAACACTGCAGGAAGATGTTGGTGCTATATAAATAATAATAAATAACACCAGAAGCAAGCATGCAGCTTATCTTATCAGATCTGACAATAATGTCAGAAAAAAACTGATCTGCATATGCTTGTTCAGGGTCTATGGCTAGAAGTATTAGAGGCAGAGGGTCAGCAGGATAGCATAGCTCCCAACTGTCCCTCTTTTGGAGGGACAGTCCCTCTTTGGGAGCCTGGCCCTCTGGCCCTCTTTCCCCCTCATTTGTCCCTCTTTCAAGACTTTGTCCCTCTTGTGACGCAAGGCGACGCCCAGTCGTCCAAAACGCACAAAAATCGCAGATCCAGCAGTCGTTTCTGATCACCATAATCGATCGCACATCTATTGCAGGGCTCAGAATGACAAACTTTGGTTTTAAGATAGACAGTTCTGGGAAAGGAAGTTAATTGCGTTTAAAGGGACTCCGAGCTCAAGTAAAAAAAGAAAGTTGTACTCACCCGGGAATTTTTCCAGCCCAGTGCTGGTCGGGAGGTCCCACGACGGCGTCCTGGCTCCTCTCCTAGTCCCCGCTCCGGAATGGCTGACCGGCCGCAGCCCGGGCGACACTCTGCTGAGTGTCGGGCTGTTCCTTCCGCGTATGACGCGGCTGACGTCACACGTCGGCCGCCTAGCGACATCACGGCGGCCAGCGTGGCAGTACGGCGCATGCACGCTTTAATCGCTCATGCGCAGTACTTTCACGCCGGCCGCCGTGATGACGCGAGGCGGCCGGCGTGTGACGTCAGCCGCGTCATACGCAGAAGGAACAGCCCGACACTCAGCAGAGTGTCGCCCGGGCTGCGGACGGTCAGCCATTCCGGAGCGGGGACTAGGAGAGGAGCCAGGACGCCGTCGTGGGACCTCCCGACCAGCACTGGGCTGGAAAAAGCCCTGGGTGAGTACAACTTTCTTTTTTTACTTGAGCTCGGAGTCCCTTTAATACATAGCTGTAACAAGCTGGTTCCCCGGCCCCCTGGAGAGCTAATGGCCCCTCTCAGAGGATATGCCAGCTGTTTAAGCTCTGATAAGGAGGCCTAGATTCAGCCAGGCAGGCTACGAATCCCCGGGAGGTCTTGACACCTTGCTCCCTGGGAAGGATCAAAGGGAAGCCAGTTGCCAGCACACACCCTGAATGACCTGAGGCTCATAGCATAATCCATAACTTCCCAGTTCTGTCATATTTCTGGGGTTCCTGAGATGGCAGCTTCGCCAAATGTGGGGAAAGTGTAGCATGAGTCCCGGTGCTGGTTCTGTGAAATTCCCAGAACTCTGTCCCCAAAACTCTCATAGCAATATTGGTTTGAAGAGACAGGGGGTACATTCTCATGATAGACCTGTCATATTTCATGTCCTAGGATTTGTACAATCATGCTGAGTGTGAATATGCGGAATAGGTTTTAACTGCCCCCATGTGCACCCCAAGACGGGCTGAACTAGAATTCTGCCAGTCTGAGGGTCTGTAAGGATGGGACAGCCCCTGTTCCATCCTCCTGAGGCTGGACTTGTGCCTGTCATAGCCACTCCCCACAGCGATGGGTGAAAAAACTAGTGACAGGCTGAAACGCAAGTGTCCTCCACCTTGAAACTCCATCTTGATCACATCTGTGCCAGCTTGAGGATATGCTGGCATCCACCTGGTCTGAACTCTGAACTTTGAACTGAAACAAAAGGAACTCTACAAGTTTTTCCCAGAACGGACATATTTCCACAAACCCTAAGTATTTCCTCCCCTTTTTATTTCATACTGGCTATTAATGTTTCTACAATTGTTGATTTTAATGATTTTCCGTATATATTAATTATTTATATTTCCCGTAAATAAAGACTTTATCAAAGTCATTTACTGTTCCGCTACACCTGCTATACAGCCATACACAGAAACTGAACCCAGACTTCCGAAGAGACGCTACTATTGTTTTGTTGTTAGCTAGACAGAATAGATTGTGTTTAACCGTTTATTTGCAGGTCTAGAAATAGCTAGTCAGTGGGTGCTTCTGGCCCAGGAAAGCAGAAGTGGTGGCAGTTATACCATGAAATAGTGTGTAAAGTGTATTTTAACCCACAGCTCCCTTCTGGTTTGTCTACGGCCAATTCCCAACGGTTTCTTCGCATTGACTGCGACCACAGTTTGGACAATTTGTGCGCTGGAACCGTTTGGAAGGCATTTCGCGTTCCAGCCACCAGGGCTCCTGTGACACCTCTTCCTATGTAAATATATATATTTCTCTACTAAAAAATGTGTTTGATTGACTTTTAACTTTATTCCCATCCTATAAAATGATATATGACTAATTTTAAAATGTTAATATGAAGGAAAATGAACCAGGATAGAAAGGACCAGTGTGGTTTGAATTATAAAACAACATATTTTTCTTATGAGATCTATATGGTATGCGTGACTAGGGGTGTGACAGGGGCATGATCGGGGATGTGGCAGGGGCGTGGCTTAAGTGTCCCTCTTTCTCATCTCAAAAAGTTGGGAGGTATGGGATAGCCAGGCAACTGGTGTTGCTTTAAGAGGATATAAATATGGCAGCCTCCATATCCCTCTAGCTACAGTAGGATATATCAAAGGAAGACACGGGAATATGTCAAACGAATATGTAGGATATGTCAAAGGAAGAAATGGGAAGCCTCTGGACTATCCTATATCCAACTTTTTTCCGGGCCAGTATCGATGCATATGCAAACATTGACTTGTGTGTAGTAATTCTATAAATGACAAAACATTAGTGTTGTCCGGATCATGAACGATTCGGATCTTTGATCCGAATCTATTTTGTGAGTCGAATCATCCGAATCATCAAAATGAGTGATTCGGATCGCAAAAGGGGCGGGCCAGGAGCGACACGCCCCCTCTCAGCGGGCAGCGGGGTCCTGGAAGCAGAGCTGAGATGGATCTCTCTGTTGGATGGGAGGCAGCCTTGCAGGGAGACAGGTAGATGAGAGAGGGGACATGGGTGCCACTGCCAGATATGTGTAGAGCACACATACTGGCTATAACGTGCTGCTGATTATAGGCTGTCTGTTCCGTAGCTATGCACAGTGAACACATTGGAAGCTTTTGGCTCAGCTCAGCACAGCTCAGTAACTTTGCAGGCACTGTGATTGCAGGGCAATATGATCCTCCTGCACTGCTCTATACAGCTGCACTTATCTTCTGGAAATGCTGTGGGGAATGCTTTCTTTTACTGTGCAACGTTTGCATTCAAAGTACACAGATGAGCATATAGGTGAAATACATGTAAAGCATATGATTACAGCATGTGGGTATTGTGTGCAAGCAAACATTTCTGCTCTCTGCTCGTCCCTCCTCCCTTCTCTGTCCACTCCCTGCCCTCTGTCCATCTTCTTCCCTTCTCTGTGTGTCCACCCCCTCCCCTTCTCCTGTTCACAGCAGGGAAAGACCTGTCCTGCTATTCATTTCACCCCCGAATGCTTCGGTAGTAAAATGATCCTAGATTCGGATCAAAGATCCGGATCTTTTCAATGATCCGATTCGAATCATCCGGATCATTGAAAAGATCCGAACTTCCCATCTCTACAAAACATGCATTTTTTATTTTTGCCACAAGATGGCGATCTCCCTAGCACCATGTGACCGGGACAGGAAGGGGCGGGATTTACACACAGGGAGTTTTGGGTGGAAGCAAGTAGAAGAGAGGAGCCGTTGATGAAACTGGCAGCAGAGCAGGTAATAAGTTATTACTTTATAGTTACTGCAAGTATCCCTCTGTGTCGTTTTCCTTAACACCAGCAGCTGCTTCCAAGTATACAAGGATTTGTTCTTTTAATCTATATTGCTGCAGAGATTCCACAGCACTGTACAGAGAGCTCTGCATCCTCTCAGTACCTGGGGAGATTACAATCTAATGTCTCTCCATTACCAGGACATCAAAGCCAATATTAAGTGTAGTAGCTTTCTAGTGCCATTGTAGTGAATTGTGGAGATTTAGTGCCCTGAACCAAAATGTCAAGGACAGCTGAAGTGAGAAGAATATGAAGGCTGCCATATTTATTTCCTTTTAAACAATACCAGTTGCATGATAGTTCTGCTGATCTATTTGGCTGCAGTAGTGACCGAGTAACACCAGAAACAAGCATGCAGCTAATCTAGTGAGATCTGACAGCAATGTCAGAAACACCTGATCTGCTGCATGCTTGTTTGGGGTCTATGGCTACAAGTATTAGAGGCATCAGCAGGATAGTCAGGCAACTGGTATTGCTTAAAAGGAAAAAAATATGGCAACCTCCGTATCCCTCTTGCTTCAGTTGTCCTTTAAGCTAATACATCGAAGCAGCCTATATGCATAGGCTTAAAGAGGAACTCCACTGAAAATAATGTAATGAACAAAAGTGCTTAATTTTTACAGTCGTGTATAAATGATTTAGTCAGTGTTTGCCCATTGTAAAATCTTTACCCTCCCTGATTTACATTCTGACATTTATCATCTGGTGACATTTTTATTTCTGGCAGGTGATGTCAGTGTAAGTAACTGCTGCTTGCTTTTTTGGCAGTTGGAAACAGCTGTTATTTCCCACAATGCAACAAGGCTCCCACAATGTGATGTCAGTACCATGGTCCTGACATCACACTGTGGGAGGGGTTGCAACACAATATCAGCCATACAGAGCCCACTGATGATCCATTTGAGCAAAGGAAAATATTTCTCATGGGAAAGGGGGAATCAGCTACTGCTTGGGATGAAGTTCAATCCTTGGTCACGGTTTTTAATTAAGAAGTTAGTGTTAAGCAGAAGAGAGAGGGGAGGTTAGTGTTAGGCAAATGATTAGATCGGCTACTGTTAGGCAGAGGATTGGAGAGGTCAGTGTTAGGCAGCGCAAAGGGGAGGTTAGTGCTAGGTGGAGAAGAGGGGAGGTTAGAGTTAGGCGGAGAAGAGGGGAGGTTAGTGTTAGGCGGAGAAGAGGGGAGGTTAGTGTTAGGTGGAGAAGAGGGGAGGTTAGTGTTAGGCGGAGAAGAGGGGAGGTTAGTGTTAGGCGGAGAAGAGGGGAGGTTAGTGTTAGGCGGAGAAGAGGGGAGGTTAGTGTTAGGCGGAGAAGAGGGGAGGTTAGTGTTAGGCGGAGAAGAGGGGAGGTTAGTGTTAGGCGGAGAAGAGGGGAGGTTAGTGTTAGGCGGAGAAGACGGGAGGTTAGTGTTAGGCGGAGAAGACGGGAGGTTAGTGTTAGGCGGAGAAGACGGGAGGTTAGTGTTAGGCGGAGAAGACGGGAGGTTAGTGTTAGGCGGAGAAGACGGGAGGTTAGTGTTAGGCAAAGGAGATATTGGTGTTCGGCAGAGGAGAGAGGGGAGGTGAGGTTAGTGTTAGGCAATGCAGAGGGAATGTTAGTGTTAAAGTGGACCCAAATTAAAAATACAAGATTTCAGAAATAAAATCTATTTTCTAAATTATAATAATAAATAGCAGGCTTTTTTCAGCTGCATGATGACAAAAATAAAATATTTTACATTTAGGCTGCTTACACACTAAGACGTTACGGCGCCTGTAACGCTCCCCCAACGCACAGCAATGTAACACAAGTGGGCTGTTCACACAGCCCACGTTGCGTTACATGTAACGCTGCACGTTCTGCCGAAAGTGCAGCATGCTACGGCGTTAGAGCGGCTATAGCCGCTTTAGACTGTTTGCACATGCTCAGTGGGGGGCGGAGAGGAGGCGGGGAGATGCAGCTACAGTAGCTGCGCTCATGGCTACTTAATATTCACTGCACTGGCGGCCGCTGATTGGCCAGCGGGACCACGTGATGCGGATTGTCTCGCTCCGCATCACGTGGTCCCGCCGGCCAATCAGCGACACTCTGGGAGACCTTATATGGATAGAGCCGCCTAACGCGGCTCACTCTACCGTCCTCTCCCGCACCACCATACGTTGCATTAGGTGCACGTTATGCGACCTTAACGTAGCACCTAACGCAACGTCTTGGTGTGCAAGTAGCCTTATTGGAGGAACCCCTCCCCTCCTTTCATATTGCCGGGACAGAATCCGGCAAACTGGTGAAGTAGATGGTGTCCAGCAAAGGAGGAATTCCTAATGGCTGCCACCTGTATAACCCTAGTTATGGAAAGAGAGAGGTGAAAAGCATGCACTAAATTGCTCACAGGCTTGATGGAGTGTTTATTTACCTTTGTGTGTGTCAGAGTGGTGCAACTAAATATTTTGAATTAAAAAAATGTTTGCTTTGGGTCCGCTTTAAGCAGAGGGGAGGTTAGTGTTAAGCAGAGGAGATATTGGTGTTTGGCAGAGGAGAGGGTAGGTTAGTGTAAGGCAGAGGAGAGGGGAAGTTAGTGTAAAGGTGGCCACACACGATACAATAAAATCCAATTTTACAGAAATTCGATAAACGATCAGATCTCCTGAAAAGAATCGAAAGGGTTTTTTTTTTTTATTCGACTGAAAAATCCAATCGGATTTTCCGTTTTTTTTTTGTTTGTTTTTTTCGATTTTTATCTATCCGGAATGCCAGATATTTTTCTTCAATTTCTCAAAACATTGTATGGTGTGTGTTTAGATTGTCAATTTATTAATATACACACCCTAGCAATTTTTTCAGAGTTCCAATCATTTTTATCATAATTGCGGAAAAATTGAACACAGGTGTATGGTACATTGGTCATATTTTTGAAATGTTACAATCAGTCAGAAAAAAATGATTGCAATTCTTACATTGAACAGATTTTTTTTAAAATTGTATGGTGTGTGGCCACCTTTAGGCAGAGGTGAGAATAGAGGTTAGTGTTAGACGGAGTAGATAATAGTGTTGGGCAGAAAATTGGAGAGGAGAGTGTTATGCAAAGGAGAGGGGAGCTTAGTGTTAGGCAGAGGAGAGGGATAGTTATTGTTAGGTAGAGGATTGGTGAGTTTAGTTTTATGCAGAGGAGAGGTTAGACTAGTGTAAAGGTCCGTACACACGCCGGACTTTAGGCAACGACGGGTCCGTCGTTGCCTCCCGCTGGGTGGGCGTGCCAGCGACAGTCCGGCGTGTGTACGCTCTGTCGTCAGACTGATACGGCTGTTCCTGAGCGATCCGCCGGGCGGATCGCTCAGAAACAGCCGTATCAGTCTGACGACAGAGCGTACACATGCCGGACTATCGCTGGCACGCCCACCCAGCGGGAGGCAACGACGGACCCGTCGTTGCCTAAAGTCCGGCGTGTGTACGGACCTTTAGGCAGAAAGAAGAGATGAGGTTAGTGTTAGGCAGCAAGAAGAGATGAGGTTAGTGTTAGGCAGAGCAGAGAAAAGAGGTTAGTGTTAGGCAGAGGAGAGAAGAGAGGTTAGTGTTCGGCTAAGTAGACGTTAGTGATAGACAGGGCTTATTTGCCTAACACTAGCCTCTTTAATCTTCTACCAATGGACATTCATGATGTGCTCCTCTGTCTACCTGAATCTTTGAGACTCCATTGCTGGTGAGCATAGCAAGTACTTTGGTATAAGGACATGAAGTGAAGGAATCTCCCCAATGGGAACACAGACTGCTAAGAAAATTAACAGCAACTTCTCAGTGGGCAACACAGATGGTAATGACTGTTACTCTGTTATTTCACAGGATTATGAATTGGTGGGAAATACACCTGCTGAGCTGTTGAAACCCAGCTGGCCCATCCCCATCTCTGTGCCTTCATTTCACTCCCTTAACTACTCCTGAGAGAAACCGTGAGAAGGTTCTAGAAGTCATCATCCAGATGACTAAGCAGGGGAGGTGAGCAGTGCAGTGGACAATGGGAAGATGTGGCTGGATAGTGTACTGGTTAAGGGCACCAGCTTTGACATGGGAGGCCAGGGTTCAAATCCTGGCTAGAGATGTGAACCCCTCACCCTGTACTACTTCAAGGTTGCTATGACCTGTAGTAGTACGGCTGCGCTGGGCCGGCGGTGCACGTCCTTGATCGCATGCGCAGAGAGTGCCTGGCAACAGCCGTACTACTACGGGTCATAGCGACCCGGACGTAGTAGCGGCCCATAGAGGTTCGCTGGCGAACGGTTCGCCAACATCTCTAATCCTGGCTAGGGTCAGTACCTAGCAATTATGAAAATGAGTACTCGTTGGACTCATACATCAATTACGTGTCCCGAATTTAAGAGGGCCCCCTAAAACGCACTTAAAATATAACTTTTTTTAGGGTCAATTAAAAAATAAGGGCAGCATTACACACATGTAAAGTAGACACAGTGCTGTACATACCTGTGACCTATACATAGACACAGAGGAGTATGTAGCAGTGGGGCAAGTTGTCAAATAATATACTTGCATCACACTATTCTGATTTTCTTCCCCAGGTCACATACATTTATAATAGAGAGGAGCTGTCGCCATATCACGCACGCACTCAAAAATGGTGTACATACACCTGACCCATGATAGGTATTGTTCCTACAAACATCAAAGCAGGAAGTAGGTGAGATGGGTGTTTCACCTTTTATACCGCACACACACTTGACATGTTTCACCCGATACTAAAATCGAGCTTCGTCAGGAGAAATACAGCGAACTAGTGAATAACAACAACCCCCCACCACCACAGCAAAAATCAAACTGCCAGGTATGACAACCTCTGTCAGAGCTCAGGGTCAGTACCTATTCAGTAAGGAGTTCAAGGTAAGACTCCCTAACACTGCAGGGTGGCCTCTTGAGTGCGTCGCAGTGGCTACAGCTCTTGAGCACTTTGAGTCCGACAGGAGAGAAGCGCTATACAAATGTTTGGTTTATTATTATATCCAGTAATGGCAAGCTGGTCTGTATGGTGACTCTTATCATTGTGTGTCAGGTTCCTATAAGGTGTCAGGATGTCACTACAGTTCCTTCAAGGACAAAGGGCAATATTTAGAACGTGGCAAGAACTCTGAGAACAGCGTCATGATGGAGAAACAACAGAACTTCAATTCATCGGGTAAGAGGAGAGTGGATTATCAATGGGAACCATACAAAACAGGGAGACTTCTCAATGTTTCCCTTACACCATGGTAAACGCTGGCCAAGTGCCTATACTGTCAGTTTGTCTGGAAATCGGTGGACCCTTTTAATTGTTAACTGACTCCTAAATGTGTATGTGTCAGTCATACAGTGCCCCATTCAGTTGTGATAGGACTCATACATGTCACCATTGCTGTCCATCAGAACATCATCACTATACCAAATCAACCACCTAATATGCCCAACTGAGATAGACAAACTACACCAGATGAGAGGTCCATCTCCTTCCATCGGTATAACATAATGTTCCCAACATATCAGGAGCAGATACTGTACTCCATACAAGAGGTCCATCTCCATTCCTCAGTATAACATTGTTTTCAACAAATGAGGAGGAGATACTGTACACCGTATGAGAGGCCCATCTCCATTTCTCGGTATTGTATCATGTCCCAAACAAATGAGGAGGAGATACTGTACACCATATGAAAGGCCCATCTCCATTCCTCAGTATAACACCATGTTCCCAACAAATGAGGAGGAGATACTGTACACCATATGAAAGGCCCATCTCCATTCCTCAGTATAACACCATGTTCCCAACAAATGGGGAGGAGATACTGTACACCATATGAAAGGCCCATCTCCATTCCTCAGTATAACATTATGTTCCCAACCCCCATGTTCTCAACAAATTACTGTACACCATGTAAGAAGTCCCTCTCCATTAATATAACAGTACAGGTAGTCCCCGACTTACGAACGCCCGACTTACGAACGGCATGGATTCAGTGTTTCCATGGGAACAAGCCAAAAGAAATTTCAAATTGGACTTGTCGTTTTTGAGAAAATCGATTTTAAAAAAATCAAAGAAAAAATGACTTTTACACTTGTATAAGCAGGCACAGAGTGCAGAGGTGACACAGTGGGGGACACTGGAGACACATGGGGGGCACAGAGGAGGTACAGGGGACAGAGATAGCACATTGTTCCGACTTAAGAACAGATTCAGGTTAAGAACGAGCCTACAGTCCCTATCTCATTCGTTAACCGGGGACTATCTGTATTTAGAAGGATATTAATATCTTTACAAGGCATCATGATAGAGATTCAGTCATTCTTACATCACTGGATAAGAAAAGGCTTTTTTTTCTCTGTGAAGGACACATCCGTTATGTCAAAATTTAAACGCGCACTGCCTAAATATATTGTATCTTACAGGTGGATCCAGGAAGAGGAACCCAACAGAGACATTTACAGGTCCTCTTCGTTCCCAGGATTGCACACAGGTAGATCACACCATCCCCCACCATTATAAGGTAGATGGGGCAGAGCATTGTTCCAAATAACAAAGTGATTCCATGTTGTATACTCTGTAGTGAGCTGTGTGGAGTAGAGGCCTGCAGTGGGTCGGGTACCCGCGGGTAACCCGAAATGCGGGTCGGATTCGGGAATTGACTTTTGTTGCGGGTCAGGTGCGGGTAGCGAGGTGCGGATAGGGTTGCGGGTAGCGGTCTGCGGGTGCAGGTAGTGAGGAGGGGAAGCAGCGCCAGGAGGGGCAGTTGGGACAGCAACAGGGAGGGGGGCCAGAACTCCCTCACCTGGGTCCCCTCCATCTCCCTCCCCCTCCAGAATAGCGGCGGTGCTGCGGGTGGGCGGGCGGAGGATTACTCTCCTTCTAACTTCCGTTCCAAGCGCTGGCAGCGTCCCCTCGTCACAGGTCTCTGCCTTTAATGCCGCCCACTGTGCTTCCTGATTGGCGGAAGCACAATGGGCGGCATTGAAGGCGGAGACCTGTGACGAGGGGACGCTGCCAGCGCTTGGAACGCGGAAGTTAGAAGGTGAGTAATCCGACCGCAGCGCCGCCGCTATTCTGAAGGAGGGGACCCAGGTCGGGGGGGGGGGGGGCTCTGGCCCCGACTGGGGACAACTATGCTAGCTACACTGGGGGACAACTATGCTGGCTACACTGGGGGACAACTATGCTGGCTACACTGGGGGACAACTATGCTGGCTACACTGGGGGACAACTAT
Organism: Hyperolius riggenbachi; assembly: GCF_040937935.1. Lineage (NCBI taxonomy): Eukaryota > Metazoa > Chordata > Amphibia > Anura > Hyperoliidae > Hyperolius > Hyperolius riggenbachi. The sequence goes on along the minus strand of NC_090655.1, from coordinate 214,486,898 downwards.
GCTGGCTACACTGGGGGACAACTATGCTGGCTACACTGGGGGACAACTATGCTGGCTACACTGGGGGACAACTATGCTGGCTACACTGGGGGACAACTATGCTGGCTACACTGGGGGACAACTATGCTGGCTACACTGGGGGACAACTATGCTGGCTACACTGGGGGACAGCTATGCTGGCTACACTGGGGGACAGCTATGCTGGCTACACTGGGGGACAGCTATGCTGGCTACACTGGGGGACAGCTATGCTGGCTACACTGGGGGACAGCTATGCTGGCTACACTGGGGGACAGCTATGCTGGCTACACTGGGGGACAGCTATGCTGGCTACACTGGGGGACAGCTATGCTGGCTACACTGGGGGACAGCTATGCTGGCTACACTGGGGGACAGCTATGCTGGCTACACTGGGGGACAGCTATGCTGGCTACACTGGGGGACAGCTATGCTGGCTACACTGGGGGACAGCTATGCTGGCTACACTGGGGGACAGCTATGCTGGCTACACTGGGGGACAGCTATGCTGGCTACACTAGGGGACAGCTATGCTGGCTACACTGGGGCACAGCTATGCTGGCTACACGGGGGCACAGCTATGCTGGCTACACGGGGGGACAGCTATGCTGGCTACACGGGGGGACAGCTATGCTGGCTACACTGGGGGACAGCTATGCTGGCTACACTGGGGGACAGCTATGCTGGCTACACTGGGGGACAGCTATGCTGGCTACACTGGGGGACAGCTATGCTGGCTACACTGGGGGACAGCTATGCTGGCTACACTGGGGGACAGCTATGCTGGCTACACTGGGGCACAGCTATGCTGGCTACACGGGGGGACAGCTATGCTGGCTACACGGGGGGACAGCTATGCTGGCTACACTGAGGGACAGCTATGCTGGCTACACTGGGGGACAGCTATGCTGGCTACACTGGGGGACAGCTATGCTGGCTACACTGGGGGACAACTATGCTGGCTACACTGGGGGACAACTATGCTGGCTACACTGGGGGACAACTATGCTGGCTACACTGGGGGACAGCTATGCTGGCTACACTGGGGGACAGCTATGCTGGCTACACTGGGGGACAGCTATGCTGGCTACACTGGGGGACAGCTATGCTGGCTACACTGGGGGACAGCTATGCTGGCTACACTGGGGGACAGCTATGCTGGCTACACTGGGGGACAGCTATGCTGGCTACACTGGGGGACAGCTATGCTGGCTACACTGGGGGACAGCTATGCTGGCTACACTGGGGCACAGCTATGCTGGCTACACGGGGGGACAGCTATGCTGGCTACACTGGGGGACAGCTATGCTGGCTACACTGGGGGACAGCTATGCTGGCTACACGGGGGGACAACTATGCTGGCTACACTGGGGACAACTATGCAAATGTGCACTTTAGAAGACATTTTTTTAAAAAGCGGGTAGCGGGCCTGCGGGTCGGGTGCAGGTATCAAACTCACCAAAAAGCGGGTCGGGTGCGGGTATGAGAAAGTGGACCCGTGCAGGCCTCTAGTGTGGAGCTCATTAAGTGACTGTATTCTGTGCTCCTTTTTTAGAAGGAAGATATGATTTCTATTAAAGTAGAAGTGAAAGAAGAACCAGAAGACACGTATGTTTGGGGTGATGAGCCGTGTAAGGAGGAGGAAATTCCTTCACAGATCAGCACAGGTCAGGAATAAACACTTAATGTAGAAAAAAAATCTGTGCCCATACATCTCTTGACTTGCTAGCCAATCGACCATCTGATTCGATAATTATCGGATCAGATTAAAATTGGTGCCTGATCGACTATGCATATACATCCAAAAGATCCACACCCTCGATGAACCAAGTCCACTTTTATTCAAGCACAGTGACACAGTTCCATTCCATAGACCAACAATTTGTTTCGGGGCCTCGTGGGGTCCCCTTTATTAAAGGACACCCGAAGCGAAAACAAACTAATGAAATAAACGATTGTATCCATCTTCCTTCTCATATGACTTTTTAAGATACTCCACAGTTTTATGTTTAAATCTACTTTTTAAGTTCTACCAGTTTTATTGTTATGTATGTATATATATATATACATATATATATATGTATATATATATATACATACACACACACACACACACACACATACACAGGATCTTAGCATAGATCATAGCATAGAAAAGCTTTGTGGAGATGAAGATTTCATTTTTCAGCACGACCTGGCACCTGCTCACAGTGCCAAAACCACTGGTAAATGGTTTAATAACCATGGTATTACTGTGCTCAATCGGCCTGCCCACTCTCCTGACCTGAACCCCATAGAGAATCTGTGGGATATTGTGAAGAGAAAGTTGAGAGACGCAAGACCCAACACTCTGGATGAGCTTAAAGGGATACTGTAGGGGGGTCGGGGGAAAATGAGCTGAACTTACCCGGGGCTTCTAATGGTCCCCCGCAGACATCCTGTGCCCGCGCAGCCACTCACCGATGCTCCGGCCCCGCCTCCGGTTCACTTCTGGAATTTCTGACTTTAAAGTCAGAAAACCACTGCGCCTGCGTTGCCGTGTCCTCGATCCCGCTGATGTCATCAAGAGCGCACAGCGCAGGCCCAGTATGGTCTGGGTCTGCGCAGTACACTCCTGGTGACATCAGCCGGAGCGAGGACACGGCAACGCAGGCGCAGTGGTTTTCTGACTTTAAAGTCAGAAATTCCAGAAGTGAACCGGAGGCGGGGCCGGAGCATTGGGGAGTGGCTGCGCCAACACAGGATGTCTGCGGGGGACCATTAGAAGCTCCGGGTAAGTTCAACTCATTTTCCCCCGACCCCCCCTACAGTATCCCTTTAAGGCCGCTATCGAAGCATCCTGGGCCTCCATAACACCTGAGCAGTGCCACAGGCTGATTGCCTCCATGCCACGCCGCATTGAAGCAGTAATTTCTGCAAAAGGATTCCCGACCAAGTATTGAGTGCATAACTGAACATAATTATTTAAAGGTTGACCTTTTTTGTTTTAAAAACACTTTTCTTTTATTGGTCAGAGGAAATATGCAAATTTTTTGAGATCGGAAATTTGGGTTTTCATGAGCTGTATGCCAAAGTCATCAATATTAAAACAATAAAGAGCTTGAACTACTTCCAGTTGTGTGTATTTGAATCTAAAATATATGAAAGTCTAATGTTCATCAGTACATTACAGAAAATAATGAACTTTATCACAATATGCTAATTTTTTGAGAAGATCATATATATATATATGTATGTATATATATATATATATATATATATATATATATATATATATATATATATATATATATATATATATAATATTATAGTTACATAGTTACTTGGGTTTAAAAAAGACATACGTCCAACGAGTTCAACCAGAAAATACAGTACAACTCCAGCCAGAAAAAACCCTTACAAGGCATGGTCCAATTAGCCCTAAAAGGGAAAAGATTCCTTCCTGACTCCAGATGGCAATCATATAAGATCCCTGGATCGACATCACTGGGCATTCCTAGTAATTGTAGCCATGGATGTCTTTCAACGCAAGGAAATCATCTAAGCCCCCTTTAAATGCAGGTATAGAATTTGCCATAACTACTTCCTGTGGCAATGCATTCCACATCTTAATCACTCTTACTGTAAAGAACCCTTTCCTAATTAAATGGCTAAAACGTTTTTCCTCCATGCGCAGATCATGTCCTCTAGTCCTTTGAGAAGGCCTAGGGACAAAAAGCTCATCCGCCAAGCTTTTATATTGCCCTCTGACGTATTTATACATGTTAATTAGATCCCCTCTAAGGCGTCTTTTCTCTAGACTAAATAAACCCAGTTTATCTAACCTTTCTTGGTAATTGAGACCTTCCATCCCACATATCAATTTTGTTGCTCGTCTCTGCACCTTCTCTAAAACTGCAATATCTTTTTTGTAATGTGGTGCCCAGAACTGAATTCCATATTCTAGATGTGGCCTTACTAGAGAGTTAAACAGGGGCAATATTATGCTAGCATCTCGAGTTTTTATTTCCCTTTTAATGCATCCCAAAATTGTGTTAGCTTTAGCTACAGCGGCTTGGCATTGAGTATGATTATTTAACTTGTTGTCAATGAGTACTCCTAAGTCCTTCTCCAAGTTTGATGTCCCCAACTGTATCCCATTTATTTTGTATGGTGCTAGACCTTTGATACGACCAAAATGCATGACTTTACATTTTTCAACATTGAATTTCATCTGCCATTTATGTGCCCATATAGCCATCCTATCCAGATCCTGTTGCAGTATGTCCCTATCTTCCTGTGAGTTGATGATTCTGCACAATTTTGTGTCATCTGCAAAAATAGCAACATTGCTTACTACTGCATCTACTAGGTCATTAATAAATAAATTGAAGAGCACTGGACCCAGTACAGACCCCTGTGGGACCCCACTGCTTACAGTCACCCATTTTGAGTATGATCCATTGACTACAACTCTTTGTTTTCTGTCCATTAGCCAGTTATTATTATTATTTATTGTATTTATAAAGCGCCAACATATTACGCAGCACTGGACATTAATTTAGGTTACAGACAATATTTAGGGGTGACAAACAGCAATAGGACAATACAGGAATACAAGAAAACCAGATCACACAGCACAGTATGAGTACAAGGTAATGCTTAGTCAGTCACTCGATGGGAGCATGGAGATTAGGCAAGTTAGGTTCACTCAAATGCATAGCATGGGTGCACAGTAATGGAGGTGCATGATCAGGTAGGACACAAAAGGAGGGGGACCCTGCCCAAAGGCTTACAATCTAGAGGGAGAGGTAGGGGACCAGAGTTCAGCTGTGGGTTTAGAGCAATTGTGAGGGTTGGTAGGCCAGAGTGAAAAGGTGAGTTTTTAAGGGCCTTCTTGAAGGTGTTGAAGGAGGGGGCTGCCCTAATGGGTGGAGGTAGGGAGTTCCATAGTGTCGGAGCGGCTCTTGAGAAGTCTTGGAGGCGTGCATGGGACTGGGTGATGCGGGGGACGGTCAGGCGAAGTTCATTGGAGGAGCAGAGCGAGCGGCTTGGTGTGAATCTCTGAGTAAGATCAGAAATGTAGGTTGGACAGGTTTTGTGGACGGATTTGTAGGTCAGACACAATATCTTGAATCTGATTCTGGACTGGATAGGAAGCCAGTGGAGGGATTCACGGAAGGGAGCCGCCCTGGTGGAGCGATGGGAGGAGTGGATAATTCTGGCTGCCGCATTCATGGTGGACTGCAGTGGGGCTATTTGGGTCATAGGGAGACCAGACAGAAGGGCATTGCAGTGGTCGAGGAGGGGAATTATGAGGGCATGGATGAGGAGTTTGGTGGTGGCAGGGGTCAGGAAAGGGTGAATCTTACAGATGTTACGAAGGTGGAAGTTGCAGGACTTTGTGAGGTTTTGGATGTAGGGAGTGAAGGAGAGTGCGGAGTCCAGGGTGACACCCAGACAGCGGGCTTGAGAGGTAGGGTGAATGGTAGTGTGGTTAACAGTGACCTGCACATTTGGGGAGGTCCAGGGATGACCAGGGTGGGAAGATCATAATTTCCGTTTTGTCTAGATTTAATTTCAGGAACCTAGCGGATATCCAGGAGGAGATGGCAGATAGGTAGGAGGAGACCTTGTCCATGGTAGTTCCCTATCCATACACACAGATCCTTCCCCAGTCCTTGCATCCTCAACTTTTGCACCAGACTTTTGTGTGGAACATTCATTGAAGTATGTCAGAGCTAAAATCTATGAATTATTGACCCTTTTTATCTCCTTTCTGCTCTCAAAAGCCAATTTCTGCTAGGAAAGTGTTTTATAGTTGGAATTTCTTATCAGTGAGGGTCACACTGCAGTCATTTCCTGTCAGGACTGAGTCATCCACTTACATACCTGATATTTAACTCTTCAAGGTGGAGAAAGAAAAAAAAAAGGAACACGGCACAGTTATTTGTGTGCTAGGCACTGTACATACACATGTCTATGTCACATGTCACTTTGGGTATCCTTTAAGGTAACAACACAGAATAGTGAATGGTGGTCAGCATTCTGTTTTGTTACCTTGACAAAGGGGACCCCACGGGGCCCCAAAACGAATCGTTGGTCTATGGAATGGAACTGTGTCACTAGGGCTGAACGATTTTCGATTTAAAACCGAAAATCGTGATCAGGGGCATGACGATCTCAAGATCGTCACAGCGGCGGTTTTCTCTCTGGATCTATTTTAATTGAATACAGGGACCCAGCTTGCAGTTCTCGTAATGGGGAACGCTAGAGCAGTGTCCCCGCTGATGTCATGGCACCGCATTACCACGCGGCTCACTAAAGTCTCTTCACTCGCTCCCATAGCTGTGTCAGGGGCAAACTTCTTGAAGCTCCGCCCCCACACGCTGCGCATTGCCCGCTGCTCTCTGACCTCATGAATGCCAGGCAACCGGGAGCCTTCACACAAACCTGGCAAAAGCCTAGATTTCCCGCTTTGGAAGGCTTGATCCTGCGTCCTGCGACAGCCAGCCTGTGTCCTGGGTTGGGGAGAAATCAGGATGGAGAGCGGCAGAAGGATCACACAAGAGAGCAGAGTACAGTCACCGCGGGGCATGCTTCCTATAGAGAGCAATGAATGACGTCAGTACAAAGCCCCGCGGTGACTGCTCTGCTCTCGTTTCTACAGTCTCCTCTCCTGCACGGTGTCTGCTTCTCATCACTTGTCTTTTTCGGAATTCTCAGCTGTCCTCTGCTCAGGCTGTCGCACTCCAGCAGCCGTGCCCTCCCTCCCCCTCCTCATCGGAAAAACACTATCTGCACAATTACCGGAGGAGGGGATGGGCACAGAAGCCTGCTGTCTCTCCTTGTGCCATGTGGATGACTCTGCAGTGAAATGGGTAATCTCTGTTCAGAGCATCCAATCTCCCTATAGAAACTTTACACCAGGTGGTTGTCCTGTTGATTGGTAGACTGGGTGTAAAGGTGGCTTACAAGCGACTGCAGCGTTTGTTAGGCCTTTACTTTACTTCTGATTTATAATTTCTTGTAAAAAAAAATCTATAGTGGTGCAAGATCTGATGTAACATCTTATACAGGACATGTAGGAGCTCTTCTTGTGTACTTGATTTACTAGTCAGCTGAGGTGCTTGACAACAAAATTCCTATGGTCAGCTGCATAAGGTCCACATGATGGTGCACTTAGTGACTGGTGCATCAAAGCTGAACTCTGGGTACAGTCAAACAAGCCAGGCTTATCTGCTCTCAGTATTCTAAAAATACATTTTTGCTTATTAATTTTTAGTGTTCTGCAACTATGCATGGTGAGGGGTGTGCCGGGGGCGTGTCCTACAGTGTCCCTCTTTCTCATCTCAAAAAGTTGGGAGGAATGCTTCACCTCCAGCCACAGCCAGTACAGCATGCACTGACAAGCCTGCAGTGCATTGTCTCTGGCAGACAGCTTGGCTAAGAGTAGGAGCTTTTCTAAATGTGAGGCTGCAGATGATAGGAGAAGCTTCTCTCCAGCTGCCACGCTACCTGCTGTACTGTCACCCCTAAAGAGACTGCAGCATGAAGGGTCCCCTTCACTGAACAGCCAAGTCTCTGTACAATATGCTGGATATGCCACAAGTACAGCTTTAGGTAACACCTGCATTAAATGGGGATGTTTCATAGCTTACTGATCCTGTACAACCTTGGAGGTTGGATTCTGTGCATATTGCTATCTACACTTTTTCCCTACTACTTCCAACTGTTCTCAAATTGGCACCACTTTGTTAGTTGGTTGGAAAGTTTTGACGTTTGTGTTTTGCTATGTAATAACATATCTCTGAATGTGCCGGTGCATTCATAAATCAATAATAATAATATCTCTGCTGTTCTGGCTAACCTGTACTGCGACCTATACTGGAGGCACTCATACTCATCATCAGTGTTCTGATCCATCGTTGCGCATTGAAAATTGTGGATCGAATCGAAATCGCAATTTCAGACAGAAATCGTGCAATTCAATCTTCCTAAAACCGTTCATGCCTATGTGTCACTATGCTTGAATAAAGTGGACTTCGTTCATAGAGTGTGTGGATCTTTTGGATTTACATGGATTAATGCTCTGATCCTGCGCCTCTCAGGTGGTATGCGATTCTCTCTCTTACATGATCGATGATACAAACATTTGTGGGCCAAAATTGTCCGCATGTATTGATTAGACTTGCAGCAAGATGTCGGGCCGTCATGGTCGATTGCGTGCGTGGCAGTAACGGCAATCGTTATCACGACAAACGCAACAAAACCCCCTATCCTATGTTGCCCCCCGCAGGGTACCCATCTGTCTTGCGCCTTACACTTCGCCAGGATATAGCACGTGGCATGTGTGTGAAGTCACACATGCCGCACACTAAACGCCGCCGGCATTTGAAGTGCAAATGGGGAAGTGGGAAGAGATGGTAAGTGTACACCTCATGGTGGGCGACATAGGACAGGTTATGTATAAATGCACACTCGTGGGCACATTTATTCATTATCATTAGGGGGTAGCGGAGAGGCGGCAGACTTGAACCATTCCTGAGAGATTTCATGCTGAAATCAATTGGGAATCTGCCTGTGGTGTATAGGCAGCTGACAGATCTCTCTCTAATCAGATTTGATCAGAGATAGATTTGTCTCTTAGTGGAATCTGCTCTTCACCACAAGATGTATGGGTTCCTTAAGATTCTAATTCTTCAACTTTTACAACAATTCCCTCTTCTCCTTTCTCAATCTGTATGTCGCCTTCAGATAGCTCCAATAACAGAGCCAAAGCAGAGAAATGTACAGGTCCTCTTGATTCCCAGGATTGTACACAGGAAGATCATGAGACTGATGAGGTATGTGGAGCCGAGGGTCTGATACTCAAAGATGACTACAGTTTGCATGAGACAAGATTTGTCCGTATAACTTAAAGGACAACTGAAGCAAGATGTATATGGATACTTCCATGTTTATTTCCTTTAAAGAGGAGCTGTTAGGTATAAGGTCTCAGAGAAAAAAAACACATATATCAGTAGCTAAATATTGGCTGTACTTACATTACATATGCATTTCACTGTCCACGTTTGTACTTCACAGAATTTTTATATAGTATTTGCAGAGAATGATGCTCCTGACAGCTCATGGCAGGTTCCATGTTTGTCTGTCTCCTATGAAGCCAATTGTGATGTCATATCCTCCCTGCTTCCTGATGATTCCACTCACAAAAAAGCTCGTAATGAATAACACCACTGTGCAGTGAATATTAATTAGCCATGTGGCTAGGAACAATAGCGGACTCCTGCAGTGTACTCTGCCCGGAGATTTATCAGTGCTGTGAGCTGGGCTGCATTACATGCTGTTGTAACTTGAGCCTGTAACTTCTCACTAGCAGCCGAGGGGAGGGCCCCAGAATGCTTTGCTGTATGGTATGCGGCCTCTCGTCCTTTTTAAGGGCTTGGGAATACAGAGCCTTGCTGTCAGCACACATCAAAAGTAAGAGAGATTTTTAACTTCAGCATTGCCTTTGTGGCTTCCTTCTAAACTGTTTAACACAGGAGAATAGAGGTTTAAATTAGCTTTTGCAGCTTGACAGTTACTCTTTAAAGAGTAACTGTCGGGCATAAAATCAAAAATCAATTCTTTATTTTTATCTGGTAAACAAGTAATAAGGATGCTAATCGGGCAATCCAAAAGTTAAAATCACTATTACTTTTCTTGTTGATAAATGATCATTCCCAAGTTTACCTGACTCTTATTTGGTACACAGAAAATTTGGTACACAAAAGAGAAGTTGCAGGGCATGCTGGGTTGTGTTTTTTTGCTTCTCTACTTTCCTCTCAGACTTAACTAATGCAGCCTGATTGGCTGAAGCCTCTTTCCCTCCTGTTTTCCCCTCCCACACCTCTGTTTCTCTCTAATTGGCAAAAATTTCTCAGGCTGAACAATGCACTTTCTATAGTGAAGGGCGGGCAATTCAGGCAGAGGAGACTAAGGGCGGATATTACATTATGGCTGGCTTCAAAATAGCCACAGTAAATATGGAAACTGTCTAGAATAGGATTCTACTTTTCCTTTATAAAATTCACAGGAATCATAACACGTGGACAGTGCAATACATATGTTGTGTAAGAAGAGCAAGTATTTATCTACATATATATATATATATATATATATATATATATATATATATATATATATATATATATATATATATATATAATTTTTTTTAATTTATTTTTTTCTGAGATAGTATGGCTGACAGCTCCTCTTTAAAACAATACCAGTTGCCTGGCAGCCCTGCTGATTCTCTGCCTCTAAAATGTCTAGCCACAGCCCCTGAACAAGCATGCAGCAGATCAGGTGCTTCTGACATTGTCAGATCTGACAAGATTAGCTGCATGCTTGTTTCTGGTGTGATTCAGACACTACTGCAACCAAATAGATCAGCAGGGCTGCCAGGCAACTGGTATTGTTTAAAAGGAAATAAATATGGCAGCCCCCATATCCTTCTCACTTCAGTTGTCCTTTAAGCTCTTTGAGTCCGATGGGAGAAAAGCACAATGCAAATGTAAGTATTTCAATATCAGTTTATTAGTACTAACGCTGCAAATGTTTCATTTTCTGTCACTTTGTGAATCTAGGAAGAAGATTTTACTATTATGAAAGTTAAGATTAAGGATGAAGACCTAGAGACAGACATAATGGGTGAGTAACATTCAGTGGAGGAAGGATGATATGAAAGTGACCACTTGCTAAGTTCATTCAGGGCCTGTTTCCACAAGATGTGAATGTGTGTATTTTTGCAAGCGCACAAATTCGCACACCAATGAATTTCTATGTGCCTGTTTACATTAGATGCGAATTCACATCTACAAAATAAAGAGACACCAGGGTTACTGCTTTTCGGGTGTAAAATCTTTCCTCTCCCTGAAATCTATCACATGGCGACATTTTTACTGCTGGCAGGTGATGTCACTGGAAGGAGATGTTGTTTGCTTTTTTGGCAGTTGGAAACCGCTGTTATTTCCCACAATACAACAAGGCTCCCATAGTGTGATGTCAGCACCTCAGAGCTGTGAGGCGCTGACATCACACTGTGGGAGGGGTTTCACCACAATATCAGCCATACAGCACCCCCTGATGATCCGTTTGAGAAAAGGTAATGATTTCTCATGGAAAAGGGGGTATCAGCTACTATTTGGGATGAAGTTCAATTCTTGATTACGGGTTCTCTTTAAGTTGGGGAGGGGGGGGGGTCACCTGGAGGGGAGACAGCCGTGGGTCAGTTGCCCATAAGGTTGCGCCAGCACTGACTGAGATTCTTAGTTAGTTTGGTTAACTTACAAGAATATATACATATATGAAGCACATTCAGGTTATGATGCTGCACATACAATCTTCCTAGGTGGCCGATGAGGACCGCCTTGGGTGGGAATATGGAATGCCAAATCTTTAGCTATGTCCGAGTGCATTTTCCTCCTACTCGCCCCGCCTGCCAGAAGCGCCTCTACTGTGCTCCCCATGTTGTCCCTCCTCCCTGCTCAGTAGCGATACCTATCTCTAGCTTCCGGGCTAGGGACACATCTGTAGAATTTGGCACCGAACTGCCGCCCGAGTACAATTCAAGCCCAATTCCTGTGGGTGACACTCATAAGTGTGTAGAAAGACTTAAGAACTCAGTAGAGTTTGAAATGCATTTACCTGTCTCTGGTGTGGTGTGCTGTGCTGAGCATGCCTGAAGTAGGAGAGAGGTGGGGGCTGACCTATTTATTTCCTTTTTAACAATACAGGTTTCCTGGCAGCCCTGCTGATCTACTGCCTCTGATACTTTTGGCAGTAGACCATGAACAAGCATGCAGATTAGGTGCTCTGATTGAAGTCTGACTGGATTTGTCTTATGCTTGTTTCAGGTGTGTCATTCAGACACTACTAATGCCAGAATAATTAGCAGGACTGCCAGGCAACTGGCATTGTTTATAAGGAAATAAATATGGCAGCCTCCATATCCCTCTTGCTTCAGGTGTGCTTTAAGGACTTTTATTCAGGATGAATTAGCATGGTGCAGACTCTGCCCTTCACATGTATTTTATGTATAATTCCCCGTTTCCACTGATAAGACCTGTCTAGCATGCGGTGTGCGTACAGTTGCAGACCTGCGTTTTTTATGTGAACTTTTGCATCCGTTTCATAGCAACATGACATCATTGTAAAACAGGAAGAAGTATGTTTGATGGGAAACGTAATAAAACACATGCATTTGTCACATTAAAGGTGTGAAAAATCACATAACACTTAGGATCATTTAGTTTCATAGGCTTGATTCACTAAGAATAGAGCCGCGTAACAGCACAAGTTAGCTACTGTTACGCGCGCTAGTGAATCAGCGCGCCTTAATTCAGTGTCCCTGCACACTACTCGCGCTATTGGCAGCGTAGCATGCGTAATCGGGGAGCGGGCACTCTGCGCACACTATGCTGCTGAATTGCAGCATAGCGAACACTAATAACTTAAGTTCGGCTCCACTACTCCCGCCTTGAGCCCAGTGGTTCCAGTCATATTAAACAACCTGTTCCCTGCACTCTGATTGGCCCAATAGGCGCCAATGTTAAGTTATTAGCATTCGATTTGCTGCAATTCAACAGCATAGCGTGCGCTATTACACAGGCTATGCTGCCAATATCATGCGTAGCATGCAGGGACACTGTATTAAGGCACGCTGATTCACTAGCGCACATAACAGTAGCTAACTCGTGCTAAGCTTGGTGAATCAAGCCCATTGTATGTGAATTGCATGTGGAACACTGTGTGGTGCATAAAAAATGCAGCAGGCTGTTCGTTATTTTGTTTTTTGTTTTCTTTTCCTGAACGGATATGCATGAAAAACGGATATGCATGAAAAAAAATGCAGTTAATGGAAACCGTCCCATAGATTTACATTGCACAGATTTCCGCAATGCACATGCAATGGAAACGGGTGCTAAGAGTTGATTTGTTTGTGCTCTACACTTGATATTTGCCTTGATGCTCTGCACAGTTCCACCACAGCTCACAGCACAAAGTAAAAGCCATGACTGTTTTTCATATACATATATTTTCTTCAACAGATCAACTTGACGCCGGAAACACATCGGAGAGACAGCTGAGATCAGAAGATCCATCTAACCCTGAGAAATCCTCTGCCAGGCAAGCTTGTAGTGATAGACAGAAACGTGGCAAGTTAGTCATTTGTTCTGAATGTGGTAAAAGCTACACAAAGACTTCACATCTTGTTTTACATCTGAGGCAGCACACAGGAGAGCGTCCTTTCACATGCTCTACATGTGGGAAATGTTTCACGGAGAAAGCAAAACTTGTTGTGCATCAGCGAGTTCACACAGGCGAGAGGCCTTTTTCATGTTCAGAGTGTGGGAAAAGTTTCAGTGTGAAAGGAAACCTTCTTACACACCAGAGAATTCACACAGGCGATCGGCGGTTTTCATGTTCAGAGTGCGGTAAGGGTTTTTCACACAAACAAGAGTTCACCACCCACCAGAGGACCCACACGGGGGAGCGGCCTTTCTCATGTTCACAGTGCGGGAAATGCTTCATTAAGAAAGAAAATCTTCTCAGACATCAAAAAATTCACACAGGTGAGCGCCCATTTTCGTGTTCAGAGTGTGGGAAAGCTTTCGTCCAGAAAGCGGCTCTCGTTTTACACCAGAGAAGTCACCGAGGTGAGCGGCCTTTTTCATGTTCAGAGTGTGGGAAAGCTTTTACGCGGAAGGAATCCTACCTTAAACACCAGAGAATCCACACAGGTGAGCGTCCTTTTTCATGTTTAGTGTGTGGGAAAAGCTTCACTGTGAAAGGAAATCTCCTTACACACCAGAGAATTCACACAGGCGATCGGCGATTTACATGTTTGGAGTGTGGTAAAGGCTTCTCTCATAAACACGATTTCACCACCCACCAGAGAACCCACACTGGGGAGCGGCCATTTTCATGTTCAGAGTGTGGGAAATGTTTTATTAAGAAGGACAACCTCCTTAAACATCAGAGAATTCACACAGGGGAGCGGCCATTTTCATGTTCAGAGTGTGGGAAATGTTTCATAAAAAAGGACAACCTTCTAATACACCAGAGAAGTCACAGAGGTGAGCGTCCATTTTCATGTTCAGAGTGTGAGAAAGCTTTCACTCGGAAGGAAACCCTCCTTAAACACCAGAAGATTCATACAGACAAGCATCCTTTCCCATGTTCAGAGTGCAATGAAGGTTTTATAGATAAAAACAGTCTGAATAAGCATCTGCGAACACACAGCCGCTGAGCCTGGTGACTAGTGTGGGGACATTTCACAAGGTAAATTGTTCCTTTTAAAGAAACATTGTAGATAAGCGTATGGAGTTTGTAAAGCTCCGCCCACCCAGATGTTATAGGCGGGGCATGGTGGAAGCTTTTACCTGTTGTCCTCTTTTCTGTCTTGGGAGCCTCTGGTGGTGAGATCCCCTTGTTCATACTTCCTGACTCTTTCCTGTTTTATTACCTGCGGCCTCTCCTCTTGTTACATTTTCCATATCACTATTAATATTATTATGCATTTATATAGGACCTGCACGTTATGAAATACATTTATAGGAAGCCTGGAGCAAGAGGTGGGGCCGGATTTTTTTTTTTAAAAGGCCACACAGGCTGCAACCATTGTCCAAGAGTGTGGGATGCCATAGAAGAAGGGATTGGTTCATTTGGGGAGTGAGAGGAGAACTGCTGTCCAAAGTGACCATACATTGTAGAAGAACAAAAAAGAGACCACTGCAAAAATAATCAGCTTCTTAGGTTTCTTGTATTGATGCGAATATTAAACTAAACAGCTTTGCCTTCGTTTTCAAGAACCGCTGACATTTCTCTCAACTACCAAATGAAAACATTGGGGTTTATTTATTAAAGTGGTCTGAAACTGTCAAAACATTCAATAAAAATGTGTTTTCCTATTTTTTATTATTCATACAGTTCTCATATTTGCTTTTGTGCACACGTAATATTGTCTGTTTACAAATTACAAGTTTCTAAAGTGTAGTTTTTCTTACCCTAAAAGCTGGCATTGCATTTTATTATTTTTCTATTATAACTGCTTTTTCTTATATATTAAAATCTTCTAATGAGCTAGTCTGAACACCGTGTGTGCCTGAAGCAGAGACAGTTTCTCAGAGAGTGTTCGTTTACATTCCAGTGTTGATACATTTGTGTTTAACAAGTAAAAAAGATACTGTTATCTATTGTTTGGATGCGGATTTGAAGCTGAATAGCAGGAGAAAGTGCATTGTTTAACCATTTCAATGATGTTCTGCTAGAATTTTTTTCTGGGATAGTAGCTTTCAAGCTGTGAGGAATCTTTTAGAGTAAAGTAGTAATGCTGGCTTTCAGATCACTTTAAAGAGTAACTGTTAGCCCCAAAACTGAAAATGTAATCTCTATTGCAATATTTTATTTACTGTTTAAATGAGCCAAAAAGGCATTGTAGAAGTTAAAAATCAATATAATTTTTTTACTATGTATCCTTTTCCCCAAGCTCCGGACGCAAAGCCGCATATCAGATACTGCTGAGCATGCATAGCATGCCTATGTCTGCCCGACCCCCCTCTCCCCCCCCAGGACCAGGTGCCGATATATGCTCACCCCAAACAGCTGACCGCTCTGACACGAAGAGAGAGCGGGAGCACTTCCAGCGCCGCCACCGCAGAGCAGCTGCCGCCGAGTCACATGTGAGAGATGCGTGCAGCTTAATGTGAGGAGCTCGAGTTGTCAGCACGCTACGCACAGTGGTGCAGCTACCATGCGCTGGTAATTTACTCACACTCCATTCACATAACAGCTGCTCCACTAATCCCGCCGTGATCCCTGTCTGGTCAAGTGGTTTAATATCACGTGATCCTCGCACTATGAATGGCCCAATAGGCTGCCTCTCACTTGACATCTTAATAAATCAACCGCATTGATCTTTAGAGGATAATGTTAAAGGGAATAACAATTATAAGACAGTAATAAGAAATGACAATAATAACAAAATAAGAGCAATCATACAGTGTTTGCAGAAGTTCAATACAGACTGTCCCCTACCTACAAACAACTCAGGTTACACTTTTTCATACATACAAAGTTTGTCTCTATTTATAAAATATACTGTACTGTTTTTGTTATTACATATGTTTGTTCTTACATTTTACAGTATTATATAAACTGTTGTAAGTAGTTCAAAACAACCCAAAAACATAGTTTATACTATATGTCCAAACATAAATAATTTATTCACATATTACTATGTATAAGCAAACAATCTTCCATAATAAAACCTGTTTGTAAATAGTCAAAGTAGTGGGTTTTTGGTGTGGCATACCTTACACAATACGTGGGTGCTAAGCCACGTCGCCCAAAATATCAGCAGAAAGTCCAAAGTAGGCTAGCACAACTTGTTAGCTACTGTATCTGTTTAATTAGTTTGTCAACACAAATTTTACAATTGTTTCGGAGGCCATGGAGTGTTCCCTTCTTCAGAACGCGTGTTTGTTGGCACTTCCTGAAAAAGGGGACCCTACAAGGCCACAAAACGATTGTGAAATTTGTGTTGACAAATGCAATACCTGGATACAGCAACTAACAATGTGGGTGATTCACTAAGCTGAGCTACTACATTAGCGCAGCTTAATGACAGCAGTGCGAGGTAATAATTCTCAGTGTACACTATGCAGCCATGGTGTGCACAGCTAAATTACACTTGAATCTGATAGTTTAACAAGCGCATCATTAAAGTTAATGAGCGATCCACTGAACCCGCCCGGAGCCCAGGAAGGTCCAGGGGCTTCAAAGGACAAGATTCCTGCACTTTAATTGGCCCAGTAGGCTGACTATCAAGTGACAGGGGCCGGGGCTTGGGGCAGGTTCAGTGGGGCGCTCGTTAAGTTTAACGAAGCACTCTTTTAACTATCAGAGCCGAGCATAATTTAGCTGCGCACGCTATGACTGCAGTGTACACTGAGAATTATTACCTTGTGCTGCTGTCACTAAGCTGCACTACTCTAGCAGCGCAGCTTAGTGAACAAACCCCAAGGTGTGCTAACCTACTTAAAAACTTTCTGCTGTTTATAATTGGGAGCTATCTGTAATTCACTCTCACACAAAATGTCAGTAGTAATGCGACTAAATGTTCTGAAATCAGTATTTTGGTGGAAATGCCTCGATATGCAGTCACAGCTATCATGCGTTTTGGAGCGCTGTCCACCAGTCTAGCACATTGCTGTCGGGTAACTTCATAACATTCTTTTGCAGAAATCAAACAGCTCAGCTTTGCTTTATGGGCTGTGATTGTTCATCTTCCTCCTGATGTCATTCCAGAGGGGACTGACTCTGGATTTGGTGATTCTCTATCCAGACCACACTTTCCCTGCAGGGCCGGTTTAAGGGGCCCTGAGGAAAGCTTAAGCTGCCCCCCCCCCCCACACACACACACACACACACACACACACACACACACACACACACACACACACACACACACACACACACACACACACCCCATACACTTGCACATACACACACACATCTGAACACACACAAACACAGAAGGTGAAAGAGAGAGCGGGAGAGATGGAGAGACAGAGGGAGAGAAAGAGGGAAAGAGAGAGACAGAGAGGGGGAAAGAGAGAGTCGGAGAGACAGCGGGAGGGAGAGAATATGACCACCTCAGCAATACTCTGGTGTGTGCACAGCAGCCCCTACAGCTGCCTGGTCAGTGATCTGGCAGGCGGATCAACTTGGCCGAGTGGCAACCGATGGCTTTGCTTTTGCCCCGCCTGCTGCGTGACATCACATCTGTGCCGCATTGTCGCAACTAGCCCCCCCTCCCCCCCCCCCCGCATAGCAACAGAACATGTTGACCTGCAGGCTAACTCCAGGTCTGTACAACCTCGGCCCAGCGATGTTGCCCAAGGAATCCATCTAGCTGGTGTATACAGTATACCCGAGACGAAAATAAACTAATGAAATAAATGACTATCAATCTTCCTTCTCCTAAAAATAACTTTTTAAGATATTCTACAGTTTTATTTTGTTTAAATCTACTTTTTAAGTTTTAACTGCTTTATTGTTTTTGCTCAATGACATGGTCATTGAAGTATGCCAGAGCTAAAATCTATGAACTATTGACCCTTTTTATCTCTTTCCTGCTCCCAGAAGCCATTTTCTGCTAGGAAAGTGTTTTATAGTTGGAATTTCTTATCGGTGATGTCAGGAACCGGCCCGCGGCACACCTGCGTATACGGTTCCCGACTGCGGGTTTGACCAGATTAAGCGGGAAACAGCCTTATTTAAGCTACAAACAAGGCTGGAACCCCTCAAACACTTCCCACTGCCACCACTAGCGTTGCTAGACACGTCCCCTCAGCTGTCGAGGGCTAAACACGCAATCTGCATTTTCGTATTTGGGTCAGCTTTGCGCTTAGGCCGAATACGAGAACGCCAGGCACCCACACACACAGTACAGTTGTACAGTAACACAGCACAATCAGACAATGATTTGTAATGCAAGTTACACTGTCGTGCAGCAAAACCACTAACAGTCGTTTCGAACGATACTGTTAGACTTCCCACTCGGCTGTCGAGCGCAGAAGTGCCCCATACATGCAATGCAATTACAATTTCATATGGTAGTGTTGCTCAAACATACAATTAGGCACGGACTTATACACAGCTACACTGCAGTCTCCTCTAGGCTGTGAGTGTTAGTTTAGTACAGCAGAAGTCAAGCTTATTAAATAATAATTTAATATTCCAGAAAAACATGGAACAATGCAGAACAGAATATATACAAAAGATTACAAAAAACAAAGTAAAAAAGTTACAAAATTAAGAGTTACAAAGATACACACAAAAGCGATTTTGCTTACCAAAATAAACGGGAAATAAACGTACCAGCGTATCGATCAGGCGTTGTGGGGGGTACGCACTTCTGGTCAGGAACCAGGTTAGTTCTAGCCGTGTGAGCTACCTCCATGAACTACGATTTGTGACGGTCCCAGGCTGGGATTATATAGTCCCCTGGATGGCCTGAGGCCACTCACATGTCCATATCCAGGAATAATTCAATTTCCTACATAACGCGCGTCATATCCTTTCCTGTCTCAGTTCTCAGATCATCAAAAAGAACTTCCCCCACGGCAGGTGACAATTGATTAACGCTTCCTCAACATTCCCGCAGGTAAAAAGTCTATACATCAAAAGATTGTAGTGAGGCTTTTCAACATTGCATCAGGCTGTGCTATGTAAATTACTGAGTTTCCTGATAGCCTATGAAGTTGGCAGATTCAATAGGTAAGATTGTATCCTACCAGACATCAAAAGGCTTCCTCAACATTATTTCCTAGGTTAAAGTGTATTTTAGCACATACATGAAAAGATTGCATTTTGGTTACAGGTAGCAGTTTGCCTGTAATTGCCTGTAGACAGACGCAGACAATCACACCTGGGACAGCAGATCAAAAGTGACTGCTAGTGGCCTAATGAGCCGCTTCCTTGCCTATTGAAGGTGATTGGTCTTATTCACTGAAGACCTCTTTAGATGCAAATGTAGGTCTAGTGACCCACCCACACATACATGAACAGTCCATGAATCTAGCCTGCATATATACACCTTTGACATACCACAGCAGATATAAAAATGGGAAAATGAAAATTTATTACTGTATAATCCTTAACAGCATCAGCACCCCAATGTATTCCTGACAGGTGAGGGTCACATTGTAGTAGTAGATTGAAGTAGATTTAAACATAAAATAAAACTGGAATATCTTAAAAAGTCATTTTTAGGAGACTGAAGATAGATACAATTGTTTATTTCATTAGTTTATTTTCGCCTCGGGTGTCTTTTAGGCTGCTTACACACCAAGACGTTACAGGCGCACGTTAGTGCGCCTGTAACGCTCCCCCAACGCACAGCAATGTAACACAAGTGGGCTGTTCACACAGCCCACGTTGCGTTACATGTAACGCTGCACGTTCGGTGCAAAGTGCAGCATGCTACGGCGTTGGAGCGGCTATAGCCGCGTTAGACTGTTTGCACATGCGCAGTGGGGGGCGGAGAGGAGGCGGGAAGAGCCAGCTACAGTAGCCGCGCACATGGCTACTTAATATTCACTGCACTGGCGGTAGCTGATTGGCCGGCGGGACCACGTGATGCGGAGTGTCTCGCTCCGCATCACGTGGTCCCGCTGGCCAATCAGCGCCACTCTGGGAGACATTATAGGAATCGAGCCGCCGAACGCGGCTCACTCTACCGTCGGCTTTTGCAGCACCATACGTTGTGTTAGGTGCACGTTATGCGACCTTAACGTGGCACCTAACACAACGTCTTGGTGTGCAAGAAGCCTAAAGGTTCTGTACACATGCAAAAGATCAGTTCATGCAAAACTCCCAAGAAATGCTTCTGTAGTCTATTTACTTCATTCTTTTCAGGCATGCGCTGTGCACACAAAGTTAAGAAATATCTTTCGATCTAATACACATCTTATTTAAAACAAACAATAGTCTGCAGATCAGATCCACCGGGATGGATCTGATAGACCAATATCTTTCATCGCTATCTTTAAAGGAAACCAGAGACGAAGCACCCTCATGTATTTTACCATATATATCAGTGGGAACATTAGAGAAAACACCTACCCTGCTCTCTGTTTCATCCTTCTCTGCTCAGCCTGCTTGTTATCAGCCCTGATAAAATCCTCGACTTAGCATTCAGTCTGGCTTTGCTCAGGAATCATTTTAGCTGAGTCATTATAGCAGAGCCACAAGGGGACAGGCTTGGGCTTGAAAAGACATCAGGGAAGACAGACAGACTAATGATTCCTGAGCAAAGTCAGACTGAATGCTCAGTCAGGGACTTTATCAGGGCTGATAACGAGCAGGCTGAGCAGTGAAGGATGAAACAGAGAGCAGGGTAGGTGTTTTCTCTAATGTTCCCACTGATCTATATGGTAAAATACATGAGGGTGCTTCGTCACTGGTACACTTTAAAGGTCTTTTCTGTAATTTTTTTTTTTTATCTTTTACAAAGATTATCTGCAGATGATCTTTGATCTTTCGTGTGTACACAGAAGATGCTGATTGAAAAATAAATTGCAGTGGTCTTTTTTTTTTTTTTTCTACATCGGTGTAATGAATGGTGCATGTTCCACACGTTCTGATCTCTGTTTCCCTTATAAGCATGAAGAGGGTTTACCATATTTACTTCAATGGACAATGACGGCAGCGTCTGAAAAAGTATATAATCCAGAACAGTGGTCTGATGCTGCTATCATTGTCTGTTTTTCACGTGGTGTGGACCCTCTCCATGCTCATTGTATCTGTAATACCAGCGGTACTGGGACACAGGTCAGGGTACACACGTTATTATTGTTCATGGGTGCTCACACTTGCGTGCATTTTTCACATGGAGAAAACCAGCAATGCAGCACTGTCTAGTTCACACTTGCGTGCATTTTTCACATGGAGAAAAACAGCAATGCAGTACTGTCTGAAAATGCATGCAGAGAAACTGATAGACAAGTGTGGATCCAGCTTTAGGCAGCATTCACACTTAAAGAGACACTGAAGCGAAAAAAAAAATGATATAGTGAATTGGTTGTGTACTATGAATAATTACTAGAAGATTAGCAGCAAAGAAAATATTTTCATACTTTTATTTTTAGGTATATAGTGTTTTTTCTAACATTGCATCATTCTATAATATGTGCAGATTACACAACACTCAGCATTCAAAATGAGTCTTTCAGAACAGTCTGTGAAGTAATGACCTCTTCTCTAGCAGAGGAAAGTAAACAGTTCACTTACAGTTGAGATAATAAAAGTCAGATAACAGCCCTCTCCACAACTTAAGCAGCCCATACACTTAGCCGATTTTCTGGCCGACCGATCAATCCCGATCGATCCATCGATTGCAAATCGGTTGGCCAATCGACCGATCGATGGCCGATTTCGATGGATTTCTATCGAACTGGCAGGGTGGAAAATTTAGGTCGATCTGATGAGATTGCTTATCAGTTTGCATTGGCCTTAATGGAAATCTAATGGCAAAAAAATGCCATCAGATCGAATTTCAATAGATTTCAAACTGAAATCTATTGGAATTCTATCCTGGTAAAAAATGTTCTAAAAACGCATCAGATAGATCATCAGATGCATTTCTTATCTATCTGCTGCCAATCTGACGAGTGTATGGGCACCTTTAGTCGGAGAGCTTAATGGCTTGTTTGCATAGAGATAACAACTGGAGTTTCTCAACTCTTCCTGTACTGGAAACAATTAGACTGATGCATCTGATCTAAATGTTTTATTTCTTAGCTGTACTACACATACAAATCATAATATCATAATTTTTTTTTCGCTTCAGTGTCTCTTTAAAGTAGTACTGTAGGGGGTCGGGTGACAATGAGTTGAACTTACCCGGGGCTTCTAATGGTCCCTCGTCTTGTGCCTGTGTAGCCACTCGCCGATGCTCCGGTCCTGCCTCTGGTTCACTTCTGGAATTTCCGACTTTAAAGTCGGAAAACCACTGTGCCTGCGTTGCCGTGTCTTCTCTCCCGCTGACGTCACCATGAGCGTACTGTGCAGGCCCAGACCATACTGGGCCTGTGCAATACACTCCTGGTCACATCAGTGGGAGGGAGTAGCGAAAGATTAAGCCGGCACCATCCGCTTCAAAAATGTCTTTTATTGAAATAGCTTCATAATAGGCTGTCACACTGAGTGCAACGTTTTGAGATGTCTCTCTTTTTCAAGCATGTGACAGACTAAGGTAGCATATCAATTTACAGGTATGTATACAAACCCACCATATCATCAACCAATCAATGGTCAGCGATTCACCAACCAATCACAGATCCTAAACAACAAAGAGGACCTGATGGGAGACTGAGAACTATTCAAATGGACCAATAAGATATGGGCAACTCACCTGTGACTGCCCCCCACCCCGCCACCTCCAGCACTGTTGTCCATCCAGGAAGTACCTGCAGTCATCTGCGGCCTGGCTACGCCCGTATAGGCAGGCGCAGCCACTGCATTGGAGCAGGGGTACTGTCAGCGGCACGTGGCTCATCGGGATGCCGATGCGTCACTCCCTCGCTACCATGACAACAGGACTCCGGGGTGGGCAGCGCCATGGCAACTGAGATACAGTCACGACAAGCCAGATCTGTATAAAGAAACAGGCAAACAGCACAAATTAGTGGTGCATTGTCATGAATAGCATCAACTATATAAATAGAAAGCTTAGATGAAAGAAATGATTATACACACATAGATTCCTGCGCACGGAAAAACATCACAGCAGCGGAGTGAGATTATATTCCCTATTTAAACCTCTGGGATATAGACAGTCAAGTGTCATAATCCAATAGGCCTCTCTAAGTAGTAATTTTTTAAGAGTACAGACCATAATGGATATATCCCAAGGGAGAGTTGCCACCATAACAATTGGCTGAGGAACATCCCCAGAGGCCAATTTGTTAGGATCAGGCGCAATTGTACCCATATGGAAGATTATATAACGCAGAGTGAAACACTTGCAAAAAGATTCTGGGAAAAGGGATATGAAGCAAGTGAGTTGAGAACAGAAGTGATGCAGGTGGCTAAACTCCCCAGAGAACAATTATTGGTGAATAGATCCAGAAAGGAGAGAGAAAAGAAAGAATTTGCAATTATATTCGATTATAACTCTCAACATAGGGATCTGGAGAGGGTCATTAGGAAAAATTGGAACATCATAAAGACTGATGGAGTGCTAAAAAAAAGTGTTACCAGATAAACCGCAGTTCATCTACAGAAGGGCCCCCACATTGAAATCTTCTCTGGTCAAGAGTTGCATTGAATTACCAATTATTTCGGGGGGTGATCTGTTGGGACAGGTGGGTTTTTTTTCCATGCAGGAGTTGCATGGGATGCAGAACATCCACAGGTGTTAGAGGGAACCAAGTGCTTTCAAGGAACTCAGGGAGAACTTTCAAGGTCCAACAATGTATTACCTGTAGGTGTAAAGGTGTAGTGTACATTCTATGGTGTCCATGTGGACTAGAATATGTTGGGCGAACAACAAGGGAGCTATACAAGCGGATCAGAGAACATGTGAACAATATTAAGAAGGGTCTTGAGACCCATAGTGTTTCAAAGCATTTTAAAACACACCACAATCAGGAGCCAGCAGGCTTGAAATTCATGGGGGTAGAAAAATATATAAAGAAATGGAGAGGTTCAAACCTTACGAAAGAGATTTCCAAAGCTGAAGGGAAATGGATATATAATCTGAATACTCTTAGTCCAGGAGGACTCAATATAGAGTTTGATCTAAATTGCCATATTTCTAATGATTGAATGTAAAATACAAAGGATTTACCCCTAAATAGGTGCAGAAGATTGAGGAGAGGAATTGTATTTGCACTAAGGGAGCAATATCACAAAATTCAGGGCTGTGGTTGTAACAAGAGATGGGTAGGATGCATTTGAGTATTTCACTAGTCATATAAACATTGACCACTAGATGGCAGAGACACAGTATATCACCACACATATAGCCCCCTATAAGGTTAGATACGGGAATGTTTGCACAAAAATCACTAGGTGGTGCTATTTTATATATATAAATAAGGATGGAAGTTTATTTTAGAAAAAAATGCTCAGTCTTTGGGAGTTTGGGCATTAGATTTAGGATAAATGTGTTTAAAATGTAAACAATGCCCATTTGCAAGCCACGGGTGATTCACCAATCACCAGTAAGCAGGGAGTATGTTAGGCGACGTTGATACGGGAGGCGGAGCCCCTGATGAGTCCGGACGTAAGGACGAAACGTGCGTAGGGCGGAGCAGAGCAAGAGCGTCAAGGCGTACACGCGGAAGTTAGCTGACCGGCCGGTCGGGAGTGAGCAGTACGCTTAGCGGCATACACCCTGCGGCGAGAGGGAGGATCAGGAGCGGCATCAACGCGGACATCCTCTACACACTACAGGCGAATGGGCATTGGCTAAGGAAACTGTGATATGCGATTTTAAACACCGGGACGCGTAAGTGCAATTGTAGATGCGCCCGGAACGTTTATGTGACAGGATTACGCTATGTTATGTTTTATGTTTTTTATGGAGCTGATTTTATGGAATTAAATGAAGATTTATGACGAATTGAGGTGATGTTATTGACTGGCAGTGGGCCAAAAGTGAAACTTCCACCTGCAATCTGAGGTGGGCTGCATCTGGTGAGCGTTTTGGCATATACCAGTTGGGGATTTTCACGGAATGAGCACTGAATGAGAGCACTATACACGGATGTGAAGTGTCACCCTGGTGGAGCTTGCATGCAAATTTAGAGACTTGTTTATTGGTATAGAACGGTATCACCCTATGTGAAGTTTTCATTGCAGGTTTGAAGGCACATATCTGAGGAGCGCAGCAGTGATTATACATGTAAATTTTTAAGTCTACTGCCACCCCTTTTAATGGGGGGACACCCTCGATGATCTGACACCGCAGCTGATTGACGTGATGTCAGTGCGCAGCAAAATGGGCTGGAACCGCCTGTCCAATTAATTTATTGTGGATCGCTGATTTGTGAGAAGATAATTTCACCTTAAATTTAGAGGTGGGTTGACCTACATAAATAAGCCCACAGGGACACTTGAGTAAGTAACTGTGGTTGGTGAATTGCCGATCATTGATTGGTTGATGATATGGTGGGTTTGTATAAATACCTGTAAATTGATATGTTACCTTAGTCTGTCACATGCTTGAAAAAGAGACATCTCGAAACGTCGCACTCAGTGTGACGGCCTATTATGAAGCTATTTCAATAAAAGAGCATTTTTGAAGCAGATGGTGCCGGCTTAATCTTTTGCTATGTCTACATCCGGCTGGTTACCGGACGGCCTTGGCACATCCAACTGAACCTTGGACGGTGCGCAGGCACAGTGGTTTTCCGACTTTAAAGTCTGAAATTCCAGAAGTGAACCAGAGGGTGCCGGAGCATTGGGGAGTGGCTGCGCGGGCACAGGATGTCTGTGGGGGACCATAAGAAGCTTCGGGTAAGTTCAACTCATTTTCCCCTGACCCCCCTACAGTGTTCCTTTAACCGTGTAAATTCCATACATGATTTACCACGATTTCCACATGTGCAAATCTGCAATTTACGATTATTCAGATTTATTTCTTGGATTTTTTGCAGCGATTTTTGCGCATGTTTTTATGTGAATGAATGGATTTTTTTTCTTGCATACCAATGAAGTGACTACCTGAAATTGTGTCTAATTAACTTCAAAATTGCATGTCTTTTTTTGCATTCCCATTGCCTTGCAGTTAACACGAATCACACATACGCAATGAACATGAATTTGCAAAAATGCACAATGCACAAGAATTCTGATAAGTATAAATGGGGCCTTACTGAGAGATGAGGAGGAGTGCCCGAGACTGACGCAACATTTCTCCATTCATGTCACAGTAACTGGAAGGAGAGGATATGGCGGCCATATTTATTAGGGGTATTCTTGGCCTGAATTCTCCCAGCAAGCACTGCTGGATTCTTGGGAGATGCAGTACCAGAACTTTGAAGGGGAGGATCGGAATGCTGTGCCCCAGCTACATAGGATAAACTCTTCTTTAAACAAGTCTGCCATTCTGTTTTCACAAGTTCTTCTTTTGGAAGGAGGAGAAATCAGGGATGGTAGGATTAGGCGTAGAGAGAGCAGACTGTGTATGGGATAATGTAATAGCACAGGCTGTGACACCTTGCCATACGAGGTCATGTGACTAGCAGGTTAGGTAGAGGCTACAAACAATTGAATTGGTCTTTGCTGTGTGTATACAAAAGACACGGTACTAAAATATACTGCTTCTTGTGTAAATAAAACGTTATTTGCATCGCTTTATGTAGTTGTGGTTTATTTCTTACATGGATTGCTGTGTAACACAGAGACTGCTCTTCTCGTCATGGCTCCTGTCTGAGGTGATAAATGGCCTACAAAGGCCATGGGTCTGATTTGCTAACGTCACTTCAGAGATCGACAAGTATTACCAGTTATAATTGGAGGTTCTTAGTGGCGTGTGCCCAACTGGGAGGGAGAGGGGGTTGCGTCAAGTGGCATTACTTACCTACAGGGGCTGCTCCTGTGGCCTGCCATTCATATGGAGGTTGCCATCTTCTCCACGGAAAGCTTGCTTATTGCTGCATTTTTATTTTCCCAGTGTAGGCTTGCTAGCATGCCCGCCACAATGCATGTTGGGAGATGAAGTCTGTGGATGTGAGTACATCTCTGTACTACATCTCCTGACATGCATTGTGGCGAGCGCAGGCGACACTGCCGGGAAAATTAAAATGTTGTTGATTCGTGGAGAATAGGGCAACCCCCATACAGATGAGAGGCCACAGGAGCAGCCCTCTGTAGGTAATGCTACTCACCCCAACCCTATATGCAACTCTTTGGATGACCCAAAGGCTTCTCGGATCTTCCTATAGCCCACCAATGCAGAGTCCCTCTATACCTAATTGACAAAGGCGACTTGAATAGGTTTCTTCCGACCTCAAGTGTGCCCTAGGGTGACCTTTTAGCAGCCTCCACTATGTTCCAACTTAAAGCACACCTGAAGTGGGGAAAAAGATACTTACCTAGGTAGTTGGAAGCCTAGGAGACATCGAGAGGCTTCCCAGATCCTTATAGAGCCCAGAGTTCCAGCGCGGGGTGCCTCTTCATCTTCTGACCCCACTTCGGGCTGTGGATGAGCACATCTGGACTGGCAATGCCTGAGTTAAATATGTGCATGCCCAGTAGAACCACATATGTGCACGGATGAAAAAAGTTATGTACTAGCCAGGGCCGGTCCTGGACTTTCTGCTGCCTGAGGCAAAGATCATGAAGGCGCCCCCCCCCCCCCCGCCGACCCCCCCTCCCCTCCCCCCCTTTTCCTTAAAACAAGATTAAAGAAGACCGCTTCAGTTTCTGCTCTACAGTGAACTATCACATACCTTGTGATGTGCAGGCCCTGCATATACAGGCTGGGGCCATGCATTGCAGGGGATATATATCATCCTGTTGCTGGTAGTGTCTAGTGTGGTATTGGTATATGCAGGCCCTGCATATACAGGCTGGGGCCCTGCATTGCAGGGGGTAGTACTTGGCTGCATATACCAATACCACACTAGACACTACCAGCAACAGGATGACATATACACCCCCCTGCAATGCAGGGCCCCAGCCTGTATATGCAGCCTGGCCTGCATATACCAATACCACACCCACTAGACACTACCAGTCTGTCTACCACACATTACACAAATAAATACCAGTAAGTCTGACTACCACATTTATATATCATTATGATGACGTCACATTACAAAATACAAAAAAAGGAATCCGACCGACCGTGAAAGGCAGAGCAGAGCGCAGTGGCGGATCCAGTTTCAGATTTTTGGAGGGGCTCAAAAGGGGCTCAATGGCTGTCAGGCAGGGCTCACGCCCAAAAATGGGCATGGGCACACAACAGAATGTGGGCATGGTCATGAGTTTGAGCTCTGCCTTAGTGTTTACCCCCAAAATACATGTAATATGACAGCATTTCACCAAAAATACACGTAATTTGGCAGAGGTTCCTCCAAAATACAGATAATATGGCAAACCGCTTAAAATGTACATATTGTAGGTAGCAAAGATCGGCGCACACTGCGGCTGGTTTACTATCAGTACAGGCACAGAGTAATAGCTTATACTGTACATACTGGAAGCAGCAGAGATCAGCACACCCTGCAGCTGGTTTACTATCAGTACAGGCACAGAGTACCCGCTTATACTGTACATACTGGAAGCAGCAGAGATCAGCACACACTGCAGCTGGTTTGCTATCAGTACAGCCACAGAGTCACAGCTTATACTATACATATTGAGGGTAGCAGATATCAGCACACACTGCAGCTGGATTACTATCCATTCAGGCACAGAGTAATAGCTAATACAGTACATACTGGAAGAAGCAGATATCAGCACACACTGCAGCTGGTTTACTATCCGTTCAGGCACAGAGTAACAGCTGATACAGTACATACTGGAAGCAGCAGAGATCAGCACACCCTGCAGCTGGTTTACTATCAGTACAGGCACAGTGTCAGAGCTTATACTATACATATTGGAGGTAGCAGATATCAGCACACACTTCAGCTGGATTACTATCCGTTCAGGCACAGAGTAATAGCTCATACAGTACATACTGGAAGAAGCAGAGATCAGCACATCCTGCAGCTGGTTTACTATCAGTACATGCACAGTGTCAGAGTTTATACTATACATATTGGAGGTAGCAGATATCAGCATACACTGCAGCAGGATTACTATCAGTACAGGCACAAAATCACAGCTGATACAGTACATATTGGAGGTTGCAGATATCAGCACACACTGCAGCTGGTTTACTATCCGTTCAGGCACAGAGTAACAGCTAATACAGTACATACTGGAAGCAGCAGAGATCAGCACACCCTGCAGCTGGTTTACTATCAGTACAGGCAAAGAGTCAGAGCTTATACTGTACATATTGGAGGTAGCAGATATCATCATTCACTGCAGCTGGATTACTATCAGTACAGGCACAGAGTAATAGCTTATACTGGAGGTAGCAAAGATCGGTGCACACTGCACACACCCCATGAAACGAATGCCTCTCTCCTTCCCATGCCACTAATGTCCCCCCCACTTCTCCCCCATGTCACTAATGTCCCCCCTCCTCCACATGCTACTAATAATATCCCCCCTCCCTCTCCCCCATGTCGCTAATGTCCCCCCTCCCCATGTCTCTAATGACCCCACTCCTTCTCACCCATGTCGCTAATGTCCCCCCTCCCTCTTCCCCATGTCTCTAATGTCCCCCCTCCTTCTCCCCATGTCTCTAATGCCCCCCCACCTTCTATTGACAGATCTGGACAGTAAACTGCATGTTCCCTCTCCAGCATTCCCTCTCCCTGTCAGTTATTTGTGTATGTATATGTATGTATATATGTATATATGTATGTATGTATGTATGTATGTATGTATGTATGTATATATATATATATATATATATATATATATATATATATATATAATATAGCTGAGCATCCCTGAGAGTGACCTGCAACCAATTGCCTGACTGACTTACCAGCTGCACAGCTCAGTCAGGCTCAGACGCACATTAATAATCCCGCCAGAGCAGCCAGCATTAATATCGCTGTCCTCTTCTTTTCTCGCAGCGAGTCGCAGGCATAGACGTCCACACACTGACGTCCATGCCTGCGTTACATCAAGGAGGTGGAGTGCAGCTCTGCCTGGCATGTATGTAACTACAAGAGCGAGCTAGGAGGAGGAAGGAGACCATAGAGACCAGAGACCAGATGCCACTGCTAGATGGAAGGAAACAGTAAACACGTATATATATGGTCCCAGTCTCTCCCTCCTCCCGGCTCAATCACTTCACTGCCACTGCCAGCACAGCCACCGGCACCCGGGTAGACCACACGCAAGCGGCATGTCAGCCAAGTATCTGGCGGCGTTACCCGCCGGGTTAGACAGGCATCAGGCTGCGCAGACATCATCTTTGCTTGGCAAAGGGGGCCCCGGGAAAATTGACCCTTTTCCCTTACTTGTAGCGCCGGCTCTGCTCCAGTCTGAGCAGTCTCTCCCGAAGGCGGCAAAAACCAGGCCAGTCACTTCCTCTTTATGCCTCCTGCTGCCGCCCCTCCACTTCCTGCCGCCTGAGGAACCCGGCTCACCCCGCCTCATGGGCGGGCCGGCCCTGGTACTAGCAGCTTCGTAGATATGTGTGCATGTGCGGACCCTACTTGCGCATACCCAGACTGGATGCGCAACTAGAAGATGAAGAGGGACCCTACACTGGATTGGTGGGCTGTACAGAAATCTGGGCACTTCGAAACTGCATCAGTTCTTTTTAAAGCGGATCCAAGATGAAAAACTAACTATAACAAGTAACTTGTCTATATAATCTTATCTAAAGTTTAGATAGTTTACACAGCATATATAGCTGCAAAAGTTTATGATTATGTATTCCTGTGATACGAGGGCAGCCATGTTCTGTTTGTCACATTGAATTTGTCACAGGCTGAGGGCTGGAGATGCTATCAGCTTGCCTGTGTGTAAATTCAGTCCCCTCTCCTCCCTCCTCCCCTCTGCCTCTGAAATCAATGGCTAGTAACCTCCTGCCCAGACTGAGCTCCCATAAGCCCTCGCTACAGGCACAAAAGGAGCTGTGGGCGAGGCTTGTTTAGTTTATAGGGAATTAGAGCATTATAACAAAACAAAAAAAGTATTTGGCTTGAGGAATGCCCTATAAACTATATGAAAGGAACACAATTATGCAATGAGTAAAAGTTTATCTCGGATCCACTTTAAGTATACTCATACAAATTCAGGAATTTTGTAGTATTCTAGTCAGGAGTATGATTGACCAGTCATACCAAACAGGTGCTAATGATCATAATTTGAATATGAAGGTTGATGCATAGCCATTAACTGAAACAAAAATGGCTTTGTAGAAAGCCCTAAAAAGGGGCCAGGAACTGCTCTACTGGCATATATTAGTTTAGCTCATAGTTTGAAAAATAACTCGCCTGTTTTTTTTTTTTTTGTACTCCCGAGTTCTTTTTCACTGTTTCAATTACTGGCTTTAGATGTAGGGAGTGATGTTTCCAAGCAAAATGAAGGGAAGGTGTGTGAGAAGCCTGCCACATGCTTTAGCCAGGTGAGAAGCTCCCCGCTCACATGTATTCAAAATAAAGCAGTGTTCTTTTTCTTTATTTGTATACTTTTTATGGCATCATCTCTTTCTGTATACAGTACTTGTATCCTGTTACAACATTTTCATCTGTACACTTATGTCTTCTTCTTTCACCTCCTAACCTTCGTTTTCTTACTTCTATCTTATTTGTGGAGGGTTGCCTTCTTGTCAAGCTACATCTGCACCCCGGGAACTGTCACCTCTACTGTTGTCTGCTGGACTACCACCATAAGACCTTTTTTCCACAGGCAGTTGATAGGCAGTGAAATGCCTCTCAAACTCTCACAACTGCTTACTGCTGCCTGGTAACTGCTTGCTGAGCACACAATTCAACTGCCCATGGAAAGGAAACCTCATAAGGAACTCATATTGATTTCTTTTTTTAACAATACCAGTTGCCTGGCAGCCCTCCCTGCTGATCCTCTACCTGTTACACTTTTAGCCATAGACCCTGAACAAGCATACAGATCAGATGCTCTGACTGAAGTCAGACTGGATTAGCTGCATGTTTGTTTTAGGTGTGTGCTTCAGCCATTAGAGATGGCCCGAACGGTTCCCGGCGAACTTCCGGTGGTTCGCGTTCGCGGAGAACCGCGCACTTTTCCGGAAGTTCAGTTCGCCCCCATAATGCAACATTGGGGTCAACTTTGACCCTTTACATCACAGTCAGCAGGCACATTGCAGCCAATCAGGCTACACTCCCTCCTGGAGCCACTCCCCCCCCCTTATAAAAGGCAGGCACCGCCGGCCATTTTACTCACTTGTGTGCCTGCAGTAAATAGAGAAGGGACAGCTGCTGCTGCAGACTCTCATAGGGAAAGATTAGTTAGGCTCTTGTAGGCTCGTTAGCTTGCTCCTTGCTGATTCTTATTGCTAAAATAGCACCCCACAACAGCTCTTTTGAGAGCTAATCTTGTTCTTGTGATCTATTTTTTTTTCTGTGTGTCCCACTGACACTTGTGTTGCATAGACAGCCTTGATAATTCATACTGTGTGTGTGCCACTGCCAGGCCCAGCACATTCAGTGACTACCTGTGTGTGTGACAGGTGCACATTGTAATACCCATTACTGCATATACCTACCTACCTGTTGTTCACAGTGCACCCACCCACCTACCTACGTGAGCTGAGCGCACGCAGTGTCACTGTTCCTGTCCGCAACCTGTCTGTGTGTGACAGATGCACATTGTAATACCCATTACTGCATATACCTATTACCTGTTGTTCACAGTGCACCCACCTACCTACATCAGTTGAGCGCACGCAGTGTCACTGTGCCTGTCCGCTACCTGTCTGTGTGTGACAGGTGCACATTGTAATACCAATTACTGCATATACCTACCTACCTGTTGTTCACAATGCACCCACCTACCTACGTGAGTTGAGCGCACGCAGTGTCACTGTGCCTGTCCGCTACCTGTCTGCGTGACAGGTGCACATTGTAATACCCATCACTGCATATACCTACCTACCTGTTGTTCACAGTGCACCCACCCACCTACCTACGTGAGTTGAGCGCACGCAGTGTCACTGTGCCTGTCTGCTACCTGTCTGTGTGTGACAGGTGCACATTGTAATACCCAGTACTGCATATACCTACCTGTTGTGTTCACACCCACCTACCTACGTGAGTGCACGCAGTGTGATATACCACTCCGTGCATACCTGTTAACTGCACCTGTGTGACTGCACATTGTATTAGTCAAGTCAGTGCATACCTTTCACTTCATCTAAAACAGCACCCAAAAGACAAGCCACCCTCCTTCTCCTCTTCCTCCTTCAGGTGCAACATCTTCAGCCACTTTCTCCCTTGCACCTTCACAGCCACCCTCCTCCACTCCGCCTCTGCCCTTGAGCGGTTCCTGCTCCTCTTCCCACAGCAGCTAGGCGTCTGTGAAGGAAATCTTTGAGCGGAAGAAGCCAATTTCTGCCAGTCACCCCCTTTCCCGGCGTCTGACAGCTGGTGTGGCGGAACTGTTAGCTCGCCAGCTGTTACCATACAAGCTGGTGGACTCTGAGGCCTTCCGTAAATTTGTGGCCATTGGAACACCGCAGTGAAAGATACCAGGCTGCAATTATTTTCTAAAATGGCGATACCCAAACTGTACTGTGAAGTTGAGAGGCAAGTGGTGTCATCTCTGGCACACAGCGTTGGGTCAAGGGTCCACCTGATCACGGATGCCTGGTCTGTCAAGCACCGTCAGGGCAGGTACATAACTTACAAAGCCTATTGAGTCAACCTGGTGACCGATGGCAAGCAGGGAGTAGGTGGCTGTGCAGCGGACCAATTTATGACACCTTCACGGCTTGCAGGCAGGCCTCCTGCCACCTCCTCTCCTCCTGCTACGTCCTCTTCACTGTCGATCTCCTCCTCCTCCTTGGCTGAGTGGCACTTCAACTCTACTGGTGCTGCGATCTCCTCTCCAGCTACACAGCCCCATCTCCCCAGGGCCAGTGGTGCATGCCAGGTACGACGGTGTCACGCCATATTAGACATGTCTTGCCTCAAAGCGGAGAGTCACACTGGACCAGCTCTCCTGGCTGCTCTTAACAAACAGGTGGATCAGTGGCTGACCCCGCACCAGCTGGAGATCGGCAACGTGGTGTGTGACAATGGCAGCAATCTCATTTCCGAATTTGAATTTGGGAAAGCTGACACATGCACTCTGCATGGCATGTGCTGAATCTAGTCATTCAAAGATTTGTGTCAAAGTACCCAGGCTTAGAGGACGTCCTGAAGCAGGCCAGGAAGTTGTGTGGGCATTTCAGGCGGCCTTACACGGCCATGGCACGCTTTGCGGACATTCAGCAGAGAAACAACTTGCCAGTGAGACGCTTGATATGTGATAGCCCGACTCGCTGGAATTCAACCCTGGTCATGTTCTCTCGCCTGCTAGAACAGGAGAAAGCCGTCACCCAGTACCTGTACAATTACAGTAGAAGGACACAATCTGGGGAGATGGGGATGTTCTGGCCCCCGAACTGGACACTGATGCGAAATGCATGCAGACTCATGCGGTCGATTGAGGAGGTGACCAACCTGGTGAGTCGCAGTGAAGGCACCATCAGCGACTTGATCCAATACGCTTACTTCCTGGAGCGTGCCATGCGTTGAGTGGTGGATCAAGCTGTGGAGGAGCGTGAAGAGGAACAGTTACGGCAGGAACAGTTGTGGGAGCAATTTACATCAGAATCAGATGTTTCCTCAACACCTGCAGCAACACAGGGGGGGAGGAGGAGGAAGAGTCGTGTGGGGAAGAGGAGTCAGACTCGATGATGAGGAAGGTGTTTCTTTGGAGGAGGAGGAGGCGGCGGCAGAAGAACAACCGCAGCAGGCATCGCAGGGGGCTTGTGCTGCTCAACGTTCCCGGGGTATTGTTCATGGCTGGAGACTTACCTGACATCACTGAGGAAGAGCAGGAGGAGATGGATAGTACGTCTGCATCCAACTTTGTGCAGATGTCGTCTTTCATGCTGTCCAGCCTGTTGAGGGACCCCCGCATAAAAAAACTCAAGGGGAATGAGCTGTACTGGGTGGCCACGCTACTAGACCCTCAGTATAGGCACAAAGTGTCGTACATGTTACCAACTCACCAGAAGGCAGAAAGGATGCAGCAAATGCAGAACAAGCTGGCAACTGTGCTTTACAATGCATTTAAGGGTGATGTCACAGCACAACGCAATAAAGGTACCACTGCCAGTAATCCTTCTCCCATGTCCACGCAGGCAAGGACAGGACGCTCCAGCGATCTCATGGTGATGTCGGACATGCGGACATTCTTTAGTCCAACGCCTCGCCTTAGCGCTTCTGGATCCACCCTCCACTAACGCCTGGACCGGCAGGTAGCCGAATACCTGGCCTTAAGTTTGGATGTAGACTCTGTGAGCAGTGATGAATCCTCAGACTACTCGGTGCGCAGGCTTGACCTGTGGCCAGAGCTGTCCCAATTTGCCATCCAACTTCTGTCTTGCCCTGCCTCAAGCGTCCTGTCAGAAAGGACCTTCAGCGCAGCTGGAGGCATTGTCACTGAGAAGAGAAGTCGCCTAAGTCACAAAAATGTTCAGTACCTCACCTTTATCAAAATTAATGAGGCATGGGTCCCGGAGGGCTACTGCCCTCCCGAAGACTAAGTCAGTCCCCACACACAGCATCTCTGCCTGCATGCCGTGTGACTGGCTGCCTGCCCCAAGACTAAGTCGCTCCAGTCCCCACACAGCATCTCTGCCTGCAGGCCGCTTGACTGCCTTCTCCGCCACCACCAACAGGGTCCAGGACTCCAGGTGGATTACTGAATTGTTAAGGCCGCTGCTAGCAGCGGCCGCTATAATCATTTTTCTGGTGCATGTACATGCCTGCCTAATTTTTTTTGCTGCACTGCAGCTGCAACAACAAAACAAAAGGCATGTACATGTGCCCATTCCCCTTCGTGATCATTACCTTGCTGCGGTGAAGGGGCTTGCGTATCACAATGAAGCAATGATCGCCGGCTATATGAGTGTCTCAGGGGGTGGCACACCAAAGATAATGAAGTCATTGCTTCATTGTGGACAGACCAAATTTGATCAGCTGGACAGTCACTGTTGTGACTGCTTTGTGCGCTGCTTTGCGTCCAATCCGGATTTTTCCCGGGGACTTTTGGCGTGTATTCAACTCCGCCATGCCCCCCTCCAGGTGTTAGACCCCTTGAAACATCTTTTCCATCACTTTTGTGGCCAGCATAAATTTTTCTAGTTTTCAAAGTTCGCCTCCCCATTGAAGTTTATTGCGGTTCGCAAAAGTTCGCGCGAACCGAACTTTCGCGGGAGGTTCGCGAATCGAAAATTGGAGGTTTGGGCCATCTCTATCAGCCATTACTGCAACCAAAGAGATCAGCAGAACTGCCAGGCAACTGGTATTGGTTAAAAGGACATAAATATGTCTGCCTCCATATCCCTCTCACTTCAGGTTCCCTTTAACATATGATGCAGGGCTTCCCATTAGCTGGATCAGTGAGCATCCTCCCTGGGGAATTCTGATGGCAGATCCAAAAGTCATTTTTGCTGGAATTTTCTTTACTCTGCTGTAATAGGAACCCCAGCAAAAGCATCTTTGAGTTTGCTGTTGGGTTTTGATTCATAGGGGACACGAGGTTAAAGACGGTAGAGGGGAATTATGTGTTGTTTTTCCCTCATTTGATAAAATGGTGGAAAAGCGGAACTGAGATGTGAAGTGTTGTGCTGAAGAAATGTGCAGCTCTCAAGACTCCTGCCCCCTGGCCATTGGCCAATACCAACCCATTGGGAGTGAATACACTCTTGTCACAGTGTTATGGACAATAGGCTTTTCTCCATCATGACCTATGTAAGAGGTGTGGGTAATACATTGAGGGGGTCTTGTAGTCCTATCTGGTCACACCTTTTATATGGGGGTTCACCAAATAGCCACACTCACTCACTCATGTATGAGGGTACGTTTCCACTAGTGCGGTGCAGAATCGTTGCGGATTCCCCGCAGACGAATTCGCATGCAGGAGCGAAATC
This sequence comes from Hyperolius riggenbachi, assembly GCF_040937935.1. Taxonomy (NCBI): domain Eukaryota; kingdom Metazoa; phylum Chordata; class Amphibia; order Anura; family Hyperoliidae; genus Hyperolius; species Hyperolius riggenbachi. The sequence goes on along the minus strand of NC_090655.1, from coordinate 214,449,577 downwards.
GCATGCAGTTGTATGCGAATTTTACCGCGAATTCGCATACGATTTCGCATGGATGGCGCTGTGTGCGAATTTAACCATGTCAGTGCCTGTGTGCTTTTTCATTGATTCCATGCGAAATCGTATGCGAATTCGCATGAAAATTCGCATACAAAACCTCCATGCAAATTCACTATTAAATACATTGTATGCGAATCGCATGCGGTATGTGCGGTGTCCAAATTCGGATAGCTCTGCTGTGCAGATTTTTCCTGCACAAGAAAACGCTCCGTTTTCCTGACAAGTGGACACAGGCTCATTAACTTTTATTGGTTATGCGAATTTGCATGTGGGGAACGCATGCGAATTCGCGTGAGTGGAAACGCACCCTAAAGGTAAAACGGGTCATTAACATATACTCACTGGTGCAGGATCTGGTGAGCTACACCATAGTGAGCAACAAGGAAAAGATCCACAAACTTCAGTTGAGTGCATAAAAGCCAGTTGTCTTTATTGCAAAAAAAAAATAAAAATCCATGCATAAGACATATACAGGGGTTGGACAAAATAATGGAAACACCTTGAAAATCAACAAAATGTATTTTAATATGGTGTAGGTCCACCTTTTGCGGCAATTACAGCCTCAATTCTCCGAGGTATTGATTCATAGAAATTGTGAATTGTTTCCAAAGGAATTTTAGCCAATTAAAAAACCCTCCAGTTATTTTAGAGACGATGGCGGAGGAAATCGACTTCTTACTTGAATCTCTAAAATCGACCATAAATGCTCAATAATGTTGAGGTCTGGGGATTGTGGTGGCCAGATGAGATGCTCAACTTCATTAGAATGTTCCTCATGCCATTCTTTAACAATTCTAGCTGTATGGATGGGGCATTATCATCTTGAAAGATGGCATTCCCCTCCGGAAACAGTTCTTGAACCATAGGATGAACTTGGTCGTCCAAAATTCCTAAATAGTCTCGGCTGTTAATTCTTCATCATTGGCCCGGTGGATTTCCAAGAAATAGCACCCCAGATCATCACAGAACCCCCACCATGTTTTACGGCTGGGAGAAGGCAATTTCATTTAATACACTGTAAATTCATATGAACTTTTTATTTCTTCCACTAAGGGCCTTTACACTCTGAAAATCGCGAACGCAGTGCGATGCGATGCGATTATGTTTTTGCTGAGGCTACCTTTTCTTGGTTTTCTGATTGTTTACCTAAAAAAACACAATTGAAAATTGTATACATTGTGTTTTTAATGCTTTTTTTTTTCAAACGCAGTGCTTAAAAAGCACAGCAGACCTCTCTCTGAGGCCAGGTCCACACCAAGCGCTTTTGTGAGCGTTTGTGTTTAATTAGCGCTTGCTGAGCGCTTGTTAAAAAAATCGCTCCCATTTACTTTAATAAAAAATCGCTGCAATTTTTACTGCGATTTTCATGAAAGTAAATGGGAGTGATTTTTTAACAAGCGCTAATTAAAACGCAAACGCTCACAAAAATGCTTATAGTGTGGACCTGGCCTTACTCCTCTGTTCCCCCTAGTGACTGTCTTTTGCTAATCGCTCATCACCAAAAACTGGTCAATAGGGGAGCAAAGGAGTAATAGAGAAGGTCTGCACTCTGTGCTGAATTCACTGGTTAGGTGAGCCAATCCTTTTATCTATGCGGGGGGGTGAGAGGTGGAGACACAGTGGAGCAGAGGACAGAGGGAGGGAGCGCAAGGGGGGAGCGGAGGAAAGACGACTTATACTGAAGGCACCTATACCTAGCTATCTCTATACTAAAGGCACCTATAGCTAGCTACCTATACTGAGGGCACCTTTACCTAGCTACCTATACTGAAGGCAGCTTTACCTAGCTACCTATACTGAAGGCACCTATACCTAGCTAACTATACTGAAGGCACCTACATATGGCTACCTATACCGAAGGCACCTATAGCTAGATACCTATACTGAAGACACTTATAGCTAGCTACCTATACTGAAGGCAGCTTTACCTAGCTACCTATACTGAAGGCACCTATACCTAGCTAACTATACTGAAGGCACCTACATATGGCTACCTATACCGAAGGCACCTATAGCTAGATACCTACACTGAAGACACTTATAGCTAGCTACCTATACTGAAGGCACCTTTACCTAGCTACCTATACTGAAGGCACCTATACTGAAGTAAGTAAGTTAGATAAGGAGAGATAAATCATTAGTCAGTTAAAGCGGGCCTGAACTCAGAACTCCCTCTTAAGATAAGCAACAGCATAATAATCTTTAAAGAAAAATATTCTCTGTTAAGGAGCATACACACGCACTACTGTAATGAACAACGGGTCCGTCAAACCTTCCCGCTGAACGGGCGTTTTGCCAACAGTAGTGCGTGTGTACAGTCTGTCTGCAGACTGATAAGGCTGTTTCTGTATGATCTGCTCCCAGGTGTTACCCCGACAAATTGCTGTTGTGTACTCCTACTAGCTATTGCCTGATGAAGTGGGTTTAAGCCTGCGAAATGCGTGTCAAATACCCCCTGGAGTGTACCAATAAATCTGCTTTATTTTGAATACACAGCTTGTTGTGTCTGTTTGCAGGAGGTAAGTCCACCACTGCCTCCAAAGCATTTTTAAACTTTTTAATATCTGATTTTATTATTTTGGCACCTCTGTCTTCCGTTACGTTATACTTAACCACTTAACGACCGCCTAACGCCGAAAGGCGTCGGCAGGTCGTTAGTGGTATAGCATGGATTTCCATGCCAGTTCACGGAGGGTGTCTCCATGAACAGTCTGCGAGCCGCCGATTGCGGCTCGCAGGCTAATTGTAAACACGCGGAGAAGAAATCCCCGCTGTTTACATCATACGGCGCTGCTGCGCAGCAGCGCCGTAAAGGAGATCGCCGATCCCCGGACTCTGATTGCCCGGGGATCGCCGGCATATGATAGGCTTAAGCCGCCCAGGTAAAGGAATGGAGGGAGGGAAAGCCAGGGTGGGCGGAAAACGCTGGGGAGGGGGGGCTTTGAGGAGCCCCCCCGCAACACAAATATTGCCGGCGGCGATCAGACCCCCCCCAGCAGGACATCCCCCTAGTGGGGAAAAAAAGAGGTCAAGTCTGGTCACCCTGGCTGCCTGCTGATCTGTGCTGTGGGCTGGAGAGCCCACGCTGCACAGATCAGCCAGAATTCGGCTGGTCCTTAAGTGGTTAATATCCACCCTTGGTGGAGGGGGATACCCCGTCTTTTCTTCCTACCTACAGAGAGCAACTTCTTAACCCTGAGTGAGGACAGGATAATCTCCTCACCTGCTTATACAGTGGTTGCCTGGAGGTAACCCTGGTTTGTGAGTATATCTTTGTACTTACTACACTATATTGGGCACTCGGTTCTCTCTTTTTATATAAGTTAGTAAGTAGGGATGATCAATGATTTGCAGATTCTTCCGAGTTGATGCAAATGTATGCAAATTTTTATGAAAATGTAAGCATTTTGAAAATGGACCAATCAATTTAAACCCAGGTTTAAATTAATCCTTTTTCAAGCTGCATATATTTGCATAAAAATTGCATAATTTTGGAAGTATTTGCATCTCATTGATTATCCCTATTAATAAGTAAGGTATAACAATGAGAGCAACAGGTGCGCACCACTATAAGAACAATAATTATGGCTATGCACAGTGTGCTAGGGAAGAAATATGGATAGAACTGAAGAAAGAAATTTCCCTGTAAAAAGCACCACTATCATATTAGAATTCCTTGATCAAAAGAACAAAGAACCAATTCCATGCAATTATATTCAAAAAGTTACAGAACTGTATTTGATAGCCAAAAAAAGTGTCATTCGACTTTAAAAACAATTACAATTATAACAAGGACTGAACAGCCCATTTCATTCAACCACAGGGGATAATACAGATACAACAAGGACAAAACCTCTCCAGCAGGGGGTGCAATAGCCCATACAGGAGTATGACCTGAGTCATACAGTAAACATACAGCATGCAATAATTATAGTGTACACAAAAGTGCTAGATGAAGGCAACAACCATCAGTTAATAAATAATAAATAATCTGTCATTCACACAGATCCTTCTGATGAAGTGGCTGTTTTAGCCACGCTATGCATTTATATCGTTGCATGGACTCTTCTCCAGCCCTCATTTTCTCTTATGGTTTTGTATGGTCATACAGCAGGTCGTATCATATCCTAGTATTTGCACCGCCATTGCATTGGGGCTCATTCACTTGTATTCCTATTATATGAATATTGTTGCCCTTTACTACTATTTATTATTTATTATCTGATTGTTGTTGCCTTCATCTAACACTTTTGTGTACAGTATAAATATTGCATGCTGTATGTTTACTGTATGACCCGGGTCGTAGTGGATAACAATCTTGCCTTGCAGCGCTGTCTCTCCAGTTTGAATCCCAGCCGGGGCACTATCTGCACGGAGTTTATATGTTCTCCCCGTATCTGCGTGGGTTTCCTCTGGGCACTCTGGTTTCCAGGCCTCCCCCTAAATTGGCAGTAGACTATGGGCTGCTAAAGCAGCGCAGCTTAACGTGCAGGAGCATGCGCTATGCACTCCTTACCCTTAGTTTCACGCGATTTGCTAGCGGCCGCTATTATGTTAATTAACATGTTCATTGTCATAGTAGCGGCTGCAAATGAAGTATCACGGTAGCAATATTTCACAGGACCGCCCACATTTAAAGCTACGCACGTTGCTACGGAAGCAGTGCGCATAACTAAGGGGAGGCACACTCCTTACATGGCTGCTAAATAAAGAGTGCATAATGTGCACTGCTACACATTAAGCTGTAAGGAGGAGGAAGGTGGAGGGTGTATTATAGGAGCAACCCCTGGAAACTTCTGAATTTATAACTCGTGTTAAATATCATTTTAGATGTGAAATACGTCATCTTGTAGAAAGCCAAAACAAAGTAAAAATGACAACTACATAAAGTGATGTGAATAATATTTTATTGGCACAGAAAACAATATACTGAACTTTGTTTTGTGTATATAGGAGATACAGTAATAAAGTGAAATATAATTACTTGTAGCGCCTCATTTACCCGCTAGCCATATGGCCCTCTCACACTCACTGCTGTTGCTGAGAAGTGAGGGGGAGGGGAGTTCACTCAGACACACCCAGTTACAAAGTGCTAAATCATCTATCGTTTTGTCAGATCATTCAGATCGAATGTAAAAATTATTTTCAATCCATCCACACCATTCAGAATCCGAACTACCGGTGTTCTCAATATTGAAACCATTATTTGTATGAAAAAGAAAACTGCCATGCCAATCAAAAAGGAAATTTAAAGAGACTCTGTAACAAAAAAACACCCCTGGGGGATACTTACATCAGGTGGGCGAAGCCTCTGAAACCTAATAAGGCTTCCCCATCCTCCTAAGCCTGAGGGTTCCAGCGCTGTCTCCCCCATAACTACAGCAGGAGAGCCTGCAATATTTACCTACCATGATCCTGCGCAGACGCAGTAGCGGCGTTCCAATCGGGCTCAGGCGGAAATAGCTGAGCCTGATTGGGTCCGCTCTACTGCACAGGTCTGCGCAGGATCATGGTAGGTAAATATTTGTTATAAATTTTATTTGGGGGCTGCACCGCTGGGTGAGCCTCATTAGGATTCAGAGGTTAATTTCAAAATCAGATACTTACCCTGAAAAGAGGGAAGCCTCTGGATCCTATTGAAGTCCCCGCTGCAAAGCGCGGCTCCCCTCCACATCGGGGCAGCTCTTCTTCCTAAATCTTCCTAAATCATGACCGTGCAGAATTTGCGCGAGCGCACCTGTGCAGTAGCATATAGCCCACGGCTTCAGCTTACTGCACGTGTGCGGGCTGGATCACACGCCCATGATCCAGGAAGAGGAGCCGCGCAGCGCCTTCTCGCTAATCTTTCGGTTGGAGGACAACGCGGTGGCGCGCTCAGCGATGGGGGACAACGGAGTAGCGAAGGAAGCCTCAATAGGGTCCTGAGGCTTTCCTCTCTTAATATAAGTATCTGATTTCGACTTGGGTACACTTGAAAGCAAACCTGTCATATCCCTCTACATAAGAAAGTATCTAACTGTTTTTTTTTGGGGGGTGGGGGGGATATTACTGGTTTGATTTAACCACTTCCCGACCACCTAACGCACAGGGGCGGCCGGGAAGTGGAGCCCGCAAGGACCAGCTCACCCACAGAGGCGGCGGTCCTTGTAAGGGCATGGGCGGAGCGATCGCGTCATCCGTGACGCGATCCTCCGCCGGCGCCTGTCTCCGCATACCCGCCGTAACATCCCGCCGGCGATACGGAAGCGCCGGCGGGATGTTAACCCCGCGATCGCCGCATGCAAAGTGTATAATACACTTTGTAATGTTTACAAAGTGTATTATACAGGCTGCCTCCTGCCCTGGTGGTTCCAATGTCCGAGGGACCACCAGGGCAGGCTGCAGCCACCCTATGTCGCACCCAAGCACACTGATTTCTCCCCCCCCCTGCCCCAGATCGCCCACAGCACCCCTCAGACCCCCCCCCCTGCCCACCCCCAGACCCCTGTTTGCACCCAATCACCCCCCTAATCACCCATCAATCACTCCCTGTCACTATCTGTCAACGCTATTTTTTTTATCCCCCCCCCTGCCCCCACCTGATCACCCCCCCACCCCTCAGATTCTCCCCAGACCCCTCCCCCCCCTGTGTACTGTATGCATCTATCCCCCTGATCACCTGTCAATCACCCATCAATCACCCCCTGTCACTGCCACCCATCAATCAGCCCCTAACCTGCCCCTTGCGAGCAATCTGATCACCCACCCACACCAATAGATCGCCCGCAGATCCGACGTCAGATCACCTCCCAAGTGCAATGTTTACATCTGTTATCTACCCTAAACACCCACTAATTACCCATCAATCACCCCCTATCACCACCTGTCACTGTTACCCATCAGATCAGAAACTAATCTGCCCCTTGCGGGCACCCAATCACCCGCCTACACGCTCAGATTGCCCTCAGACCCCCCTTATCAATTCGCCAGTGCAATATTTACATCTGTGCTTCCCTGTAATAATCCACTGATCACCTGTCAATCACCCATCAATCACCCCCTGTTACTGCCACCCATCAATCACCCCCTGGCACTGCCACCCATCAATCTGCCCCTAACCTGATCTTGCGGGCAATCTGATCACCCACCCACACCAATAGATCGCCCGCAGATCCGACGTCAGATCACCTCCCAAGTGCAGTGTTTACATCTGTTATCTACCCTAAACACCCACTAATTACCCATCAATCACCCATCAATCACCCATCAATCACCCCCTATCACCACCTGTCACTGTTACCCATCAGATCAGACCCTAATCTGCCCCTTGCGGGCACCCAATCACCCGCCTACACGCTCAGATTGCCCTCAGACCCCCCTTATCAATTCGCCAGTGCAATATTTACATCTGTGCTTCCCTGTAATAACCCACTGATCACCTGTCAATCACCTGTCAATCACCCATCAATCACCCCCTGTCACTGCCACCCATCAATCACCCCCTGGCACTGCCACCCATCAATCTGCCCCTAACCTTCCCCTTGCGGGCAATCTGATCACCCACCCACACCAATAGATCGCCCGCAGATCCGACGTCAGATCACCTCCCAAGTGCAGTGTTTACATTTGTTATCTACCCTAAACACCCACTAATTACCCATCAATCACCCCCTATCACCACCTGTCACTGTTACTCATCAGATCAGACCCTAATCTGCCCCTTGCAGGCACCCAATCACCCGCCTACACGTTCAGATTGCCCTCAGACCCCCCCTTATCAATTCGCCAGTGCATTAGTTACATCTGTTCTTCCCTGTAATAACCCACTGATCACCTGTCAATCACCCTCTGTCACTGCCACCCATCAATCACCCCCTGGCACTGCCACTCATCAATCAGCCCCTAACCTGCCCCTTGCGGACAATCTGATCATCCACCCACACCAATAGTTCGCCCGCAGATCCGACGTCAGATCACCTCCCAAGTGCAATGTTTATATCTGTTCTCTACCCTAAACACCCACTAATTACCCATCAATCACCCCCTGTCACTGCTACCTATCAGATTAGACCCCTATCTGCCCCTAGGGCACTCAATCACCCGCCCACACTCTCAGAATGCCCTCAGGCCCCAGCCCTGATCACCTTGCCAGTGCATTGCTTGCATCTATTCCCCCCTCTAATCACACCTTGAGACACCCATCAATCACCTCCTGTCACCCTCTAGCACACCTACCCATCAGATCAGGCCCTAATTTGCCCCGTGTGGGCTCCTGATCACTCGGCCAAACCCTCAGATCCCCCTCAGACCCCCTTTCGATCACCTCCCCAGTGCATTGATTGCATCTATTTTCCCCTCTAACCACCCCCTGAGACACCCATCAATCACCTCCTGTCACCCCCCTAGCACTCCTATCCATCAGATCAGGCCCAATACAACCTGTCATCTAAAAGGCCACCCTGCAGATGCTTATACCCCTGAACAGTCATTTTTAGACATTTGGTTTCCAGACTACTCACGGTTTTGGGCCCGTAAAATGCCAGGGCGGTATAGGAACCCAACAAACTGACCCCATTTTAGAAAAAAGACACCCCAATGTATTCTGTTAGGTGTATGACGAGTTCATAGAAGATTTTATTTTTTGTCAAAAGTTAGCGGAAATTGATTTTTTTTTTTTTTTCACAAAGTGTCATTTTTCACTAACTTGTGACAAAAAATAAAATCTTCTATGAACTCGCCATACACCTAACGGAATACCTTAGGGTGTCTTCTTTCTAAAATGGGGTCACTTGTGGGGTTCCTATACTGCCCTGGCATTTTAGGGGCCCTACACCGTGAGGAGTAGTCTAGAAAACAAATGCCTCAAAATGACCTGTGATTAGGATGTTGGGCCCCTTAGCGCAGTTAGGCTGCAAAAAAGTGCCAATCATGTGGTATCGCCGTACTCAGGAGAAGTAGTATAATGTGTTTTGGGGTGTATTTTTACACATACCCATGCTGAGTGGGAGAAAGATCTCTGTAAATGGACAATTGTGTGTAAAAAAAAATTAAAAAATTGTCATTTACAGAGATATTTCTCCCACCCAGCATCGGTATGTGTAAAAATACACCCCAAAACACATTATACTACTTCTCCTGAGTACGGCAATACCACATGTGTGGCACTTTTTTGCAGCCTAACTGCGCTAAGGGGCCCAAAGTCCAATGAGCACCTTTAGGCTTTACAGGGGTGCTTACAAATTAGCACCCCCCAAAATGCGAGGACAGTAAACACACCCCACAAATGACCCATTTTGGAAAGTAGACACTTCAAGGTATTCAGAGAGGGGCATGGTGAGTCCGTGGCAGATTTCATTTTTTTTTTGTCGCAAGTTAGAAGAAATGGAAACTTTTTTTTTTTTTGTCACAAAGTGTCATTTTCCGCTTACTTGTGACAAAAATTAATATCTTCTATGAACTCACTATGCCTCTCAGTGAATACTTTGGGATGTCTTCTTTCCAAAATGGGGTCATTTGGGGGGTATTTATACTATCCTGGAATTCTAGCCCCTCATGAAACATGTCAGGTGGTCAGAAAAGTCATAGATGCTTGAAAATGGGAAAATTCACTTTTTGCACCATAGTTTGTAAACGCTATAACTTTTACCCAAACCAATAAATATACACTGAATGGTTTTTTTTTTTTATCAAAAACATGTTTGTGCACATTTTTCGCGCTGCATGTATACAGAAATTTTACTTTATTTGAAAAATGTCAGCACAGAAAGTTAAAAAAATCAATTTTTTGCCAAAATTCATGTCTTTTTTGATGAATATAATAAAAACTAAAAATCGCAGGAGCAATCAAATAGCACCAAAAGAAAGCTTTATTAGTGACAAGAAAAGGAGCCAAAATTCATTTACGTGGTAGGTTGTATGAGCGAGCAATAAACCGTGAAAGCTGCAGTGGTCTAAATGGAAAAAAAGTGGCCGGTCCTTAAAGAGACTCCGTAACAAAAATTGCATCCTGTTTTTTATCATCCTACAAGTTCCAAAAGCTATTCTAATGTGTTCTGGCTAACTGCAGCACTTTCTACTAACACAGTCTCTGTAATAAATCAATGTATCTTTCCCTTGTCAGACTTGTCAGCCTGTGTCTGGAAGGCTGCCAAGTTCTTCAGTGTTGTGGTTCTGCTATGAACTCCCCTTTATGCAGACTGCCTGTGTGTTATTTAGGATTAGAGCAGCTTCTCTCTTCTCTCTTATCTTTTACAAGCTGGATAAATCGTCCTCTGAGCTGGCTGGGCTTTCACATACTGAGGAATTACAAACAAGGGCAAAGCTGTTTGCAGGAAGAAAAGAGCAGCCTGAAACTTCAGTGCATGGGGGAAAGAAACACACAAATGATCTCTTGAGATTCAAAAAGAATGCTGTATACAGCCTGCTTGTGTATGGATGTATTTTCTATGTGTGGACATACTGTACATCAACCTACTTCCTGTTTTGGTGGCCATTTTGTTTGTTTACAAACAAACTTTTTAAAACTGTTTTTAACCACTTTTAATGCGGCGAGGAGCGGCGAAATTGTGACAGAGGGTAATAGGAGATGTCCCCTAACGCACTGGTATGTTTACTTTTGAGCGATTTTAACAATACAGATTCTCTTTAAGGGGGGTAAAGCCCGCGGTCCTCAAGTGGTTAAGAAAACAATCGATAATGTAATTGTTCAGGATCAATTGGGCCTACCAACCTCTCTGCATTCATACTAATCATAATATGATCTGAATAATTTGATTTAAAAAAAAAAAAAGATTGTTCACTAAAAAGTGTGCTGTTAATGGGCACCCAGAAAATCACTTCCCCAATTTCTCTGACACCACTGGAAGATCCCAATAATCCAATAATGCAGGATGGGGGTGGGGCTAAAAGTTTCCTCTCACGGATCCACTTATGGAGGCTGCCATATTCTTTTCCTTTAAAACAAGGCACAGTGCCTGGCTGTCCTGCTGATCCTCTGCCTTTACTACATTTAGTCATAGACCTTGAACAAGCATGCAAATTAGTTGTTTGACACCCCCCCCCCCGATCTACTTACCCGTGGCTTCCTCCAGCTCGTTGCCGGCGACATGTCCCACGACGCAGCATGCAGCCCGGAATCCCTGCCGGTACTGAGGCCTACCACAGGGTCGGCCTCATACTGCGCCTGTGCGAGCGGCGCTGTCAATCACCCCCACGTTGTCCGTACTGTACTGCACAGGCACACAGTACAGCGCAGACAACATGGCGGTGATTGACAGCGCCGCTCGCACAGGCGCAGAACGTGGCTGACCCTGAGCGGAGTTGCGTCGTGGGACATGTCGCCGGCAACGAGCTGGAGGAAGCCACGGGTAAGTAGATCTGGGGGAGGGGTGCGGAGCATGAAAAGCCTGATAACTCCTTTAAGTTGCATTTGCCCCATGCTTGTTTCAGGTGTATGATTCAGACACTACTACTACTGATGCATAAAAAGTCAGCAGGATAGCCAGGCAACTGGTATTTTTTAAAAGGAAATCTATATGGCAACCTCCATATCTCTCTCAGGTCAGTTTTCCTTTAACCCTTTTCCACACATTTATCATCTGCAAAATACAATATTTCACACTTTCATCGTTCTTGTCGCCAGCATTAGCGGTTGTGCGTTTTCAGATGCTTATTCAAAATTCCTTTCTCTGTAAAACATTTCCCACACTCAGTACATGAAAAAGGCCGCATGCCTGTGTGGATTTTCTGATGGGTAAGAAGGTCACCTTTACGAATGAAGCCTTTCCCACACTCTGAACACAAAAAAGGGCGTTCTCCCGTGTGACTTCTCTGGTGAGTATAAAGATCTCCTTTATGAATGAAACCTTTCCCGCACTCTGTACATAAAAAAGGGCGCTCGCCTGTGTGACTTCTCTGGTGTGTAAGAAGATCTCCTTTGTGAGTAAATCCTTTCCCACACTCTGAACATAAAAACGGCCGCTCTCCGGTGTGAATTCTCTGATGTATGAGAAGGCTTGAATTCCGAGTGAAAGTTTTCCCACACTCTGAGCAGGAAAAAGGCCTCTCACCCGTGTGTCTTCTTTGGTGCCTAACAAGGACGTCTTTTTGAATGAAATTTTTCCCACACTCTGCACATGAAAATGGCCGCTCCCCAGTGTGACTTCTCTGGTGCCTAAGGAGGTTTCCTTTCATGCTAAAGCTTCTCCCGCACTCTGAACACGGAAAAGGACGCTCTCCGGTGTGTTGTCTAAGATGTGAAGTAAGATGGGATTTTTTTCCACAACTTTTACCACATTCGGGACACAAAAATAGCTTCTCATCTCCTTCTGTAGCAGTGTGGGACTTAGTGGAGGAAGACTGCTCTGAATTACATGGATATGATAGACAGTTATTTGGGGTAACAGGAAGTGATCTATCAGAAGATTCCTCAGGATTAGTGTCCTCCTGGTAAAGTCTGTGATGTGTATTTCCAATAATGGGGTTTCCTCCCAGAGAATATTGCATCACTGCATCATAATCTGTATTATGATGTGTAGGTGAAATAAGATGTTCCTCTGAGGTGCTCCAACCATCCTGTCCATCTATTGGAGAAATAAATATAGTTAGAGAACATTCATTCCCCGTGTGCAGTCATGTATGTGGCTCTAGCAGTGAACGATGTCACAGAGCTCTGGAATGTGTGACAGGCGTGCTGGGGAAGAAATACAGTAATAGGGTGCACATCTCTCCCAGTCAGAGGTCTGATGTGAGATGGACCAAGAAAACCAAGGGAAATATGTGTAAAAAAGTTTGATCCCACTCTTGATAGATTGGGTAGTTTCTATAGATAAGGGCTATTTAAAACATACAACCTCCAAGTAGAGGAGTGATAAGTAAAAACATAAAACGGTGGAGGTGTAAAACAACTGAAACAATATAAAAGGAGTCAAGTCTACTGCATTTCAGCTGAGAGGCACACCTCAGCCTGTCACACATGGAGCTCTCTGCAATCATCACACCAGTATAACAACACTTGAGACAGCAAATACTGCTTTCAATAATTTTTATTGTTACATCACCATGAACACAGGAGGCAGTCCAAACAGCAGTGTGCACCACTGCAATACACAGAACTCAGACACTGCAATACAAAGAACCTCCAACACTGCAATACACATAACTGACACTGCAATCTACAGAACCCTGACACTGCAATATGCAGACCCAGCAATACAAAGATCTATGACACTTCAATACACAGAACCCAAACACGAATCCAAACACTGCAATACACAGAACCCAAACACTGCAATACACAGAACCCAAACACTGCAATACACAGAATCCAAACACTTCAATACACAGAATCCAAACACTTCAATACACAGAATCCAAACACTTCAATACACAGAATCCAAACACTTCAATACACAGAACCCAAACACTGCAATACACAGAACCAAAACACTGCAATACACAGAACCCAAACACTGCAATACACAGAACTCAAACACTGCAATAGGCAGGGAAATACATGAAAAGAGGAGGAGTATATTATAGATAAAAAGTACCCCCAGTATGCAACTGTTTGGCACTGACTACTAAAGGGCTAGTGCTCCTTAAAGAGAACCCGGGTTGGGTTCTAAGAACGCTAATTGCACACAGAGGCTGGGTCTGCATATACATACTTAAAGACAACTCGAGGTGGGTTCTAAGAACGCTAATTGCACACAGAGACTGGGTCTGCATATACTGCCCAGCCTCTGTTGCTATACCGATCCCCCCACAGGCTCCCCTGCGCTCTTCTTGACCCCCTAAATCATACGCCGAACTGTTGACGCGCAGCGTGTTGCAGGCGGCTGTTTATCTCTGCATCTGTCAGTCTCGTTGCTCCCCCCCCCTCCTCCTCCATAGCTCCGGTCCCCGCCCACGTCCCTTCCCTTCAATCAGCGGAGAGGGAAGGGACACGGGCAGGGACCGGCGCTATGAAGGAGGCGGGGGAGCGCCGAGACTGACAGATCCAGAGGTAAACAGCCGGCTGCGACACGCTGCGTGTCAACAGCTCGGCGTATGATTTATGGGGGTCAAGCAGAGCACAAGGGGAGCCTGTGGGGGGATCGATATAGAAACAGAGGCTGGGCAGTATATGCAGACCCAGTCTCTGTGTGCAATTAGCGTTCTTAGAACCCACCTCGGGTTCTCTTTAAGTATGTGATAACTCCAAATCATAACAGCAGAAAAAGCAGGATTACCATCTTTATCACTTAATACACTCAGACCAGTTGCTGTTGAAATTTGATTTTTATGTTGACAAGCCAAGCTGTTGATCTCCTACAATAATATTGACTGGAGACCAAAAAAATGTGTTTATTGTTTTTCCTTTGGCATTAGTCATATAAAAGTAATTTAGGCATACTACATGATCTGCTAGTCACTACAAGCCTACTGTGAAGACATACAGCACTGGTGGAACTACCTCCAGTCGGCATATCATATACATTGAGAAGAAAGGCAAGATTTGAAAAATTTCAACTTTTTGGGTAAATTTCTTACCTGGTATGATATTTAGAAAACATGCATCTTGCATAATTGCACCATCCTCCAGAGACTGCTGATTAGTCCTCATAGGTGTTTCTTCTTCTACTTTAATTGTCTTCACCATTTCACCCTCATCCATAGATGGCTGATCTTCCCTCACATATATCTCTTCTTCTTTAACGATCACCATCATTTCACCTCTGGCTATAGGCTGCTGATCATCCTTCATAGGTGTCTCTACTTCTTCTTCCTCTTTAATTGCCCTCGTAGTGTTACCCTCCTCCATAGACAGCTGATCATCCCTCACATGCATCTCTTCTACTTTCTCTTTTATTGTCATCACCATCTCCTCCTCTGAGGACTGACAATCACCTATCTCGTCCTCTTCTTCTTTAATCACAGCTTTTATATCAATTTGCTCTTCATCCTAAACCAACAACATTAGGTTAATAACATTTGTAACACATTAGCAACAATGACGAGACAGAACATAATGTCTGACAGTCTGAAGTCACTTTTGAGTTCCATGTACCTGATTATGGTGGAGGATGTTGTGAACTTGATCTGCAGGAAACACACACTCTGTTTCTATTTTATTCTTACACTAGTTGACCTACGCCTGTTTAAAAGATGTGCGCGCATCCTCCCCCCCCCCTCCAGCGCATGCTCGCCCCTGTCTGCCTACGCACGCGCCAGCCAGGCTCCCTAGCCCCGTCCTCCTGTCCCAATGGCTGTCTGTGCTGCACATGCGCAGTAGCGCAGAAGCACAGACACAGGGACACTTAGGTTTTATTACATAGGATAAAAGGAGACCTAAGTGAAAACCTCTGTACTACTCTTTCCTTTAGAGAAAATTAAGGAAAGTTCCCTCTTACACAGTAATGTGAGGGGCAGCTGATTTTCCATGTCTTCCTTGTAGAGGTCGTTGTGTCCTTCTAAATACTCCCATGTTTCCATGGAGAAATAGACAGTGACATCCTGACACCTTATAGGGACTTACCAAACACACAATTGGAGAACCTCACTCCCAAACAGTTCTCTGCTGCTTTATAAAGCCTGCAGGCTGCTTATAAGCCAATGAGAAGTGCACACATAATACACCTAGCTTGCAGTGATAATCAAGCAAAAGCTGAGCAAGTCAGCCAATTAGTAGGAGAGGGCTTCAGTTGCATATAGACAATGGCTATATGACCAGCAGGGGGCACCAGCGTGCAGGATATTCCCTCTCATCTGCCCCCCTCCTAACTAAACTGCATGGGATACTACAATAATTAAAAACAATGGTGCATGAGCCAGCCTGGGGCCCCGGGAACTCTCACTGCCCGGGGCCCCAGAACCAGCATCTAATGGCTGGTTCATGCACCATTGTTTTTACCTTATAGGGACTTGACACATATGACAAAGAGATGACTATTGCAGCTCACTTAGATGTTTTCTCCACAGTCCTGTGTATACATACATAGAAAGTTATCACTATGTGCCACCATAATCAAACAGACAGTATGGCAGTGAAGAAACAGTACAAAAATGTTCACAGCCTCTCCCTTGCCTTCCCTGGTGACCCTCACAGCCTGGAGGGGAGGGGGGGGGGGCATCCTGCAAGGGTCATAAAACAAGTTTGGCCATTATGATCTTCACACACATACCAAGTGTAGTCACAAAACACCTGATCTGAAGGATGAGTGAAGTAGTAGTTAGGACCCCCCTTATGGCTCCCAAGGAAATACGCCCCTGAAGCTCACAGGTGTCAATCTACACCTGATTACTCCTGTGCAAAGGTCCTGTTCAGCTCAGGGGAGTTCACAGTGCGGAACAAGGAAACTGCCGCAACATATCTGTATCCACCACCCTCCAGCTAGGCTGTGATAAGGAAATCAAACACGCCTGGCACTCACTGGCTTTAATAGAAGAGTGGTTTCTATACAGTGCTATGGAATGTGTCAAAGCTAGACAGACATATAATAAAGAAGAAAACGGCTGTCTGTCTCTGGAGATTTCCATAAAGTTGCCTAAACTAGAGTAGTGCCTGCAGACAGTAGATTGTATGTTCCCCTGGTGCAGAGACTGATGTGAATGGGTCAGTGATCTCAGATTCTCAGCCCAGCACTGTGGAATATGGAAAAGATAAATAGTAATAATATGTGATTGTGGTGAGCCATGTGAATTAAAGTGTAAAGTGTAAGCTCCCCTGGTGCAGAGACTGATGTGAATGGATTACTGATCTCTGTACTGCCCTGACACTGTGGACTACATGTCATGACACAGCTATAGAAATGAACTAAATGCATACATGTGTGTGACAGCCGCTGCTGTTTATGGGGGAAGATGACTGATACTGGGAGTAAATAATATATAATAATAATATCGTATTACCTCCTGTGTAGCCAGTCCCAGCAATGTCTCCTCTCTGCTTCCTCCCACTCTATAGCTTCCTATCTGTTCCACGTGGTATAAGTGAGATCACCACCTTGTGGAGAAAATGGAAACTAGTACTACACGCTCTATTCTATTTTCAGATAACACCACTACTGAAGAAAACAGTACAGACTAATAAAAATTACACTAAGCAGAGTGTGAGCAAAGGCATATTTTACTATTTGGATAAGTCCACCTTTTGATGATTTCACCTTTGGCACTAAATACAGTCAACACTGGCTGAGAGCTTAAAGGAATCGTCAGGCAAAAAAAAAAATGAGTTTAACTTACCCAGGGCTTCTACCACGGAGCAGTGCTTTTCAGCGCTGCTAGATTTGGGCGCAGCCAGCGCCGCCATAGACTATAAAGGGATTCAGTCTATAGCGGCGCTCAGTGAGTAATGTCGGAGCCGTCAGAAGACGGAGCCGATGTTGCTTAAAAATCATAATAATTCGGCTTCCAACAGTCGCTGGAAGCCAAATTATTTCATTCCCCACCATCCATGGCGGCCTGGAGGGGGAATAGTAATTAATTCGGCCCGGACTTGTGCAGAAGCAGGACCAGCCATTTAACAGCTGGATCCTGCGCCCAAGTCTACCGGCATACATTCAAATGTACTCTTCTACCAGCCCCATGCAGCCATCCTGTGCCCTCGTAGTCACTCACTGCTGCTCCAGTCCCCCGCCGCCAGCTAGTTTCATTTTCCGCATTGCGTACATTTTACAATTTACGCGGTGCACCACTAGCCACTAGTGGGAATGTGTAAAAATGTATGCAATGCGGCCCACTGAAACAAAACTAGCTGGCGGTGGGGGACTGGAGCAGCAGTGAGTGACTATGAGGGCATAGGATGGCTGCATGAGGCTGGTAGAAGCCCCAGATAAGTGAAACTCATTTTTTTTTTTGCCTGACGATTCCTTTAAGCCATGCCCCTGTCACACCCCCTAACCATGCCCCATCACACCCCCTAGTTACACATGATATCCCATAAAGCAGTGGTCCTCAAACTAAGGCCCACGGGCCAAATGCGGGGGGAGTTTCACTGACCCCCACACACAAATGCTTTACTTATAGATGCCGCCTGCTGCATCTCTAAATATTGGTGGCCCATATATAGCTTAGAAGTTCTGGCACCACCCTTCCACTTGGAAGCCAGAAAGCCATGTTTGGGGGCATACTATCTACACATGCTGTGTTGGTTGCATAGTATCGGCTCTGGATAAATGGGAGACATTAGGGCTGCACATGTTAATAGGCGCTGTCTACAATACCTAGGTTCAATATAAAGTTTTTTTACATCATTTTATGTATTCTCCGGCCCCCCAGCAGTCTGAAGTATGTTGACCCGGCCCTTGATCGAAAGAGTTTGGGTACCCCTGCCATAAAGATTTCATAAGAATAATATGTTGTTTTATAATTCAAACCACACTGGTCCTTTCTATCCTGGTTCATTTTCCTTCATATTAACATTTGAAATTAGGAGTTTAGGAAATACTGTATATCAATTTGAAGGATGTGAATAAAGTGTAAAGGGCAAATTAAGTAAGAAGAATATAGAGGCTGCCATATTTATTTCCTTTTAAACAATACCATTTGCCTGACAGCTCTGTTGATTTATGTGGCTGCAGTAGGGTCTCAATAACACCAGAAACAAGCATGCAGATAATCTTGTCAGATCTGACAATAATGTCAGAAACACCTGATTTGCTGCATGCTTGTTCAGGGTATAAGGCTAAAAGTATTAGAGGCAGAGGATCAGCAGGATAGCCAGGCAACTGGTATTGCTTAAAAGCAAATAAATATGGCAGCCTTCATATCATTCTCAATTCAGTTGTCCTTTAAAGGGAACCTGAACTGAGTAAAATTATTTAAAATAAACACACAAGGTAACTTAAAATGAACATTGGTTACCTTGCCCTCAGTTCCTCTCAGAAGCTCTCAGAAGCTCACCATTTTCTTCTGACAACGATCCCTTCTAGTTCTGACAACATTTTGTCAGAACTGAATTACATCAGTTGCTGTCAGTTATATATCAGTTGCTGTCAGTTATAGCTGAGAGAACAACTGATGTGCCAGGTAATGTCCATGTTTCCCTATGGCTCAAGTGGGCGATGTTAAAGTTTAACAGTGTGCTGACCAGAAAGCTGCTATGGGGTAATGGCCATTTTCAAGATGGGAGACAGAGAATTCCATTGATCACAGTGGACAAACAGGACTCGGGAGAGGAGAAAGTGATTTAGGAGTAGACTACATGGGAGGTAGGTATGACTTGTGTATGTTTATTTTGGCTTTTAATTTTCAGTTTAGGTTTTCTTTAAAGCCAATAAAACACATTTTCAGTAGAAAAATACATATATTTTTATAGATCAGTACATCAGTCTTGAAAGAGGGATACATGAGGAAGAAAGAGGGACAGGGTTCGCAAAGAGGATCTGTCCCTCCAAAAGTGGGACAGTTGGGAGTTATGCCTAAGGGCTGGTTCAGACGGACGTCTGCGTGGCGTCACGTTTAGGGGCGTTGCGGCGGCTGCACAGTCAGGCTTTCAGTAGCCTTCGCATCGCGTTCCGATGCGGTTTCGTTTTTTCTTTCCCTAGGGGGACATTAGCTGTCGCAGTTGGCCGCCCCCTGGAAGCTACATGTTGCTTTCAGGGGCAATTTGAACGCTAGCGAAAATTGGGACCCGAACGCCGCGATCATGTAAACGCACGCAAAAGCTCAGTGTAAATGCTCCCATTCACTTGAATGAGAGCGTTTACCACGACGTTCCGAACGCTTGCGGTAAACGCTCCGCAAGCATCCGTCTGAACCAGCCGTAAAACTGGCCCTGGCCTGAGCATCCTTCTTAAGACACCACCCACTAATTGTTGTGAATTGTTCCAAAATCCCTGGGATACTTTGTGGAAAAAAACTAAAAACAAAAATGGGAACAATACAATACAGTCAGGGGTTTTACAAAATGAATGGAGGCTGTAGTTCCTCTACTCTCCACAGGGTGGTGATCTCACTGACACCCTGTGGAACGCACAGATGGGAGAGGTGTGAGGGGGAGAGGGGCAGGAAGTAGAGAGGATATATTGCTGGAACTGGCAGCGGAGGAGGTAAACGCAAGTATATGCTGCAGCACTTTATAACAATACCCAGTCACTCTGTAGTCTGCACTGGAAGAGCTTGTACGCTAATGTTCCACCATACACATCAGTGCCAATGTGGGCAAACCTTCACACACCAGTGTAATCTGAAGGAAACTGGACCAGTTGGTTGGTCCCACACAAACACAGGAGAAACATCCTATATAATAAAACCCCTATGCCCCTGCGTACACCTGTTTCTGTGTAGCGTTGTCCATGCTTTCTGCTACTGCGCAAGTGCGCAGCACGGACCCAGCCTCACGGAGACAGGAGGACGGGGACAGGGAGCTGAGCGGGCAGCCGGGTGTGCGGCGTGTGAGCGGGTGTGCGTGCGTTGGTCACGCACGTCGGTGGGTGGCGCACGCACGCGCGCCCAGAAACACAGACCTAGAGTCCATTTTTAAACGGGCTTAGGTCTACTAGTACACTATAAGCTGGTAGAACACTGCTGTTAATTTAGGCCATGGCCACAGTGCTATAAGATCACCTTTCTAACTACATAGCCCTTGTGCTGAGCATAACTCCTTATATTGGGGCAGCAAGGTGGCGTAGTGTATAGCACTATCACCTTGCAGTGCTGGGTCCCCAGTTCAAATCCCGGGGAGATTATATCTGCACGGAGTTTGTATGTTTTCCCCATGTCTGTATAGGTTTCTTCCAGTTTCCACTTTCCTCTCACATACCAAAAACATAGAGATAAGTTTATTGTCTATCCCCTAAATTGGCCCTAGACTACGATGGACACATGACAATGGTAGGGATTAGACTGTGCGCTCCTCTGAGGACAGTCAGTGACATAACTATGTACTCTGTAAAGCACTGCGGAAGATGTCAGCGTTATATAAATACTAAATAATAGTAATAATTTACAAATCCTCACACCATGCAGCTACAAACATATAATCAGGTACACATAGAAAAAAAGCAAAGATCTGTCATCAGTAGTGGAGGAAGACTGGGGAGGGGGGTTGAGGTACAAGGAACACAAATGATCTGGAAATTTAACTTGTTTTATTTTATTTTTTTTTATCTTGCTCTGTAGGACACAGAATGACTCTGGGCAGAAGTGGAACTTTACAAAGGGCTAATCAGATCTTTTAACTACTAGTATTGCTTATTTATAAGGTGCTGACATCCTATGCAGCTCTTTTACATAGTGTATATAGTCATGTCACTGACTGTCCTCAGAGGAGCTCACAGTCTAATCCTACAATAGTGAGAGCAGTGGTTCCCAACCTTTTTGGAGTCGTGACACATCAAACCAAACGTTCCGATCTCCGTGACACGTAGACTAAATGCATGTAACGAGAGACAGCGTTTCCCCACTAAATGCACATAAGAGACAGCGTTTCACCAGTAAATGCAGGTAATGACAGACAGCCTTTCACCAGTAAATGCACGTAATGAGAGACAGCTTTTCACCAGTAAATGCACATAATGACAAACAGCCAGTTGTCCCCAGTATATGTAGCCAGGGATATATGTGCCCAGTATATGTAGCCAGGGATATATGTGCCCAGTATATGTAGCCAGGGGTATGTGCCCAGTATATGTAGCTAGGGGTATATGTGCCCAGTATATGTAGCCAGAGGTATATGTGCCCAGTATATGTACCCAGGGGTATATGTGCCCAGTATATGTAGCCAGGGGTATATGTGCCCAGTATATGTAGCCAGGGGTATATGTGCCCAGTATATGTAGCCAGGGGTATGTGCCCAGTATATGTAGCTAGGGGTATATGTGCCCAGTATATGTAGCCAGGGGTATATGTGCCCAGTATATGTACCCAGGGGTATATGTGCCCAGTATATGTACCCAGGGGTATATGTGCCCAGTATATGTAGCCAGGGGTATATGTGCCCAGTATATGTAGCCAGGGGTATATGTGCCCAGTATATGTAGGCAGGGGTAGATGTGCCCAGTATATGTAGCCAGGGAAATATGTGCCCAGTATATGTAGCCAGGGATATATGTCCCCAGTATATGTAGCCAGGGGTATATGTGCCCAGTATATGTAGGCAGGGGTATATGTAGCCAGGGATATATGTGCCCGGTATATGTAGCCAGGGGTATATGTCCCCAGTATATGTAGGCAGATGTATATGTCCCCAGTATATGTAGGCAGGTGTATATGTCCCCAGTATATGTAGCCAGGGGTATATGTGCCCAGTATATGTAGGCAGGGGTATATGTGCCCGGTATATGTAGCCAGGGATATATGTGCCCAGTATATGTAGCCAGGGGTAGATGTCCCCAGTATATGTAGGCAGTTGTATATGTCCCCGGTATATGTCCCCAGTATATGTAGCCAGAGATATATGTGCCCAGTATATGTAGCCAGGTGCCCCCCTTCCCCCAGGAGGAGAGAGCAAGGGAAGGAGAGTGGCACCTCAGGGTGCTCTCCCTCCCTCGCTCTCTCCTCCGGATCGAAGTGCGGTGGCTGGCAGAGGGGCGGAACTTACCTTCCGTGTCTCCGTCTGGTCTCGTCGCCGGCGCGGGATGATTTGCCACTACTCTGGCCTGATACAGACCAGAGCAGCGTTGCGGCACCAGAACTTCCGGCCGGCGCTTGGAGCGACACTGAAGTCCCGCCCGCTGCCAAGCGCCGCCACACTTAGTATCTGAGGGGAGAGCGAGGGAGGCAGAGCACCTTAAGGTGAGAGAAGGGGGGGGGGGATGGCCCCCTTCTCCGCCGCTGCCCACAGCTCTCCCTCCACTGCGCTGCTCCCCTCTGAGAGAGCCGCGACACATACCAGAAGCTGCCGCGACACATGTATGTGTTGCGGCACATGGGTTGGGAACCACTGAGTTAGAGTCTAATGTCCTACCATATTATTATTTTGTATTTATATAGCACTGACATCCTCTGCAACACTTTACTGAGTACATAGTCATGTCACTGACTGTCCTCAGAGAAGCTCACAATCTAATCCCCCACCATGGTCAGTCATTGTTTTAATATTATAGACAAAATCACATTTTGAGGGGAACCAATAAACCTATTTGTATGTTTATGGGATGTGGGAGGAAATCCACACAAACATTCAAACTCCATGTAGATAGTGTAGCCTAGACCTCTACACTGCTGTGTTGATGGAAATACTCAACTAATGATTTGCAATAGCCGTCTGAAATTGATTAGTCCTGCATAAAAATCTGGTTCAGACCAAGGGGAGGATCTCACTGTAGAGCTAGATACAATGCATTCCAATTTACATTTTACATCACATCTCTAGTAAGGAAAAATGGGCTCAATGAAGCAGGAGATGTCACACCATACAGTTTCTGGACCCCTCTAGGGCATACATTTGAAATTGGCGCCGGTAGACTTGGGCGCAGGACACAGCCGGTATATGGCTGATCCTGCTGCTGCACAAGTCCGGGCCGTGTTAATTACTATTCCCCCTCCAGGGAAGCCATGGAGAGTGGGGGAATGATATAATTCGGCTTACAGCGATTGCAGGAGGCCGAATGATTGTGTTTTTTAAGCAACTTCGGCTCCATCTTCTGACGGAGCTGACGTTACTCACTGAGCGCCGCTGTGGATGTGATTCCCTTTATAGTCTATGTAGGTGCCGGCTGCGCCTAAATCTAGCCGCGCTGAAAAGCACTGCTCCGCCTCTAGGAGCTCTTCAGCATCTTCTAATATGCGGCTTCTTCTAAGCCCTTAATAATACTGATGATCACATGAGTACTGCCTAGGCTAAAGGACATGGAATCTTTCTAATGGGACACAAGATAATGAATGTCATGTTCATCGGCTTACAGGAAGCACGGACAGTTTTTATTTAAAGAGGATCTGTCATGAAAATAGCATCATTTATCACAGGAGGTGGCATCTTTAGAGCTGTCTGGTATATCACTGTAGAATGTTTGTTTCTGAAAATGTTGAAGCCAGTTTCCCAGAATGCTCTGGGCAGATAATTCTACATAGCTTAACAGCTTGGGCTAAGCATCACTGAGAGGGCAGGGCTAAATACCAATATACAGCAATATATAGATAGGAAGTGTTTCTGAATCCTAAACCAGGAACGTTATTGTAATAACGTTGATCCTGGCTATTACTGCATTCTAGTATATGTCACTACAGTGACATTTAAGCTACTCCAATAACAAGGCCATTCGTATCAACAGTTAATACTGGGAAGCATAGCAAGCAGTCTCAGCCACGTGTGTTTGTGTAGCACATGTATGTTTTATGTTATCAACACACCTGACTGCAGAGGTGAGGGGTTTTCTGGGGGTGTCACATGTTATTAATAGAATGATATTTCTGAATATTATTACACAGGAGTTTGATGTAGAGAGGAAGACATCTAACGAGCTATTGGCATTCAGCATCTGTCTCCATGGACTATCCCCCATTGCAGTGCTTCCATCTCAATCCCTGACACCTGAGAAAAACCATGAGAAGATTCTAGAAGTCATTAACCCTCCAGTGGAGCTGCCGATGGGAGAGGTGAGCAGTGCTGGGAATTGTGGGATATTATCCAGTAATAGAGAGGGATACGTATGGATGGTGGCTCTGTCATTGTGTGTCAGGTTCCTATAAGGTCATTGGATGACACTGTCTACCTCTCCCCCTAGAAACGGCAGTATTTAGAAGGACATTAGAATATCCACAAGGAAGTCATGATGCAGAATCCACTGCCTCTAACATCACCGGGTAAGAGGAGACTTATTATTTGTACAGGAGAGAATAGTCAGGAGAGTCCATCTAACTATCTACCGTCAGCTGACTTAAGCTGGCCACTAACGGTCCAATTTCTAGCGAAAAATCGTTCGAGCGATCAGAAATTCTGATTGGACGAAAAATTCGTTCACTACACCATCAACTAACCAATCATTGCTTCCTATCTATCACGACCACCAAGAAAATCCAAATTTTCGTTCGACGAAAATTCATTCGGGCGTCATTTTTTTCACTCGTTCATAATCGATTGTGTCCACCAATGGAGATTATTTACAACCAATCTGATCAGAATTTCTGATCGCTCGAACAATTTTTCGCTAGAAATTGGACCGTTAGTGGCCAGCTTAATACATAGAAGCAACAAAAGGAAAGAAAGCTAAGGTGAGTAATGTACAGACCTTTGCTGAAAATGTTATCGTATGTGGGTATGTGGCTGGATAGTGTAATGGTTAAGGGCTCTGCCTCTGACACAGGAGACCTGGGTTTGAATCTTGGCTCTGCCTGTTCAGTAAGCCTGCACCTATTCAGTAGGAGACCTTGGGCAAGACTCCTTAACGCTGCTACTGCCTATAGAGCATGCCCTAGTGGCTGCAGCTGTGGCGCTTTGAGTCCGCCAGGAGAAAGGAGCGATATAAATGTTCTGTGTTTGTTTGTTTATCGTGGGCCAGTTTAGAGCATATTAAATAGGGAGGTAAAAAGCCCATAGTGGAGGGCTGGGCTAGGGAAACCCTGCGGAACAGTGTACTTTGGCCGCAATGTTTAATAAGCAACAGGAAATCCCATAAATAACATGATAATGGTCTAATCACAAATCCATATGCATATGATCACTCGAAGTTCTAATTTATATATGAACGATATACTGTACTAAACAATGTCAAGGAGTATTCCCAAAAAATCATGAGTAAATAGCAGAGAATGCATACAATGCAGCAATATAATGCCCTTTAGCAGTTAAAACGGACTGAACTCAGACCTCCTCTCTTCTCTAAAAGATAAACAACATCATCATAACCTTTAAACAAAAAAAAATTCTTTGTTACAGCTAATACAAATCCTAAAATAAATCTTCACTGTTTCTACTTCCTGATTCACGGAAGCAGACATATTGTTTACATCCAATGCTTTCAAATGGGCTTATCTTATCATGTGACACAGGGGAGGGATCAGATTACAACTAGTGATTAGACACAATTGAGGGGGAATTACACAGGTTAAACTCTTTAAATGCATACAGGGTGCATTTCTGTTGTGTTTTCCTTGTTTCCTGTGCAATAGTTCAGGTTCACTTTAAGACATTAGATGCCTGAGAATTAAAGTGATGGTGTTTAAAGCTGACCTGACTCCGAACTTCCTCTCTGCTCTAAAAGATAAACAACAGCATAATAACCATTATAGAAAAACATTTCTTTGTTACAGCTTACAGAACTCCTGCAATACATCTGCAGTGTGTCTACTTCCTGCTTTCATGGAGGCAGAGAAAGCGTTAACATCCCGTGTTTACTTATTAGCTGTGTCTTCCGAGAACTGCTGCATTTCTGTACTGACACAGCTGAGAGATCAAATTACACTTGTGATTACCTACAGATGAGGTGGAATTAGACAGGCTCCTCTCTCTTAAAACACAGGGTGCATTTCTCTCTGCTTTCCTTGTATCCTGTGCAAGAGTTCAGGTCCACTTTAACAAGCTGCGATCTATGCCTGGTCTTTGGTCTTTAACCAGGCAAAGATTAGGCCATCACCTGGCCCACGACACGGGTCAGGTCTGTTGGGGCACACCCTTGTTCGCTGCTCAGACTACATTCAGGTATCCCATCTCCATCTCTCTTGAACTATCGTCCTTCTCTTCCCCTTTGATCTTCAGTGTTCTGCAGGGCTGTGGAGTTGGAGTGGAGGAGTCAGAGTTGGAGACATTTCTGGGTACATGGAGTCGGAGGTTTCATAAACTGAGGAGTCGGAGATGGAGTTGGATGATTTTCGTACCGACTCCACAGCCCCGGTCCTCTGAGTAGGGATGATCAATGAGATGCAAATTTTTCTGAACTTATGCAAATTTTTATGCAAATGTATGCAGTTTGGAAACGGACCAATGAATTTAAACCCAGGTTTAAATTAATTGGTCAATTTTCAAGCTGCATATATTTGCATAAGTATTTGCATAAATTTGCATAAACTCGGAAGCATTTGCATACCGGTGATCATCCCTACCTCTGAGCCTAGCTCAGTGTGTCACTTCTTCACTCTCTGCCTCCTACTCTGTCACTCTCATTATATATCTTTGCTTGTCTTCCGTCTCTCATCTCTATTTAGCTCACTGCAGCTGTTCTCAAATCACGTTTCACTTGTAGCTCATTCGGAGCTGTCCTGCTGCACTTACCAGATGTGGACTCCCTATTGGGCTGCACATTGCGCCTTGTTAAGCACTGACACTTGAATTCTCAGGCACTCTTGCATCTCATGTTACTGCTGAAGGACATTATACTGTTGCGTGGTATACATTCTCTGCTGTTTATTCATGATCTTTTGGAATATTACTTGACATTGTTTTTTTATATTGTATATGTATGTATGTATATATATATATATATATATATATATATATATATGTACATATGCATATACGCCCTCCCCTCTACTTTGGAGTTTTATCTCCCTTTTTAAGATGTTTTAAACTGTCCCATAATATAATGTTACAATAAAGGACTGTACATTACTCACCTCTGTACGGCCCATGGCTTTCATTACTTTTGTTGATACAGTATTCTTTAGCAGGTTGTACAGAGTGTTTGACATTCACATAGATAATTATCAAGGCAGTGCTGACCATAGTTTTTGTTTTGCTACACAAACCCATAGAAGTAATCAGTCAGTGTGTTTTTTCAACAGCTGTATCCGGTAACAGATACCCACCAGAGGGATGTACAGGTCCTCTTTATTCCCTGGATTGTACACAGGAAGATCCCACCATCCCCCACCATTATCAGGTATGGAGAGCACCAAATATCAAAGTGACTCCATGCTGTGTGAAGTGTAGGGAAGAAGTTTGGGGCTTGCAGAATATTGATGCACTGTTATGTGTCATTGTTTAAGAGAGCAGATGTGATTACTATTAAAGTAGACTTTAAGGAGGAACCAGAAGAGACGTATGTGATGGGTGATGAGCCTTGCAAAGAGGAGGAAATACCTTCACAGATCAGCAAAGGTCAGTAATAAATGTTAAAGCGTACCTAAACTGACATGTGACATGGGGGTTGATGTACTAGTAATGTGCGTTACCACAGCAACGGTCGTGCTTCTCTTCAACAGGAATTTGCACTAATAGCGTAACTCGTGGTACTGCAGGTGGAAGTAAGGATAACATTGCCATGTGCTGTGTGTGCCCGGCAGTATAACCACTGTTATGTGCCATCAACCCCATGATGAGATAAATATGAGTGTGTACAGTACTAAGCCTGCTTAGAACTTGCCTGTGTCCACACAACTTCAAAGCTAATTATTTCTTTTGGTTGGGAGCTGACTGAACCAGATCTTATGTCACACTGACATGGCTGCTATGCAAACTACAGGGATCAAATGTATCCTGAAAGTGAAAATAAGAATAGGAAACACCAGGAAAGTTCTATATATCAGTGCTGCTACATTAATTATCTCTTGAGTTCATTTTCAGATCAAGTGTGCCTTAAATACAGAAAAGATTCATAGATTCATCTTCTTCTGTCTCTACAACAGTCTCCTCTTTCCCCTTCATCAGTGTTTTTTATTTAATAGATGTTTCCAGTAATATAAACCCATCAGAGACAGATACAAGTCCTCTTTGTTCCCAGAATTGTACACAGGAAGGTCACACCATCCCCCACCATTATCAGGTAGGTGGAATTGAGCATTGGATCAAATACCAGCTGTCTGTAGTGTTCCCTATAACTGTTCTGCACTGCTAGCTAAAGGTGCTTATGAATTACACAACCTTCATTGTACAATCTTACAACTTCTACGTAATATAACGTACTTAAAGAGAGTCTGAAGCCAATTTAAAAACTTGTTTTTACCGGTTATTTAGGTTAAAGGAGTCATCAGGGAAAATGTAATAGAATAAGTGCTACTTACCGGGGGCTTCCTCCAGCCCCAAGCTCCCAGCATGTCCCGCAGCCGTTCGCTCCGGCCCACGTGGCGGTGATTGACAGCGCCACTCGCACAGGCGCAGTACAGGCCGACCTGGAGGTCACCCTGACATCATCGCCGGGGACCGGGACGGAGCTGCCGTGAACGGCTGCGGGGAGAGCTGCGGCGAGGGACATACTGGGAGCTTGGGGCTGGAGGAAGCCCCCGGTAAGTAGCACTTATTTTATTACATTTTCCCTGGTGACTCCTTTAAGGAATATGGCCAGTGCTAAAATGCCGCATTTTCGCGGCAGAATGAGGGTTTTAAACCCCCCCAAATCCCCGAGGCAAAAAACGGGAAGCACTTCCAGGTAGAGGCAGAGCTTTCTGCTGTAGCTCTGCCTCTACTCATGTCTTTCCCCGCTGATCACCACCTCTCCCCGCCCCTCTCAATCTACTTTCACTGAGAGGGGGGGGGGGGGAGAGGCGGCGATCAGCAGAGGATTGATGTTAATGGAGGCAGAGCTACAGCGCTAAGCTCTGCCTCCCCGGGCAGCAAAATCCACAACTTTGAAAGTCGTGGATTTTTGTCCCAGGATTTGGAGGAATCCGGCGTTTTAGCACTAGCCATACTCCTAAACCTAAATAACAGGTAAAACAAGTTTTTAAATTGGCTTCAGACTCTCTTTAAAGGGAAGGTTAAAGCAAAATAAAAAAATGAGTTTCACTTACCTGGTTCTTCTACCAGCCCCATGCAGCCATCCTGCGCCCTCGTAGTCACTCACTGCTGCTCCAGTCCCCCGCTGGCAGCTTGCCGACCTCGGAGGTCGGCGGGACGCATTGCGTAAATTTTTACGCATTCCTGCTAGTCCAGGAATATAAACACATACAATTTACGCGTTACTGGTTCATTGCGTAAATTTTTACGCATTGATCCAGTAATGCGTAAAAATGTATGTGTTAATGTTCCTGCACTAGCGGGAATGCGTAAAAATGTACGCAATGCGGTCCGCCGACCTCTGAGGTCGGAAAGCTGCCAGCGGGGGACTGGAGCAGCAGTGAGTGACTATGAGGGCA